>NW_023458565.1:10535447-10544644 GCF_013731165.1 Rhagoletis pomonella
GGTTTGATGTCAATTTGGCTTCTACCTGTTTTTATTGTACCATGGCTACAAATGTTGCAATTCGAAAGTACAAAAACGCATTATTTGAGTGACAACAATAGTTCGAATTCAGAGTTGCAATTCTAATACTTATGAAAATTGAAAGTTCCAAACTCCTTTTCTTCGATTTCCTCTTCTCCTTGGGAACAGGTACTTCCACTGCTTGCGTATGCGCCATCTGCTCGGAACCGCTTGAAAGAATCGGGGGAAAACAATGCCGAATCGAAATTATAGCAATTTATTTTGTTGACAAATACCCAGATGTGTTGGGACTAGTTTTCCGACAAATGAGATATCGACTATGCAATTAGAGTTCCATGAAAGTGATATTATTTTTACCATTTCATTTTAATTGATCAGGCACTTTTGTTCCTGTTTTCATATTCAAACCATGTTAGTCTTCCGGCTCGAAGAACTCGAACTGGTTGGATGAACGCCAACATTCTTTCTCTGATCGCCACCGGAATCACATCTACTGTTTTACATACGCATTTTGTTACACGCCACTCTGGGGCGAATTGAATTCATACTACCATTACGTACCATAAACGAGCATTAACGCTCATCCCTCCAAAATCTCTCAGAGGTGCATTTTTTGAAGCCTAGTAGAAAAGTAGTGAAAAATCAGGTGAAACCGCGGGTCTGGTTCACTTCAAAACTGTTGACAAGTCTGGTGAATTTTGTGTGGGCGGTGTGTAGATTGTCACCAGTTTCCCCCCTGTACGTGAGAGCCTTGCATCACTGTCGCACTCGTAAGGAAAATATATAGCTACACTCCTATAATATTTCCCACGTGAGTCGGCGCAGGGTTGCATTTTCTTCACGGCGAATTCAAAATAACCTTAGAAACTTAAATAAAAAATATTAAAATTTTTTGAACTTTTATCTTGCAAAATTTGTTTTTAATATACTAAACTAACAATTAATATTATGGATAAAAATATAATTAACATTATTAAAAAATATATTGTTACATACATATGTTGTTGCTTCATTTCTTATTATTAGTATTACTCCTTTGCATATAGATGTTTTCAAAAGTTGCAAAATTTCCATAAAAAATGTATGCGATTTTAACAATATTATACTCAAAAGAAAAGTAATCGATTTACCTTTCTTTTGATATATATTGACAGTTGCAAATCATTTACACTGGTTCACAAAGATTCGGTTTTATTACAACTTTGCAAAATTTGGCGACTTTTTCACTGCTTACATATAGATATTTTCAAAAGTTGCAAAATTTCCATTAAAAGGTTATGTTATTTTAACAATATTATACTCAAAAGAAAAGTAATCGATTTACCTTTCTTTTGATATATATATTAACAGTTGCAAATCATTTACACTGGTTCACAAAGATTCGGTTTTATTACAACTTTGCAAAATTTGACGACTTTTCCTTACGTATATGTAGATGTTTTCAAAAGTTGTGTAAAATTGCTATTTACCTTGGATTTAGCTAGCGGATTACCGCGGATTGAATTTTTAGTCAATTAATGCGTGTCCTCTATTTTTTCGCCTCCTTTTCTCTTTATTCATTTTCTTTACAGGGTTGCATTACAATAATTTACTTAAACTAGTAGGAGCAGGGTTGCATTACCGACTCCGAAACTTAACTAAATGAAATTGTTTTATCCAATGTTACAGTTGCAAAATTTCCATTAAAAAGTTATGCGATTTTAACAATATTATACTCAAAAGAAAAGTAATCGATTTACCTTTCTTTTGATATATATATTAACAGTTGCAAATCATTTACACTGGTTCACAAAGATTCGGTTTTATTACAACTTTGCAAAATTTGACGACTTTTTCAAAAGTTGCAAAATTTCCATAAAAAAGTTGTGCGATTTTAACAATATTATACTCAAAAGAAAGGTGTTCGATTTACCTTTCTTTTGGTATATATGAACAGATGCAACTCATTTACACTGGTTCACAAAGATTCACTTGTATTACAACTTTGCAAAATTTGACGACTTACATATAGATGTTTACAAAAGTTGCAAAATTTTTATAAAAAAGTAAAGCGATTTCAGCGATATTATAATTAAAAGAAAGGTAATCGATATACCCTTCTTTTGATGTATATTAACAGTCTTAAATCATTTATAAACTCAGTTTTCTGATGGCGCTCCTGGCGAAGAAGGTGCTGCCGTTGAACGTGCTGATGGTGAAGCCAAATCTGTAAACAAACAAAAGTATCAATTAAAATTAATAAACATATGTGACTAGGTTTGGTTAGGTTATCCTGGCTGCCCTCATCCGTACAGGAAAAGGGCACACTTAGGCCTCCATGGGCCCATTGTGATGCGATATTAGAGACTCCTCCTACCTGATAAATGGAACCAATTTGTAGCTCTGATGAAGCGAACAAAATCGTAGATACTGGCCGAATCCAGCTCAGCCAGACACTCAAAAAAATAGCGGAGGAGCGAGCGTCGACGAGCCCTTGCCCACGCTTTCGATTTCCTCCTCATCGTGGCAGCTACGACAGTAATCGTTTGACTGCAAACCCAGAATGTGAATAAGTCGCTGATGTTTTTCAATCCAAAAGAAAATATTACATTATAATCAAATAAAATTAAATATGTGTTTATGCATGTATGTGCATATTTACAATACGAGTTTTGTATTCAAGTCTTAGATCTGCATCTACATACATACTAGGTAACTTTTTTTCCCAGTTGTATTTATGACCAGAAAACTTCTAAGCCATTTTCCTAAGCTAAGATAAGCTAATCTTCATCGGTAGGTATAGGTATTTCTACGGCTTTAGCGGAGGCTTAACCTTGCCCTTCATTCAAAACTTCAGGAAGGAGGGTGGTCCCGTCGTTGGTATGGCTCCCTCTTCAGCCTATAACTGGTGGTCCCCTGGGTTTCCCTGCTTCTCCACTGGTGGCTGGCTTATAAGATCTCCTGGCCAATTATCGCCTCCCAGGATTTGCATTATTTAAATAATTCCGAAAGAAGTTCATTCGTTTTTATTATAAATGTTTCAGGAGGCACACCACTAAATATTGAATAATCCATCTTGTATCCGGTTATATTTGATGCTGTCTAGCGTAGAATGTTTGACAATCTTGGCTTGATGCAGATTTTATTAAGGCCGAGCTTCAAATGTTCAGGCTTTGAAGTTAAAAGGATTGATCGTGGGGCCAAAGAAAAAGGTTGTTACATTCCAGTATATCATAACCAATAAGTCTAGACTATAGTGCAAAAAGTTGTTTTACCCGTTCCCTATGGTGCACATATACTACGGTATTAAATTGATTTGAATGTATAAATCGCTCTGCGATATCACTAGCTACATTATGATACTTATAAGTGTAGACAACATTGACTCATCGCTGTAAGCGGTTTAGGTTTTCCTTTTTATCGACAGGCAAATCTATAGATATAGTTGAATTTTCTATTCGTAACTTTGAATATTGCATATTGTTGCGATTATCCTTGATACTTGACGGATTTCCCAAAATCCTTTCGGTTCGTATCGCCGGATTGTTAAATAAATACTCAAGATGACCAACTTAGAGTACAATTTATTGTACAACAAATACTTTACACAACTCGCTAATGCAATAACAACACTTTACAAAACTTGTTAACACAATTGAGCTCTTCTCTATGATTGAATGTATGTGAGTCTTTTTATAGCTCTTTTACACAATTTTCCTCTAGCTACGGTGTACCATTGAAACCAGTCGGCGTGCTCCTTGTTTTCTGGCTCCTTGTTCTTTTTTTGAATTTTTTCCGTCACTTCTGTTACTTTTTCTGCATCTGATATTTCCAATTCTTCGTCGCTTGCCATATCCTTCATATGTTTCCGAGGAGCTGGAATAAATGTTACCTTCTTTGATGACATTTTTGGTTTTACCATCTTCAGAATAATTTGAATAATTATAAGAACACTCCGAACAGTTTAAATCAACGATCGACATTGAATAAAAAATACTAAATTTTAGTCCTTATATACAATTCATACGGCAAAGAATTCAATAACACAACACCAGCCCCACCAGGGGCTGAAGTGTATGTGTAATACGAGTTTGACACGCGTACTCACACAAACAAATAAGGCCTGCTAGCAACGGGCGAAGCCCATGTTATGCTTTAGCATAGGCATTCTTAAAAATTCGTATTTTCCATTATCAACTGAAAATGCTTTTTTTTCAATATCTTCAGTTTTCATCAATATTTGATGAAATCCAGATTCTAGATCAATTGTAGAGAAATATTGTGATTCTCCTAGATTCGAAAGTATAACGTTTATATCTGGTATTGGATATTTATCTGCAATCGTAACTGCATTTAATTTTTTGAAGTCTACTACCATTCTCAATTTTGGTGTGCCATCTTTATTAATACCTTTTTTTGGTACCACCCAAATTGGAGAATTATAAGGACTTTTACTTGGTTTTATAACTTCTTTTTCCAAAAGATCTTCAATTTCCTTATTCACAAAAACATTTGCTGCTAAAGGATATTGGTATTGTTTGCTCCAAATTGGAGTATTTACGGAAGTTCTTATTTCCGCACGAATGTCCGTTCTAAAAGGAAGACTAATGTCAATTCCTGAATGAATAGATTCAATTTTTTCAAGAATTTCATTTTCTAAAATTCTTATTTCACCTAAGTCTTTTTGTTAAGGCTTGTAATTATTTTTAATAAAATTACCGGAATACACATCGGCTGGCGCTTCAAAGGATTTTTCCTCTAAAGTAATTTTGTTTAAATATTTAATTTCATTGTCGGTAATTTCATCGACTGGCGCTGTAAGACTTTTTTGTCCCACAGTTTTAACTTTATTTTTGTTGTCGGTAATTTCATCGACTGGCGTTGTAAGACTTTTTTGTCCCACAGTTTTAATTTTATTTATTTTGTTGCCGGTAAATTCGTCGGCTGGCGTTGTAGGACTTTTCTTTTGTCCCACAGTTTTAATTTTATTTATTTTGCCGGTATTACCATCGGCTGGCGTTGTAGGACTTTTCTGTCCCACAGTTTTAACTTTATTTGTTTTTCCATTTTTCAATTCATTTTCATATTTGCCGGGATATGCTTCGGCGGGCTGTTCAGATTCAGTTTCCGAACTATAAATTATTTCCTCCTTTCCGTTATTTGTTGTCAATGATTTATTTTTTAAATTTACTACCGCCTTAATTTTCTTTAAAAATTTATAACCTATTAAAAGGTCTGATTCCAAATTATCGATTTCATAAAATATTTGTTTAACACCAAATAAATGGATTACAGTCCACGACAAAAAGATAGCACATTTTATTTTTTCGTAATTTTTTATTTTTTTATTTAATAAATGGTTTTTGTGTTTTAAGAAAAGTGATTTTAAAGAAATACATATAAAAAATGTGTACAATGGAATGCAAAAACAATATGAATATTTCTAGTACAAATCAAAAATACTTCAAATGGCGCGACAAAAAGATAGAACATTTTCATTTATTGTGGAAAAAAAATTATAAAGCATACATTGAGCAATTTAATAGTGGGTGGAGCCTCCTTTGTGTTTAAGGACTTCAGACATGCGCTTAGGAAGTGATTTAAATAATGTTTTAATATATTTTTTCGGCATTGACTCCCATTTTAATATTATACTGTTTTTTAATTCTTCATTAGTATTATACTGCTTATTTTCGCTATAAACTTGTCTTGCTAGGTATCTCCAACAATTTTCGATTATATTGAGGTCGGGCGACCGGGCGGGCCAATCTAAAATTTCAATATTCGCTTCACGGAAAAATGTTTTCACAACTTTCGCTGTATGTACAGCCGCATTGTCCTGCTGAAATATCATGGGCCTTTTTGTAAATTGATGCCCCCGATTAACCACTTCATTGCCAATTAAATTCAGATAATCCTGGCTCTTCATCTTCGATGGTACGAACTTTATTTCAGTTTTCCCGCGATAGCCAATTCCGGTCCATATCATAACACTACCCCCTCCGTGTTGACGACGACTACGGACGAGCTGCTCTTTTCTTAAATCGTGGTAATAATGAGACCAGCCGTCTGGGCCATCTAGATTAAATTTTTTTTCGTCAGTAAATAAAACACGACGCCATCGTTTACTCCATGTTATATGGCTTTCCGCAAACCTCAATCTTGCCTGTCTATGGTTTGCTGTGAGAGGCGGGTTTCTCTGCAGTTTCTGACGTTTGATGGTCTCAGATTTTTTTAAAATTCTTTGGACATTGCGCAAATGTGTTTTACGCCAGCTTTTTCAGCAATTTTTCTAGCTGTGAGATGGCCCACTGCTTCGCGCTTTTCCATAGTTCTCAGGATCTTTTAATAAATTCATAATAACTTTTCGACTTCTCTTTATTTTTTTTGCAATTTCACTAGTTTTCATATTTCCTGAGTGAAGATTTAAGGCAACTTGTACTTCGGCACAACTAAGTCTCTTTCCACGGCCCATTTCAGCATACAATATTAAACTTTATTTATTCGAAATGAATTAAAATTACTGTATTTGCGAGAAAGCGAGGACAATGTTACTCTTGCAGCCACTAAAATGAAACTAAACGCAATTCCGACGCATTGTGCTATCATTTTGTCGCGAATTCAAGTGCGGGATTCGCTGTTTTCGTAGAAAACAGTTAAACTCTGCCAACAAAGTAACTGTTATATACACAAAAACCAACACGTGGTTGCCTGCTATTACTGCACTGAAAAAAATATATTATAGGGTTGATAGTTATTTTAATTTTCTTTAAAAAATTTAATGTGCTATCTTTTTGTCGTGGACTGTATCTTTAACTCACAGTCTAAGGAGCAAATCCTACATATAGTTTGTTAATCGCGCGACGTTCTATGGCCCTAATCCAGAACGAATGGAAAAATTACGTTTTTATGGTTTTATTGACGAATTTCTAACTTAGCAGGTTTTAGCTTTTGTATTTTCAAAATTGGAAGTGGATTTAGCAGGTTTTTTGTATGAATAAAATTGTTTCTATTTTATTTTTTGTGATTACGAGCTCAATTTAAATCTTAATTAAAATAGGATTCCATAGATAAAAACAATTATATATACATATATATATATAAAATACAACAGATTTATTCTTCCCTTTATTGCAACAAAAATAGGCAGTTTATAAAACATATATTAGTAACTATACGTGAAGTATTCCTCTCTCAAATTAATAGTACAAAGTCCACATATAAGATAATTTAAGTAGGAACTCAATAATGCCAGAAAGTATGATACATATTATTCAATCATGAGGTAAATTGTCATAGTAGGCGTGGTAATCCTCAGGAAGTAATCGTTTGAAATATTGGGGATCTCATACTTTCTGCGAGCAATCGTACGCCTACTCTCGTATAAATTCGGAAGGTGAGAAAACGGCAAGGAAACATCTAATAGGGATTTTCTTTGCGGTATTACTTCCCATTCGTTGGAGAATCTTAGTTTGAAATGTATGTCGCCACTTGGTGTATACCGTAGGGCTCGTATATCAGTTACTTTAGCAGCACCTTTGCCGCGACCGGGACGAATGCTATTCAAGAATTGAACTGTGTTAAAGCTTTTAAAGAACGTTTAACTAAGATAAGTTACGTCATATGGTTTTGGATTTTTTCTAGCTGATCTACATACTTCAATGTATTCTGCAGGAACATGGATATCTCTTTTCTTAAGTGCTCGTTCGATAGTGGAATGGATACAATCAGCTTCCATTTGGGTATGGCCTACTTCAAGAAACTTTTGCTCAATAATTATATTGTTATTTATAGCTGTGGATAACAAAGCATTAGCCATAATACAGTTTCGGTTTTGACATGTGCATTCGTCGCTATAAAAAATTACTGTAATTGGCTCCCCGGAACTATTATTTGGTACTACATTTTTTTCTATCAAATCTACCCCCACGCTGGAAAACTCTTCTGCATTTAATCTTCCTTCTGTTTCGTTCCACAAGTAACAATAATTTCCTTTATATATAAAAAATTACAGCTTATTCGCTGGCTATTACTTGGCTTAAACGCATAAAGTAATACTCTAAGATAGAACAATAATCGAGCGACAGAAGCACTGTATGTTGGATTTAGCAGTTGAATTTGAACTGATTATACTTAGCAGCTTTACTTTTACGTCCTAAGCCGACGATATGTATCATTTTGTAAAAATTCTCTGCGCCAATATTTTTAGCCATGAATGTATTTCCTCTTAGACTGTGTAATTATAAGCTTTAATTTTTAAATAAATTTAGTGAAGCATTTGTTTAGTGAAGCTAATTTATACTTTCTTCATTGAAAAATATAAAATGGGAAAAGAAAATTGTTATTACTGCAAAAAAAAACTCTTTGGTACTCTCAAAAACGTTTTGGTACTTGTTTTGGTAGGGGAAAAAATCTGTGGATGGCAACGCTGATTTACAGTTGATGTATGGCATATTTTTGACGATGTCGGCAATTTTCTTCCCTTATTATCTAAGTATGTTCGACGATTTTTTTTAAAAATCAACGATAAGTCGCAGCTATGTATTTTAAACTTGCGCTTTATTTGAATTGATCAGACTACAAAACTGCATACTCAAAATATGTATTTATAGGAAATCTAATTAAAAAGCTTTACGAAAGTTTGTTTGTTTGTTGCGCAAAAATGAAACCTTGGATTTATACGGGTTTTGTTAAAGTGTAAACTGCATTTTTATAAACAAATAATTAAAATTATATAATTTTAAGACAAATGGCCAATCTAGTTAACATGTATAAAGTTTTGATAAGCACTTGAAATGTCAAGTTTTAGTACTGAATTCAAAGAAGATGTCTCTTTTATCCATTCATAATAACTTAAAAAAATTTGTTTGTTAAGAAGTGTATCTTAAAATATCTGCCTTGACATTTATGTTAAAAGTGTAAAATATGTAAATGTACCTACATAAACTTTCCCGTGAATACCCAGCAAAAAATCGGTAATTGCTTTTAGTGGTAACGTGTTCTAGAAGGCATAGCATTATAATGCCTTCGAATTTTTTCGCATCTTTTAGGCATTGTCGGTAATGCAAAGTAGAATGTCCTACAATATTTTATTTATTTCGCTTCTTTGTTTCATTTTGGGGAATGCAAAGTAGAATGTCCTATAATATGTCTTTCTTAATTCGCTTCTTTGCTTCATTTCAGGGAATGCAAAGTAG
>NW_023458565.1:10544744-10546151 GCF_013731165.1 Rhagoletis pomonella
AACTTAAAACGTATGTCTTGTTGCAAGACTGATACCAAACAATTGGTTGGTGTGTTGTTGCAAGACTGAATCCAAACTGAACTTTATTCAAAAAGAATCTTATTTATAGCTTAAAATTATGTTTACATGATTTTCAGTTATAATTCCCAATTAGTTCTTTTGGAATTTTATTATTGAAGATATTAAGTTTCATTATTTATTCAGCTGCAGTTGTTTTGCAGAATCTTTTTAATAACATAATTTGGAATTGCGCAGTTGCTACTTATTTCTTAGTCAAAATATTTATTCAGCTGCAGTTGTTTTGCAGAATCTTTTTAATAGCATAATAAATTAGTTTTGGAATTGCGCAGTTGTTTTGCAGTTGCAACTTTCGTTAAGCCATTGTTTACTCAGTTGGTTGCAGAAGGATATCAAATTTAGGCTTAAGGCCTAAACATACCGCCCCTTGCGGTACGCAACATCTGTATTTGGGAAACGCTCGAGCTACCAGCTTCATACGTTCTTACGACTACAAAACAAGTGTATGAGTTCATGTGTGTTGCGCTGTTTAGAGCGGCGCCGCCATTGCCATTGGATCTTCGGCCAGCGGTTCCATCCTTTTTCACCTAAAACACCTAGTGAGGGATAGAGTGAAAATCTTAGGGAAACAAACATGGTTATAATTCAATGCACTTTTATTTCATTAAAAACTTCAAAACTTTCAGGTTTTTATTTGTATTTAATTTAAATTAAATTGACGGCCGACACGCCCCCGACAGCACCCAACCGAAAATAGTGCTTTGCGCAACGAGGGGGCCAAATGACGCCGGTAAAGTACCGGGCAGGATTAGGTCCGCATACACGTCGGCCCCAAGGGCAAGGCGTATCGTTGCTGATGCGAAATAACTTGGGTCCGCAAGAAGAATGTGGATATACGGCGTGGCAATTGATGGGTCCACATTAGTCCTAGGTGAAACATGGTTGTAATGGGGTATAACGAGCGCATGGGTCGCCACCCGCTTGTTCTGCCCATGCTTGTCCCTTATGCATAGAAAGCACCCTCGCTGCCCGCCGATATACGTTTCCTGAAGCCCTAGCTCTTGGACCAAATCTGCGGACAAGATTGTGTTCGGCGCACAGGCGTCAATAAGCGCGCGGACCAGATGTAGGCGCTCTCGCCTCCACCTTTACGACAGCCGTCGGCGCCACGGCTATAGTGGGCTGGAGTGATGGAGTTATGATAATATTGCGAAAGGCGTGCGGTCGTGGTAGCTGGCGAGGTCTAGTCACCAGTCTATCTTCGCGTTGAACTGTTGTTGATTGGCGCAGGCCGAAAGGCCGAGTTCCCGCTTTGCGGCTTTGTCGCCCTTGGTGACGTGGCCGGTGAACCCGTGATTGGATCCAGCCGTACTTTTGCGTTCATGTCGC
>NW_023458565.1:10546251-10548586 GCF_013731165.1 Rhagoletis pomonella
GCGACATGAACGCAAAAGTACGGCTGGATCCAATCACGGGTTCACCGAACACGTCACCAAGGGCGACAAAGCCGCAAAGCGGGAACTCGGCCTTTCCGCCTGCGCCAATCAACAACAGTTCAACGCGAAGATAGACTGGTGACTAGACCTCGCCAGCTACCACGACCGCACGCCTTTCGCAATACTATCATAACTCCATCACTCCAGCCCACTATAGCCGTGGCGCCGACGGCTGTTGTAAAGGTGGAGGCGAGAGGGCGCCTACATCTGGTCCGCGCGCTTATTGACGCCTATGCGCCGAACACAATCTTGTCCGCAGATTTGGTCCAAGAGCTAGGGCTTCAGGAAACGTATATCGGCGGGCAGCGAGGGTGCTTTCTATGCATAAGGGACAAGCATGGGCAGAACAAGCGGGTGGCTACCCATGCGCTCGTTATACCCCATTACAACCATGTTTCACCTAGAACTAATGTGGACCCATCAGTTGCCACGCCGTATATCCACATTCGGCTTGCGGACCCAAGTTTTTTCGCATCAGCAACGATACGCCTTGCCCTTGGGGCCGACGTGTATGCGGACCTAATCCTGCCCTGGACTTTACCGGCGTCATTTGGCCCCCTCGTTGCGCAAAGCACTATTTTCGGTTGGGGCGTGTCGGCCGTCAATTTAATTAAAATTAAATACAAATAAAAACCTGAAATTTTTGAAGTTTTTAATGAAATAAAAGTGCATTGAATTATAACCATGTTTGTTTCCCTATGATTTTCACTCTATCCCTCACTAGGTGTTTTAGGTGAAAAAGGATGGAACCGCTGGCCGAAGATCCAATGGCAATGGCGGCGCCGTTCTAAACAGCGCAACATACATGAACTCATACACTTGTTTTGTAATCGTAAGAACGTATGAAGCTGGTAGCTCGAGCGTTTCCCAAATACAGATGTTGCGTACCGCAAGGGGCGGTATGTTTAGGCTTTAAGCCTAAATATTTCAAAAAGCTGGTGCTCCGCCCTAATGTAATTTTTCTAACACACTCAAATATGTATGCGTGTACGCATGCAAGTTAACAGTAGCCTTTGCCTTTCAACTAAATTATAAATATAAACAAATTTCCAATAATGCAGTTGGTCATATTGTTGGTTGGACTTATATGAGGAAATCTAATTAAACCAAAGGAATAACACTGATTTAAATCAATCAAGATGTAATTTGATATCCTTCTGCAACCAACTGAGTAAACAATAAGGGTATTCTCTGAGTCTTGCAAAACACTTGCAAGGTGCACGGATTGCACGAATTACAAAGTTTTCCAATCCGTGCAATGACACAACAACAAAACACATGCTTAAAATATTTGCAATTGCTGCAATATATGCCACGTCTAAACCCATGTATATTTCCATGCAACGAAGCCTAGCAAAAAAAATGCGACCCTGCGCCAGCTGTCTGTTGTCATTTTGAATTAGATATTTGCAGAAATAGGTAAGTTTTGAGATTTTCATTTGTGATTGTAAGTTAATGCAAAATAATTACATGTTTGATAAATATATCTAAAAATATATTCGCAACCATATCTGTTCCTGCAGTCACTCATTATTAAAGCTTTTTTATTTGCAGAAATAAGCGATTTGGAGACTCCACCGACAAAAAAAAATAGGCAGCAGCCTAACAAAAAGTGGACTGAACGCGAAGTGCTCTTAATTATAGATTTCCTGCAGGATGAGGCAGATTTTCAGGTTTGTTTTATAAGTATACTATACTCTTAAATTCGCTTATTTTTCTTCCAATATTTTCAGGTTCCAACTGCTCAATTCTTTTACAAAAAGTTCCTGGAGAAAACGCAATTGAATGCGTCGTGGGAGCTTCTAAAATGGAAAGTGCGACATTTGAAATCCAAATTTCGTGAGGCCAATGGCATGCTCTCTTCAAGTGGTGAAGGATTACTATCGGATGCAGACGGCAGCAGCATCGAAGGTAGGTAAAACTTGGAGTTGGAATTCTTACTTCGCTTGTGTCCAATGCAATGTGCAGCTTTGACACTCCTTCTCTCCCGGCCCAGCGGTCTCAAATAATATACATACATAGCCGCAAAGTCCGCAACGTGTGTTATATACACATACTATACATATGTACGTATAATAATTTTAATTTAATTTTTTTTATAAATTTCAGCAAAAGTGGCAAAAATATGCCCACACTTTGATCGGCTGAAAGAAGTTTTTGGCAAGCGGGTGCAAGACAGTCAGCCAATCTTGCTAACGACTGACGAACTACTCCCTGTTTCGCCACAATTGTCCCCAGCGAGTCCTGCTCTAGTAAACGATGCCATTTTAGATGA
>NW_023458565.1:10548686-10556275 GCF_013731165.1 Rhagoletis pomonella
TGCCTATTTCTCGTTGTTCGCTTTGTGTTACCGCAGTATTCGCCACAATACAGTGGCTAGCTGCGTTTCAGTAATCGCCGATCGAGATTTCATTTATTATTTTACATTATTTGGATAAAGAAAAGTTACGCAAATTCAACATCGATGTGATGCTGATAGAAATCTGGATCAATTTGTGATCAACTCTGTTTGTTTTGTTTCCTAATTAAGTGAGGAAATCTTAGTTGACAGCACCGACAAATAAATATATACGTAAACAAATGTTCGGTTATGGTTGAAACAATTCAAGTTTTTGTATTGAATTTTTGGTTTGAAATTTATTTTTTCCTTTTCAGTAGGGTTTTTGCACATTATCTTCTGCGTGAGAATTGATCGTAATAGATAGAATAAGCAACCGGAACACGGCTGTTTGTCAAAAGCATACAATTTCGAACCCGCGTAAATGTACATTTGCTAAATGCGATAGCATGAACGCTCTTCGAAAACATATGTTCGAAAGTGCTAAATATTGCATTTTCAATGCAGCAAAAACGCTGCATTGAATGATTATTGAAAGCCGCGGTTTGACACTCCCTTAAAAAGGTTGCATTTCCGAAACAAGGAGAAAGGAGAAGAATGAAAAAAGGGCTCAAAATTAAAATAAAACTACTGTAAGTTTTATGTAAACATCGAGTTAAAAGCAATTTATGTTTTCATCAGTTAAATGAGCTTTATATGCATATTCAAATGAACATATTGCTCCAAAAGGTATGCTTCTATCTCGTACATAAACTAAACTTTTTCAAGTAAATTTGCCAATAAGCAAAGCAGTTCTACTGCTAAGCAAGCGGTGCAAGAGAGACAACTGTCATTTTACCGAACCTTTAATTATTGAACCTTAGTGTGCGTCTTGATGTTTTAACATTCATTAAAACCTAATGAAAACTCAATGTTAGCCCTATGTAAGAAAATTGTTAAATTATTCGAAGTTTTGTTTGTTTTATTTTTATTACAAATGAAAAAAAGTTTTATGTTTTGTTTCAAAATTAAGGCGATTTTAAGCTTGTAATATTTAACGTATATATCCCTCCTGTCACCTGCTGTGCGGGCGGATATCACTCTCATATAAGTGCGGTCCTTAGGGGTAATAACCCTATGTTAGCGCTATGTTAGAATGTATAGCAAGTAGGGGAGATAAACGACAACAACAGGCGTTAATGCTGACGAACGCAAAATTCGCAAGGTTACCACTGCCGGACATGAATGAGTGTCAACTCCTTCGCCAGGTCGATCCCGGGGGTTCTCGCATCAGATATCCCAGAGTTTCAACAACTAATGAACCAGTAAAAGCGGAAAAAGAGCGAAAAGCAACTGAAAACTTGCAAAGTGCCTGCAGTACGAGTAAGCTTTGGTCAACCGTAAGGTCACTTTACAATGATTTATTTATTTTGGAAGAAAGGTACATAGAGTATCTTACGTCACAACTAAGAGCGACGTTCTACGCCAGATACGTTGACCACATCATATGTTTTATAACAAAGAAAAATGAAGAACAGATATTGGAATACCTCAACAAACAGCACAGCATCATAAAGTTCAGAATGGAACAAGAAATGGAAGGAAAGCTAAATTACTTAGATCTGACGTTCAAAATAAATAAAAATACCAGTAGTTTGCAATATGAAATTTTTAGGAAGCCCACAGCAACAGATACAATAATACATAATTCTTCGAGCCACCCTCATCAGCATTAAAAAGCCGCCTTTAGACAAATGCTCAATAGAATTGAGAAAATACTACTAACAAAAGAAGAATACAAAAACGAACTGAATGCAATGTATGCCATAGCAGCTAATAACGGAAACAAGAGAGATCTGGTAGAGGAAATCCGAAGGAAGCACAAAAACAGAAAGCCAAACAAAGTAAAAAACAATGGGCCGTATGAATACAAACTTAGCTATTGCTTTTTGTTAAAATGTCAGACATTTTACTCGAATTATTCAAATAAATTGAAGTGAAATGTCTGATATTTTAATAAAAAGCAATTGTTTAGTTTTTATTCATACGGCCCAATGACACAAATTGGGCGGTATTAACCTATACTGGAAAGTCAACGTACAAACTAGCAAAGCTGTGCCAGAAACACAACTTCGCACATCATTGAAAACAAATAACAACGTTGGATGGATACTACGGAACACCACAAATCAAGAAGACCCATTGGATAAACAAGGAGTGTATAAACTAACTTGCAAATGCCAGCATAGTTATATAGGTCAAACAGACCCGAAAATAAAAACAAGATTTCGCGAACATATAAGGGACTATAACAAAAAGACACAGAAACCGAGTGCAATACCAGAATTAAATTTTGCTAACCACATGTTTAACAACAAATGTTCACCAACTCAAATAAGAAAGTCAGCGAAACTACTGCATGTAAAACATAAAGGCCAACGACTAAACGTACTAGAAAATATGGAAATATACAAACTAAAAACCTTCGACGGCAAAATAATAAACGAATAAACAAAAACAAATCGGATGTTATATTCGAACCCTTAAAATTAGCTTACGAGAAAAATAAAAATAACAACAAAACAACAGGCATGGACACTCCGAACATACCACAAAGTACCACCAGGACAAAAATCACCGATTTTTACCTACCAGCAGGCAAAAACTATACAGAGACAACATAATGGATGTTAATATCGAGACAGATAAGATTAACCTATTACCTGCTCCTGAAAAAAAGGACACCATGGCATTTCTAATAATTAATCATCGACGAAAATCACATTACCTAGATAAATGAACATAAATTAAGGACAAAAACTCGAACCAGACAGAACGAAAAATGACACTGAAGATGGCACAATGCCGAAAACGGTTTGTCTGCAAACCAAATTGACAAGGGATGACGGAAATTCGTTCCAAAATAAATCATCTTACCACCCTGTCGGAAAAATCAACCAACACCAACTCACTTTACAATCCTAGTAACGGTGGATTTACCTTACAAGAAGACACATAGGCTTCCTCTCTCCCATAGCGACTCAAAGGGTGGTCGAAGAGTTATAAAATCCCAGGAAAATTAAACAATCTTCTTAGAGTGAGAGCCTTAGAGTGAGAGTATATATCACCTCATACGCTCGGAAACCATTTTTACCCTCTGGGCAAAAGGGGACAGGCTACAGCTGGGTATTAACGTCAACAGCGAACAAATACCGACAGTTAACAACCCGAAAATCATCGGTGTGACCTTCACACACAACCACAATTGTCAACAAATTATAGAACCGCTAGAAAGTCCGCTAATCGCTCGCCGGCAGTACTTGTGAAAAAGCCAAAGAAACGTTGTTGACATCATACAAGGCAATGAGCCTGTGTGGTCGCCGGGGATAAGTAGGACGCAGTGGGAGAAGCTACAGACATGCCACAACACAGCATTCCGGACTACATGACAATGTTGTTTTGGCTATTCGCGCAATGGCCATTGAGATTTAGAGGAACATTTTGTAACGGGGTCCTTATGTGCGAGAAATACTTAGGGGACTCCCTTAAACGTGAAAGTTTTCCAGGCCGTTTTTGGGAATACACTTTTTTACAGCCTCGTAAACGATGGCGAAATTCAGAAACTCGGCAGTTTCAGTAAAAGTTTCTTCGTAAAATACATGGTGTCAGCTAAAACTAATATAAAAGCAAATCATTCTAAATTTCAAGAAAAAATGAAAAATGTAGATTGCTTGAATTAATTGACCAAAACGCAACACGGAAATTTACGAACTAATTTTCAAGGGCGTTTTCGCGCCTAGTTTGGCTCGAAAGTTTTCGAGGCATGCAAAAAACACATTTCAAAAAAGTTTTGACAGTTTGAGGCTGGAAAAGTTTCGAGGTTTTCAAGCCATTTTCAAGTTTGAGGGAATATCCCAATTATATTTATTACCGACACCCATATAAGAAATCAAAACAAAACAAAGTTGAGGCATGAAAATTACAGATGTTAAGACACTACGAATGGAAGGTGGACTAACGCCCCAAAGTCAATAATGGGGTGTCATTCCCAAAAAATTTCATGACCTGTAGCCCGTTTCTGTCATGAACCAAAAAGACAAGATCACGCGGGCAGGAGACTAGCCCGTTAGAATCGCATTTAGGAAAAAAGTTGAACGATTTTGACATTAGCCGTTTGTTTACATTTCTTCGTTGTTTACAATTTGATGGTGGCTTTTTACTGCAATTTTCTTCATTTTCGCTTGTGACAACGTGTGTACACATAAGATAAAGAATAATTTAACACAACGGCACGATTTATAGAAGAATTTGCATAATAAAAATGATTTTTCATGCGTTCAACAATTTCGCGGTTTTCTCCGTTCTCTTCGTTGTTTACTTCTAACAACAAAGATGGCGTCGAGATTTCGGCAGCTAGAAAATAACTTTTTTCGTTCTTTCCTTTCCGCGTGATCTTGTGTCTTCGCATACTGCGGCAACGCGAAGCGAACAAGAAAATGACCGAATGTTCAACGAATTACGTGGAAAATTCGACATCAAGAAACGTGGAAGAACCCTGCGAACATCGAGAGAATGAAAGAATGTGCGATAGATGTCAGAACGTTCTAGAGTTGCCATGAGTGCGAAGTAGCGCGGGTATATAAAGGCGTTTCTACAACGCACACCAAGTTCAGTGGCGAACCCGAAAGCTACAAGTTTAGTTGTAAAACTGAGATCAATTGTATAAGCAAGTTATGTAAAATATTTCAATTTCCTTAACAAGTATTGTTAATTATTGCCTAAACAAGTATTGTAAAGTGTTTTTGTACAATAAAGTTAGTTGTGTTGTAATTTGGTAATTTTGGGCATTTATTTAACAGTCCAGTGATAAAAAGCGAACGAATTTTGCGAAATCCGCCAAGTATTCAACACGGTGCGTGCAACGAACAGCGTATTCTATCATTCTTGATTCAAGGATAATCGTAACCCCACGTCTCCACCTTCTGAAGATTCTGTTAAAAAAAGCTGTGAGACAGAAATGTCAGGTGGAGACCTCGAATTTCCACTGTTAAACCATATCTTACTTGCCAAATTTGCTACCATCGCTGTCTTACCATCAAGTGCTATTTCGTAGTATGACAACTCAATTTTAATTTTACCGCGCCATTTACATTGGGCAAAGATCGCTCTGATTGGCTTGGAACACTTTTGAAAATAAAATGTTAAGACGGCAAGTTTCCTCCCTGAGAAAACGGGACAAAGTTACAACAGAAACTTGAAAGCTGCTAGAAAACATTTCAGGTGGATACCATGATTCAATAATAAAAGGTTTGCTCAGAAAACAATTTTCTCGCTCCCTTTTGACAAAATCGTGTGGGTTGGTGTGTGTGTAAGCAAAGCTTTTGTAAGAGAGTTAAGGGAGTGTCAAAACTCTAATGTCACTAGTGAGCAAAACCTTTAATTATTGAATCATGGGTGGAGACGTGGGGTAAAAATACGTTTGAAATATAAAAATATAAAAAAAATTAAAAAAATCTCGCAAATATTGTCAAAAACGCCGATTAGGTGCTTATTTCATAGTTTTGCATGTTTGCTTTTCGTAACTATTTTTATCAAGGCGGATTAATATAACGTGTTAGCAGGAGTACAAAAAAATTTACATTTATTTTATGCTTGCTTTAGTGGCATAAACTGTCAAAGAGTGTGTGTGGAAATGAAAACAAAATTTTTCAATTTGATACAGGATGTCGCGAGCCATACACAAAATCAGCTGATCTAGTAACACCACCTTATATAAATTCGCCTTGATTTCTATAATTTGCTCTCTGAGCGTAATTCTGTAATATTCCTATATTCCCGATAATTTTCAACTCGAAAAGTAAAGAAACAAAGCTTGCATCTGACATTTACCCAAAGCGAATTCATATATGAATTCGCCTTGACATTTTCCCATACGAAATATGAATTCGCTTTGATTCTAGCAGATGTAGGAATGACAAAAAAATAAAATAATCGATTAATTAATCACAAGCCGAAAAAAATAAATTTCATTTAATTGCAATTATTGAGAAATCATCGATCAAACGAATTTTTAAATGCTTTTTTTTTTTAAACTGAGTATTCACAAAAACACTTTTTCATCAAACATTTCTAATTAACCTTTAATAAAATAAAACCTGTATTTTTTATTATTTAACCAAGTTTGCAAAAACCAAAACTTTGATAAGCGTTTTGTTGTTAAGCGGTTAAATCTCTCGGTGGCTGTAAAAAGGCGCTCAGCAGGCACCAAGGTACCAACTAAATGACGGTATTTTTTCGAAAGTTCGTGAAGTTTTGAAGAAACAGTTTTCATTTAATCCCAAGCGTCAATGATATTCCGCTTTAGTTCTAGGATTTGACAATTTAGACAGAAACCCATTTCATCTTGTGGGTGACCCAAATCGTCATCTTGTCGCCTTTGTGTATAAGAGATTAATGAGGTGCCCAAAGATCGAACTCGTTTTCTACTGGTCCCAGTGACGACCTGCTACCCGTTTCCATAAGATCATCTGCGCACATTATTTAAGTTCGAAAGAACTTCAATACTGAAGCCAATGCTAACGGATCTTTGAAATTATTTTTTGGAACCTCGGGTCGAGTAAATTTCATGTAGCTGGCAAAAAAGAATATTCGACTAAGGGTCTGATTATGCATACTTCGCATAACTTCGCACAACCATTTGTACCAGAGCACTAAAAGTGTAACTTAAGAAAATGTGAAGCAAAATCTAAACTCAACAGATCGCTAAGTTTTTAAAAGTTCTGCTAATTTCTGGGTAATGGAATACATACAAAATCCATACAAAGTACATACGAAATTACAGTTTGAAGTTTATGCGAAGTTGTGCGAAGTTATGCGAAGTATGCATAATCAGACCATAAGGGATTTTAGATAACTACATAATTCATATTTCTTATTTTATATTTTCATATTTTTACGATTATTTTACAATTAATCGATTAATAACCGATTAATGAAACACAATACTACGATACAATTAAATCGTAAATCGGACAAAAATCGATTAATTTATTCAAAAGATTAATCGCGGCCATTCCTAAGCAGATGCAATTTTTGTATTTGCCGTAGATTCGTTGGTGCAGTTTGCATAAAACAAGCAGCTGCGAAGTGAATTTATTTATATTTTTAATTTTAAATTTCGCCGCAGGAATTATGAAAAATAAAAAACGACTGTGAAAGTACATTAATATACTATTTAGCGAACATTCGTGTATTTATTTGTGTAGTGTGAGCAGACAACGTGTAAATATCGATCACATTGCAATTCGATTGGATTTGTGGGAGAATAAAAAGTGCAAATGTGCTGAAATTTTATGATCTATACCATATTGACAAGATACAGTAAAGTTAAATAATGGAAAACTACCATATAAAATGCTTACAATTCCTTTAAACCTTATGGAATTGCTTGGAGGAAAAAAATTTTGCGCATGAAAAATCAATAAACGCAAAGGAGACAATACCAAAGACACGAAAGGAGACGTACGGTGCTGGTACGCGCTGATTGAGGGCAACGAAGCTGAATTATTGAAACGAATTAAAATCGTAGATGG
>NW_023458565.1:10556375-10559399 GCF_013731165.1 Rhagoletis pomonella
TTGTCTTATTAGCAACTAGCTGCGAATAAACAACAAATTAATCAGCTTTTCGTAAAACTTGCAAATTATTAAAGGTTTTGCGTTCTTGTACTTTTGTGCTATGAGAGCGAATTCTCAGAAATTCAGTTACTGGAGAGTTACTGGCAAGTTACTGGATAATTTGTAAAAGAACACAACTATTTTCATTTCAAAGTTTCTGCAAGTAAATATGTATGTATGTTTGTAAATAAATAGTAAAATTACTCTAAAGTGCCTACCAGCTACTGACTGCTCGTTAAAAATGTGGAATTCCCGCTGGCAGATGAAGTGGTAAAGCAGCTTTTAAACTTGAAGTGTGTCTTATGTTGCACCCACGCACACTAAATGCCAGCGGCATTTGATGGCATTCCAATGCTAATGTTGATTGACGATATTTTGCGTGGCAATTTTCGTACACATTTGCCAGCAAAACGCTGCTGTTGCATGCTTTCTTTTACCCTCGACATTGATACAGTCAATTTGTGAGCAATTTTCGCCCTGCAGACGAATTATTTTACCAATGCCCTTCTGTCTTTCCTTATTCCTTCTTTTAATTCTTTTCCCACCATCCTATTTTCATTTGTAGCAATCACATATGTAAGTTCTATAATTAACTCAACTTCTTAGCAAGTTCTTCCAGCTTTATTTTTTTCTTGTAGGTACTTTGCACGTTGAAAGCCACACGAGTAGCAGCAACTGCCTACAAGTAGTGAATATATGAGTATGCATGTAAGACTGCAACCAGTTGAGCAGCAAAACCACATTTTCTCACGTCATCTGCCGAGACAGAAGTTGGGTGGAGTGCAGCAGCAGCATCTACGGAATCACAGCACAAATAATTTAATTAAAATAAAGAAATTAAAGACACATACATATTTATGTACATAAGTATGTACATACATATGTACGCTTGCTTTTTTGTTAGTTTATAATTTCATTTGGCAGATGCTGTCTACTGCTTGTTACCCAGACACCAACCCGACGAGTGAGCACACAAACCGGCCTAGCTTCACGATCAGTTTGGCTCGTCTTTGACTTCACTCGCTTACATTGTAACTTTGCAATATACATATGTACACCTCTACTTATCCAAGTACATATGAGTCTCGTCGTCATGTGTACGGACGCGCGTTTGTGCTGGTAATATGAGATCAGCAACCAGTCAACGAGTCAGACCCATACCCATCAGCTTCATTGCAGTCGGTAGCCCAGGCAGCCGCGTCATCACACCAATATCTACACAATATACTCCACTCCACTACTTGTTTGCTCATCGCAAAATGTGAATTTGTTCGTCTTCCATTTAACAAATTGCATGCATAAAAAGTGATTTAATAATTTCACGAAATTCTCTATTTAAACGGTTGCCCGCCGCTTTTTATTGTTTGCTATTCCTATTTTTTTTGTTTAAAGCACTCAAGCAATAACGAGCAATGAATGGAAAATTGCAACAATAAAATATGTAAAATTTACTACAGAGATGATCATAGGAACAAAAATAGCTTCAACAATGAGTTTTGCAATAACAATAACAAACTTCAAGCGCAAGGACTTCATTTACAATTGCCTCATTCATCCGCCATTACGATTTCTAGTTTCCGGTGTGTGGTTTTTTGAATTCTCTGCATCTTTCACAATTTTATTATTTACATGTATTTAGCAGAATTTCATTGACCTATAGCCGTTGAAGGAGCCCACCGGTGCCTACAAATTGTTTCGTAGTTCAGCGCCTTTGACATGGTTGAGTTAACATGTCTCTCAACTAAAACGTTTGTTGTTGTAACAGCATATAAATTCCCCAGAGCTTTTGGGGCGTGAAGCTGGAGTTAAAGTCCTCCTTGGTCAGACATAAATCGGGTAGTGATGGGGTGACAATTGTACGGGCTTGCTTTTATAAAATTTTATTGCATAAATGCAGCATTTGTTAAGTAGCTAATTACAAACATTAGTATGGATGATGATGCGATCAGCTGGCGGAAAATTAAGATTATCAATTAAATACACAGCGGCCGCTGTGATGTAGTGGCAAGCAGTGCGCCGTACCATTCCGCAGGGTCTGGGTACGAACCCAGTTTCTGACTAACATAAAAAAAATAAAATTCGAATACTTAGCGCTCGCCCCTCTGTAAGCAATGGCAAACATCCGAGTGTTTAGTGCCATGAAAACAGCTTCTCATAAAAATACGCTCGCCGTTCAGAGTCGGAGTAAAACGGAAGGTTCATCCCCTTTGTGTGACAACATCAGGGCGCACACCACAAATCGGAGGAGAAGCTCGGCCAAACACTTACACATTGTGTAAGCGCCAATCTATTATTATTATTATTATTGATTAAGGACCGTTTTCTCATGTAGGTTTTAAAATTTAGCCGCCCTTTAAACACAAATTATGTTCTGAAAAAATGAGTTTAAAAATCAGATAAATTTTAAACCCTAAATGAGAAAATGGCACTATATACACAAGGATCGTAAGGGCCCCTAAAAATGTAGATACAAAAATTATTCTTTAATCGGGGCAATGCGATATTTGCCTTACTACCTTTGATAAAAGTTCAGTTAATAGCCGAATGCTTTTTATAATTCGCGTTTGAATTTATAATTTTCTTGCTGATTCATCTGGCTATGGTAGGGAAACATGGCTAGAAAGCTCACTCGAGCACACCTGTTGTCCCTTTTGTACACATATAAATTGATAACCAGTTTCCAGCTGCCGATACACAGCCTACAGGAATTCCTAAAGTGATCATGATCCGCAATTTCACCCAATTTCATATTCTTAAACACAAATAAATATCAATGTAAGTGTATACATTTTTAATAAGATAAAATTCTTTAAACTTCAACTCACTTTGTCCAGGCACTTAAGCTCCTCGATGGGATACACCACTTTCTGGCAACGTGCACAAGTTTTATTCATTTTGCGACGTTCCTGCTCGTATTTAGTAGCTGCTATTTTTTTCACTTGATCGTCAATTTACTTTGCCTGTTGATGCCGTAGATCACGCGTG
>NW_023458565.1:10559499-10562602 GCF_013731165.1 Rhagoletis pomonella
CACGCGTGATCTACGGCATCAACAGGCAAAGTAAATTGACGATCAAGAGAAAAAAATAGCAGCTACTAAATACGAGCAGGAACGTCCCAAAATGAATAAAACTTGTGCACGTTGCCAGAAAGTGGTGTATCCCATCGAGGAGCTTAAGTGCCTGGACAAAGTGAGTTGAAGTTTAAAGAATTTTATCTTATTAAAAATGTATACACTTACATTGATATTTATTTGTGTTTAAGAATATGAAATTGGGTGAAATTGCGGATCATGATCACTTTAGGAATTCCTGTAGGCTGTGTATCGGCAGCTGGAAACTGGTTATCAATTTATATGTGTACAAAAGGGACAACAGGTGTGCTCGAGTGAGCTTTCTAGCCATGTTTCCCTACGATAGCCAGATGAATCAGCAAGAAAATTATAAATTCAAACGCGAATGATAAAAAGCATTCGGCTATTAACTGAACTTTTATCAAAGGTAGTAAGGCAAATATCGCATTACCCCGATTCAAGAATAATTTTTGTATCTACATTTTTAGGGGCCGGTTAATCTTCCCTTACGATCCTTGTGTATATAGTGCCATTTTCTCATTTACGGCTTAAAATTTATCTGATTAATTAAGACATTTTTCAGAAAATAATTTGTGTTTAAAAGGCGGCTAAATATTAAAACCTACTTGAGAAAACGGTCCTTAATCAATAATAATAATGGATTGGCGCTTACACAATATGTAAGAGTTTGGCCGAGCTTCTCCTCCGATTTGTGGTGTGCGCCCTGATGTTGTCACACAAAGGGGATGAACCTTCCGTTTTACTCCGACTCTGAACGGCGAGCGTATTTTTATGAGAAGCTGTTTTCATGGCACTAAACACTCGGATGTTTGCCATTGCTTACAGAGGGGCGAGCGCTAAGTATTCGAATTTTATTTTTTTTATATTAGTCAGAAACTGGGTTCGTACCCAGACCCTGCGGAATGGTACGGCGCACTGCTTGCCACTACATCACAGCGGCCGCTGTGTATTTAATTGATAATCTTAATTTTCCGCCAGCTGATCGCATCATCATCCATACTAATGTTTGTAATTAGCTACTTAACAAATGCTGCATTTTTGCAATAAAATTTTATAAAAGCAATCCCGTACAATTGTCACCCCATCACTACCCGATTTATGTCTGACCAAGGAGGATTTTAACTCTAGCTTCAAGCCCCAAAAGCTCTAGGGAATTTATATGCTGTTACAACAACATCAAACGTTTTAGTTGAGGGACATGTTAACTCAACCATGTCAAAGGCGCTGAACTACGAAACAATTTGTAGGCACCGGTGGGCTCCTTCAACGGCTATAGGTCAATGAAATTCTGCTAAATACATGTAAATAATAAAATTGTGGAAGAGGCAGAGAATTCAAAAAACCACAGACCGGAAACTGGAAATTGTAATGGCGGATGAATGAGGCAATTGTAAATGAAGTCCTTGCGCTTGAAGTTTGTTATTGTTATTGCACAACTCATTGTTGAAGCTATTTTTGTTCCTATGATCTTCTCTGTAGTAAATTTTACATATTTTATTGTTGCAATTCGCCATTCATTGCTCTTTATTGCTTGAGTGCTTTAAATAAAAAAAGAGGAATAGCAAACAATAAAAGGCGGCGGGCAACCGTTTTAATAGAGAATTTCGTGAAATTATTAAATCACTTTTTATGCATGCAATTTGTTAAATGGAAGACGAACAAATTCACATTTTGCGATGAGCAAACAAGTAGTGGAGTGGAGTATATTGTGTAGATATTGGTGTGATGACGCGGCTGCCTGGGCTACCGACTGCAATGAAGCTGATGGGTATGGGTCTGACTCGTTGACTGGTTGCTGATCTCATATTACCAGCACAAACGCGCGTCCGTACACATGACAACGAGACTCATATGTACTTGGATAAGTAGAGGTGTACATATGTATATTGCAAAGTTACAATGTAAGCGAGTGAAGTCAAAGACGAGCCAAACTGATCGTGAAGCTAGGCCGGTTTGTGTGCTCACTCGTCGGGTTGGTGTCTGGGTAACAAGCAGTAGACAGCATCTGCCAAATGAAATTATAAACTAACAAAAAGGCGAGCGTACATATGTATGTACATACTTATGTACATAAATATGTATGTGTCTTTAATTTCTTTATTTTAATTAAATTATTTGTGCTGTGATTCCGTAGATGCTGATGCTGCACTCCACCCAACTCCTGTCTCGGCAGATGACGTGAGAAAATGTGGTTTTGCTGCTCAACTGGTTGCAGTCTTACATGCATACTCATATATTCACTACTTGTAGGCAGTTGCTGCTACTCGTGTGGCTTTCAACGTGCAAAGTACCTACAAGAAAAAAATAAAGCTGGAAGAACTTGCTAAGAAGTTGAGTTAATTATAGAACTTACATATGTGATTGCTACAAATGAAAATAGGATGGTGGGAAAAGAATTAAAAGAAGGAATAAGGAAAGACAGAAGGGCATTGGTAAAATAATTCGTCTACAGGGCGAAAATTGCTCACAAATTGACTGTATCAATGTCGAGCGTAAAAGAAAGCATGCAACAGCAGCGTTTTGTTGGCAAATGTGTACGAAAATTGCCACGCAAAATATCGTCAATCAACAAAAGTCAACAGTAGCAGCCACATTAGCATTGGAATGCCATCAAATGCCGCTGGCATTTAGTGTGCGTGGGTGCAACAATAGACATATTTGAAGTTTAAAAGCTGCTTAACCACTTCATCTGCCAGCGGAAATTCCACATTTTTAACGAGCAGTCGGTAGCTGGTAGGCACTTTAGAGTAATTTTACTATTTATTTACAAACATACACACACATTTACTTGCAGAAACTTTGAAATGAAAATTTATGCACTACCATCCAGTATCTTCTGCCATTTGCCGGTGATTGGCAATAGAGAAATGACAGTGAAACGTTAAAAGAAAATGTAAATTTTTGTATTTAAAAAGATATCTCCTACATACATACATCCTTTACGTTGGTCAACTGCAAATGGCATGAAATTGCCTCAGAGCCATTTTCAAAAGGCTGTAGCGCACTTGTACGTCTCTTGCATATCGCTCGCTGGCCTGGC
>NW_023458565.1:10562702-10573451 GCF_013731165.1 Rhagoletis pomonella
CTTGATCGTCAATTTACTTTGCCTGTTGATGCCGTAGATCACGCGTGCGCACGACTATATGCCTCACCCAAAAGACGCTGTTGCAGTGCAGTAAACTTTTTCACAGGATTATGGACAAATATGCCCAAAAAATTGTGTCACCTTAATTTTGCTTCAGACGCACACGCGAAATGCCTTTGTTAAACCCGTTTGTTCTATTATATCTATCACGCACTTCTTTTTACAATTTGCAAAATTAAACTTGAGTCGTCGATTTGAAATTTTATTATTGTGCAGAAAATTTAGCTCCAAATTTAATATTTATTGTTTTAGATGAATTTCGAATGATTGTTGCTGGTTTTCACAAACTATAGAATAGAAATATGACTTAAAACTCCTAACAAACAGCACAAAGAAATTCAATCATAAATTCCAGTTGGTGTCAGACGTTGTTTGTGTACTAGGGTGAAGCTTGAACAAGAATTCGCCTTTTACAGATCTTTTGGTCTTCGTTTCACACTATTTTTGCTTTTCTGCTTTGCGCACTTTTGAAACTCGAACAGAACGAACGACACGATCAACAACAGCAAATGGCTTGATTTCAAGTATGCAACTGAAAATATCCAATTGGAAATTTTTTACCAAGTTAGCAAACAAGATATTTGCTAGCTTTTAGTAGCTGTATCGTTTCAAATATGTACACTCGTTTTACAATTTGTTAAGTATAATTTTCACAATTTATATTTAGAACTTATTTTTAAATTTAATAAACGTTGTTTAGCTGCCACGCGATAAACACCAAATAACAAGTCGACTATCAGACCAGCACAAAAGAAAGACTGAATAAAAGCAACATTGAAAGCACCAACCAACTGGAGTCGCTCCAATTGCCGCTGCTGGAGCCATAGATCAGGGTCGCTTTTTGTAGGTAGGTAAAAGTGATGAATATTGAAGGTGCAAATAAAATTGCGCAATAAAATATTGAGGTGTGTTAAAATATTGATATGAATGAAATAATATTGCACAATAAGTATCTAATTTAATTCTACGGAAAGTTTTATTTATGAGAAAAAGGTAAAAAAATCCCTTGCTGGCCGGCTCTACAGTATAAATTTTATTGCTGTACAGCTGTCATTTAGGTTGCCACATATATTTGTGTGAGAGATTTTTATATCTTGATATAAGCATTTTTAAGATGACTTCTAACAAGTATTTTTGCCGGATTTAATAGCTTAACAACTTTTGATAATATGCTATTTCACATCCAAGTTCATAATAACAAATATTTCAATAAAAAAAAAACAATTCAATTTCTGCTTTTATATTAAAATATCAATAATGTTGCCGCCACAAAGATTTCGTGCAAATGAAAATGTAGCTGTCAAACTACCAAATTGCTGGCAATAGATGGCAAGATATATGTAAGCTCTGATATATATTGCTCTTGATAGGCAATGAGCGGTCTACATTGGTTAGTTATATTTATATTTATCAAGATAAAAACTTTATCATGTGGAGACGGGCAGTTACATTATATATATAACAAGTATTGAAAACAAATTGTTTTATTGAATTCAAGTCAAGGCGAAGTTGTACCAAAAAAAACTGTACTATGGCATGGATGGTTTTTAAACTCGTTTACAGTAGAGCTCCTAAAATATTGATTTTACTTTCTTAAAATTTCTAACTTTTCCAAGCGCTAAGTTTAAAGGAATTCTGAAAAAGTTATAATTTGGATTAGCATTGCTTAAAAAACTTAGATTTTTAAACATACTTGAGTTTTATCAGCATCTCGGAAAATACTATATGTTGTGTACCTTAAAGACCCCAGCGTAGAGTATAGTACAGCAACCATTCACGGTGTCACATGTCATCTACTACTTATCCTTCCTACATATATCCTTTTCCGTCATTGAATTTCCAATGCAGCTGCTAATTCGGTCATCGTTTTGCGACAATGAAAGGCGTTGGACCTAAAAAGAAAATTGCATTTCCGCACGTATAAAATCAAAAGTTTAAGTGAAAAGCATTGCATTTTATAAGCAGTAAGAAATGCAACAATTCAAACGGAAGTTATAACAAAAGTGTGCCGTTATTAAGATTCATCTTTTATAGTGTGTAGTATTTGTGGTGCATAACTGTGTCTGTCTATCGGTCGTTGGTGCTAGATGGTCACACAGCAGGGGAAAAAAGCTCTTTCTAAAAAGGATTTTCTATAAAGTTATTGAAAAATTTGAATCCTTTGCAAAAAATTAGCACATCCCTCCGCTTGCACGTCGCATACCGTACGCCATGCCTACTAAATTGCCTCATCACTACCCCTGAGGCGTTGTTGTAGTGAAAAATCGATAAAAGTTGCTGTATTCGAAATGCCGGTGATGCGGGCATTCTGTCAGACAGTCGGCCAAAAAAATATCGCATTCTTCGTCATTCATCGACCGAGAATACGAAGCAATAACAACAAAAATTAAACAAATAAGAAAAGAGTACAATGAAAGAAGTGTGCAATAACAACTAAAAACAAAAACGAAACGGAACATATGTACGTATTGCGAAAAGTAAACAAAAAGAATAAAAATGAAAGCAAATAAATAATGAACGAGAGAAGTGACAGCGAAGTGGGTGGGGAAGCTTTTCCATGGCATTGCATTGCATTTTGTCGTCCCTAATCAATTGCATATAATACTTAGAAGTGGTACAATGAAATAAACCGTGAGTAACAGAAAAGAAAATAAATAAACCGCAATGATACTTAAATGTGAAGTGTGTGTAGCTAATGAAAATGACAATCGTACCATTTTGAAACATGTAATTTGTGTTTGATATTCAATTGAGATATTCATACTTTTGTATATAACTGTGATATATTATAATTTAAAGTATTTCCTTCCACAAACCAAAAATTAAATGTTTAGTTTTAATGGATACATGAATACTAGATAAAGTATTTATAGCAAAATATTAAAAAAATAACCCAAAAATAGCCACTCAATACAGGAAACTTCGCAAATTGGCGAAGAAGAATTGGAAAGAGTCCAACATGCAAACACTTCGTAAAAAAACCAGCCCCTGTAAATGTAAGTATACATGCAAACTGTTTTTCAAATATAGGATAAATTTCAAGTGCCCAACTACATATTGCTCTTTTGGCATAATCCAAAAACTCAAAATCTCGGTTTGAAAGTTTACAGTTTACGCTTCCATAGTAAAAATTAAGACACAGTTTGTTCTAAGTCTGTGTTTATACACGGAAACTTTTGTCGACGCAATTTTCCATATTCCCTTTTGGTATTGCTCGTTTCATTTACACACGGCGATTTTGTACACCACCTTGTATTGATGCGCTTTGGTATGGGCTGTTTTAGCTTACGCGTTAAAGCACATTCAGCTCATTTACCTCTAAATGCTACTCTAAATGTACATTTATCCATACAAAACTGGTCACTTATACCATGTTCTGACCGACATCAAAAACATGTTTTCGTTCCTAAAACTGGTTTTCGACCTAAAACTTGTGTTTTCGTCAATGTAAAATTTGTCAAACGAAAACAAGTTTTCGCTGCAAACCACATGAACGAAAGACACAAGATCACGTAAGAACAAGAGAGTGAGAAAAGTCGATTTTTTTAGCGGGTTCTACGCCATCTTGTTTCACTAGAAAACGAGGGAAAAGTAAACAAAGCAAAGAAAACAACGAAAACCAAAATTAGCCAAAATTGTTGTCAGCCACTTTAAACGCACAATTTAGGTAAAATGATGCAACAAAATGCTTTAAAATGTGTTGTCATGTTGAATTAACTCTTCTTTACTTGAATAAATATGTGAAATAGTGGTGCTTGTGATGTAAACAAACGCTCAGCTGACGTAACCGCTTTCGCAAACTTTTTTCTCAAAACCAGTTACAAATACATCGTCGCGTGCTTACGTGATCTTGTATTTTTGGTTCCTGTGAAAACCATATGAAAACTCACGTTCCACTTATTCCAATCGGTGTCTGCACTAGTTTTTTTCGATTATTTATCGAAGTGGAAGTCATATTTTATCATTTTTAATACGCCATTTCGGATTTATTGTTAATTGGCTGACCAAAATAAAATAAGCATGGAAGTAAAAGGTTGTTAATGAAAAGAAATTGAAGGAAAAGTATTTTGGTTTTGTATTTGTGCAGCAAAACTGTAAACAAAGGATGTAAGAAATGTCAACGAAAACACCAACGGTCGGTGTGAACAGCCTTCAGCCCACAATCCCAAAACTCGTTTTCAAGGTGTTTTCGTTCTCGGTCAGAACATTGTATGAAATGCAACTCCATTTTTTGCATTAAGAATCTAAATGCTAAAAGCGACCCTGTGATCTTCCAAAATTTCCACGATTCAAACATAGTTTAATGAGGAAAAGTAGCAACATTGCTTTTTCGAGTATACACCCAGCAAAAAACACGATTACCACAGAAGCGAAAGTGGAAACGAGCTAGGCGATGGGAATCGCTTACCCTTTCGCTTCAGGGAGGCCTTATTTTAACATGGGCATGTCATTGGCGGTAAGCCCTTACCCGCAGCATTACCTTCAAACGAAGGGAGAACGCATGCATAAACAGAATCCAGAGAAGCGAACAAAGAATGCCTTACAGAGAAACTAATGTAGAATGCCCAGATGAGTACATACTTATTTACATATATTAAATCAGAAAATGTGTTAAAAGATTAAAATTAATTAAAATTTATATAAATCAGTTTTTATACATACATATGTATGTATTTGGGGATTTAGATTTTACTTAAAAATCGGTAAGTACATACATGCATATTTAATTAAGCTTAAAATTGTACTTCCTCACTCATGTACTTGACTTCATTGACTGACTTCAACTTCGCTGCAAATTGAACAAAGCAAAACATGATTTTTATGCGAGACAAATTTCCACAGAAACTAACGGTAGAAAAAGATTTTTTGGATATCCATTCTATTTTTCAGCTGGCTACGATGTAGCATTCTACTTTGCATTCCCTGAAATGAAGCAAAGAAGCGAAATAAAAAAAAAATATTGTAGGACATTCTACTTTGCATGCCCTGAAATGAAGCAAAGAAGCGAAAAAAAATAAAATGTTGTAGGACATTATACTTTGCATTCCCTGAAATGAAGCAAAGAAGCGAATTAAAAAAGAAATATTATAGGAAATTCTACTTTGCATTCCCCAAAATGAAACAAAGAAGCGAAATAAATAAAATATTGTATGACATTCTACTTTGCATTACCTACAATGCCTAAAAGAAGTGAAAAAATTCGAAGGCATTACAACGCTATGCCTTCTAGAACACGTTACCACTAAAAGCGATTACCGATTTTTTGCTGGGCAGTGGCTAGCTGCGTTTCAGTCACCGCCGATCAAGATTTCATTTAATATTTTACATTATTTGGATAAAGAAAAGTTAAGCAAATTCAACATCGGTGTGATGCTGATAGAAATCTGGATCAATTTGTGATCAACTCTGTTTGTTTTGTTTCCTAATTAAGTGAGGAAATCTTAGTTAACAGCACCGACAAATAAATATATACGTAGACAAATGTTCGATTATAATGCGACAGCATGAACGCTCTTCGAAAACATATGTTCGAAACATGAACGAAAGACACAAGATTACGTAAGAACAAGAGAGTGAAAGAAGTAGATTTTTTTAGCGGGTTCTACGCCTTCTTGTTTCACTGGAAAACGAGCGAAAACTAAACAAAGCAAAGAAAACAACGAAAACCAAAATTAGCCAAAACTATTGTCAGCCACTTTAAACGAACAATTTAGGTAAAATGATGCAACAAAATGATTTAAAATGTGTTGTCATATTGAATTAACTCTTCTTTATTTGAATAAAAGTGTAAAATAATGGTGCTTGTGATGTAAACAAACGCTCAGCTGACGAACCCGCTTTCGCAAACTTTTTTCTCAAAACCAGTTACAAATACAACGTCGCGTTCTTACGTGATCTTGTATTTTTGGTTCATGTGTTCGAAAGTGCTAAATGTTGCATATTCAATGCAGCAAAAACGCTGCATTAGATGATTATTGAAAGCCGCGGTTTGACACTCCAATCTAAAAGGTTGCATTTGCGAAACAAGGAGATGGGAGAAGAATGATAATCTCTTGGCGCGAAAATAGTAGTAGAAAAGTATGCAAAGTAGGCAATTAGTAGTGAAATTCCCTTAGTAAATTCAAATTTTTTTTCAAGAAATTTAACATTTTAAACGAAATATTAAGATATCTATGTGAACATGGGCGTAGCCAGGTAGGGGCGGCGGGGTGCTCGGGGGCCCCCTTACTTTCAAATTTTCCTTATATATATATAAAATAGTACCCTGAAATGCCAGCTTAATAGGGTCGGCCGCCCCCCAAAATTGTATGTATGTGAATTATATGATTTTTGTCCTATTTAGTAGAGTAAAAACTGCAAAAAGGGCTCAAAATTAAAATAAAACTACTGTAAGTTCGATGTAAAGATCGAGTTTAAGGCAAATTATTTTTTCATCAGTTAAATGAGCTTTATATGCATATTCAAATGAACATATTGCTCCAAAACGAATGCTCCTATCTCGCACATAAACTAAATTTTTTCATGTAAATTTGCCAATAAGCAAAGCAGTTCTACTGCTAAGCAAGCGGTGGCGGAGAGACAACTGTCATTTTACTGAACCTTTAATTATTGAACCTTGGTGTGCGTCTTGATGTTTTAACATTCATTTAATACCTAATGAAAACTCAATGTTAGCCCTATTTAAGAAAATTGTTAAATTATTCGAAGTTTTGTTTGTTTTATTTTTATCACAAATGAAAAAAAATGTTTATGTTTTGTTACAAAATTAAGGCGATTTTAAGCTTATAATATTTAACGTATATATCCCTCCTGTCACCTGCTGTGCGGGCGAATATCACTCTCATATAAGTGCGCTCCTTAGGGGTAATAACCCTATGTTAGCCCACCACGATTTTTGTCCTGAATGTATAGAAAGTAGGGGAGATAGACGATTAAACATTCTGCAGAATGCATGACGACGGATAGCTGAAATAGCTCGGCTGGCATAACAATAGTTAGCGCAGGTCTGATAAACGAGGTGACCTATGCTGATATTAGCATTGCGCTCATCTGCCAATAGTCATCTGGATTAATAAACCCGCCGAGTTTGTTCCCGCGGAACACCGCACCTAATCAATTTTAACAAAGCCGATTGGCCGAAGTTATCGAAAGCTACTTTGCCGTCCTAGCCACACCAACAGGCGCTAATGCAGGCGAACGCGAAATTCGCAAGGTTATCACTGCCGGACATAATACGAATACGAATAATACTCGTTTGAGAATAGCCACACTGCATCCATGAACCAACGACTACAGATCACCTAATTAGCCATCGTTGTATTTGTAATCGATTTTCAGAAAATGTTTTCGTAGTGTTTTTGACGTTTTTCGGTTTTGTTTACACCGTCTTCTACCTCTTCGTAGTGGTTTTTTAATTGTAAATTTTGGTTTATTACATATTTATGATATAAAATGAAGTGCTTTGTGATTGGAATAAGTTTGTGCGTATGTTTGTTTTGCTAAAAGGCGTAAATTTGCGTGAAAAGTGGGTGCACGTTTGTAGCCAGAACGTTGACATTGAAATATCTACCCGTGGTAATGATATGCGCTTGTGAAACACTTTCAATCATGAAAACCATATTTTATGAACTTTTTTTGCTAATTATCATCAAGTTTCACTTTGTATATTTTATAATAAATACCAGCTTTTGTTTGTTTTCATTCTTAGGCAGATGTCAAAAACGCTCAGAAATATACTCTTTTCTTGCTTCTTTGATTAGGTGATCTTGTATTTTTGGTTCATGAACTACATCTACTGAATACACCCCCATGCATGTGAATGTACCAAAATCTAACCATACTGTGGCGCAACTGCGGCAACGCGAAGCGAACAAGAAAATAACCGAATGTTCAACGAATTACGTGGAAAATTCGACATCAAGAAACGTGGAAGAACACTGCGAACAGCGAGAGAATGAAAGAATGTGCGATAGATGTCAGAACGTTCTAGAGTTGCCATGAGTGCGAAGTAGCGCCGGTATATAAAGGCGTTGCGATAGCGCACACCAAGTTCAGTTGCGAATCCGGAAGCTACAAGTTTAGTTGTAAAACATAGGTCAGTGGTGCAAGCAAGTTATGTAAAATATTTTAATTGCTTTAACAAGTATTGTGAATTGTTCTTATTGCCTAAATAAGTATTGTAAAGTGTTTTGTACAATAAAGTTAGTTGTACTGTAATTTGGTAACTTTGAGCATTTATTTAACAATCCAGTGATACGAACCGAATAATTTTGCGACATCCTCCAATTATTCAAGGATAATCGTAACCTCACGTCTCCACCTTCTACAGATTCTGCTAAAAAAGCTGTGAGACAGAAATGTCAGGTGGATACCGCAAATTTCCACTGTTAAACCATATCTTTCATGCCAAATTTCTTACCATCGCTGTATTACCATCAAGTGTCATTTCGTAGTATGACAACTCAATTTTAATTTTATCACGCCATTTACAGTGGGCACAGATCGCTCTGATTGGCTTGGAACACTTTTAAAAATAAAATGTTAAGACGGCAAGTTTCCCACATGAGAAAACTGGACAAAGTTATAACAGAAACTTGAAAGCTGCTAGAAAACATTTCAGGTGGATACCATGATTCAATGATAAAAGCTTTGCTCGGAAAACAGTTTTCTCGCTCCCTTTTGACAAAATCGTGTAGGTTGGTTTGTGTGTGTTCAAAGCTTTTGTAAGAGAGTTAAGGGAGTGTCAAAACTCTAATGTCACTAGTTAGCAAAACCTTTAATTATTGAATCATGGGTGGAGACGCGGGGGGGTAAAAATACGTTTGAAATATAAAAAGCGATTAAAAATCTCGCAAATATTGTCAAACTTACCGATTAGGTGCTTATTTCATAGTTTTGCGTGTTTGCTTATCGTAACTATTTTTATCAAGGCGGATTAAGATAACGTGTTAGCAGGAGTACAAAAAAATGTACATTTATTTTATTCTTGCTTTAGTGGCATAAACTGTCAAAGAGTGCGTGTGGAAATGAAAACAAAATTTTTCAATTTGATACAGGACGTCGCGAGGCATACACAAAATCAGCTGATCTAGTAACACCACCTTATATAAACTCGCCTTGATTTCTATAATTTCCTCTCTGAGCGTAATTCTGTAATATTCCTATCTTCCTGATAATTTTCAACTCGAAAAGTAAAGAAACAAAGCTTGCATCTGACATTTACCCAAAGCGAATTCATATATGAATTCGCCTTGACATTTTCCCATACGAAATATGAATTCGCTTTGATTCTAGCTGATGTAGGAATGACAAAAAATAAAATAATCGATTAATTAATCACAAGCCGAAAAAAATAAATTTCATTTAATTGCAATTATTGAGAAATAATCTTTCAAACGAATTTTTAAATGCTTTTTTTTTAAACTGAGTTTTCACAAAAACACTTTTCCATAAAACATTTCTAATTCTCCTTTAATAAAATAAAACCTATATTTTTTATTATTTAACCAAGTTGGCAAAAACTAAAACTTTGATAAGCGTTTTGTTGTTAAGCGGTTAAATTTCTCGGTGGCTGTAACCCGGCTTTTGAAAAAAGGCGCTCAGCAGGCACCTAGGTACCAACTAAATTACGGTATTTTTTCGAAAGTTCGTGAAGTTTTGAAGAAACAGTTTTCATTTAATCTCAAGCATCAATGATATTCCGCTTTAGTTCTAGGATTTGACAATTTAGACCGAAACCCATTTCATCTTGTGGGTGACCCAAATCGTCATCTTGTCGCCTTTGTGTATAAGAGATTAATGAGGTGCCCAAAGATCGAACTCGTTTTCTACTGATCGCAGTGACGACCTGCTACCCGTTTCTATAAGATCATCTGCGCACATTATTTAAGTTCGAAAGAACTTCATTACTGAAGCAAATGCTAACGGATCTTTGAAATTATTTTTTGGAACCTCGGGTCGAGTAAATTTCATGTAGCTGGCAAAAAAGAATATTCGACTAAGGGATTTTAGATAACTACATAATTCATATCTATTGAAAATATTTTTACGATTATTTTACAATTAATCGATTAATAACCGATTAATGAAACACAATACTACGATACAATTAAATCGTAAATCGGACAAAAAATATCGATTAATTTAATCAAAAGATTAATCGCGGCCATTCCTAAGCAGATGCAATTTTTGTATTTGCCGTGGATTCGTTGGATGCAGTTTGCATAAAACAAGCAGCTGCGAAGTGAATTTATTTATATTTTTAATTTTAAATTTCGCCGCAGGCATTATGAAAAATAAAAAACGACTGTGAAAGTACATTAATATATTGTTTAGCGAACATTCGTGTATTTATTTGTGTAGTGGGAGCAGACAACGTGTAAATATCGATCACATTGCAATTAGATTGGATATGTGGGAGAATAAAAAGTGCAAATGTGCTGAAATTTAATGATCTATGCCATATTGACAAGATACAGTAAAGTTAAATAATGGAAAACTACCATATAAAATGCTTACAATTCCTTTAATCCTTATGGAATTGCTTGGAGGAAAAAAATTTTGCGCATGAAAAATCAATAAACGCAAAGGAGACAATACCAAAGACACGAAAGGAGACGTATGGTGCTGGTACGGGCTGATAGAGGGCAACGAAGCTGAATTATTGAAACGAATTAAAATCGTAGATGG
>NW_023458565.1:10573551-10574165 GCF_013731165.1 Rhagoletis pomonella
CCACTCCAGGAATAAAGTATAAAAGAGGAATTTGCAAACTTTGCAAGGCAGTTCTATTTCTAAAGTGAAAGTGACCAGTTCAAGTAGAAGTACCAGTTCCGGATCCCGCTCTAGGATTGCAGTGTTCCTGATGTTCCTGATAGCAAGTATAATAATAACCAACTCATAATTTAATTCTTCCCTTCGCAGCTCTTATTTATTAGAAAACCAATTTAATGAATAAAAAACCACGATCTTGTAATTTAAAGAAAGAATATCTTTTATTTTAAAACAGAGTCACAAAGTGATTCTATTATTATATGTACATCTATACATTGCAAAGCTGTAGTGGCGCCCAATATAAATTAGAATGTACTAAAGTATTCATAGTCTGTAGACACCTTTAAGTATTACATACTTATAATGTGCCGCTAATCCTTCTATGTACCTAGTCTTACTCTACTCAACCACTTTGTAAATACTTGCAAAGTTAATAAAGAGTCAGTCTAAGTAGAATCGTCAACCAGCACACGTCGTGTTGTTTTAATTACCGCTTGTGCTAGGTCAGTGTCGTTGACTATTACATAAACGATATTGAACCTATACAATTTTTAAAATGGACCAACAAGGAAAAA
>NW_023458565.1:10574175-10579382 GCF_013731165.1 Rhagoletis pomonella
GTTTTGTAGTTCGAAACTGAACTCAATCGTGTCCGCGAGACGGCGGACTAAAAATATATTTGTTTACAACCTTTCAAAGTGGGAAACGTAAGTTGCACGCATGCACAAGTATTGTATAAACTGCTTGGCTATATCACACACCATCGGAGCCTGTGATTCGGAAGAAAGCTGCCATCGATGTGGCTTAGGGCACCACACCTTCCGCCACCGAGAGGAGCGTAGAACACAACCCGTATGAAGAAGGGGAATGTCCGAGCCGAGCTACACAGCCATCCCGCTCAGCAGCGTGTTAGACGGAATTATTGGCGACGACTCCCTTAAGGATATCGGCACATTAAGAAATAGGAAAAGCACGGATATCTAGTAAAGAGGTCTACATCCACTGAGGTTGACCAAGGGAAGCTCAACAACAGAGTGGCATCTATCGAAGAGATGTATGTTGAAGCGCTAACCCAGCAAATAGGGAAACATGAGAAGTTGGTACGTGAGGAGCATGCCACAACCACGACAACGGTGGTCATGCAGCGGATCATGCACGACCAGATATCGCCGGCATACAAATTTTCATATCTGAAGAAATCATTGACTGGGAAAGCAGCCCATATGCTGTGCGAATTGCGACTAACGGATGGGAAAGACTGTACCAGCTACACAACAAGAAGACCTACCAAATTTGCCGAGAATACATATGGCAACTGGAAAGACTACCGGTACTCCAACCACCAGTAAGGGCGAATGATCTCCAGAGGATTGTAAAGAGTTTGACCCTTCACCGCACCAAAGCTACGGGAATAATGAAAAATATTTTAGGAGTCACAAAAAATAGAATATTAATACTGTTTTCTAAGCTTAAAAATGTTTATTTTTCAATTAACCCCCCAGACGCGCATGACCACGCGCTAGCTCTACTCGACGCAGAAAGAAAAGACGTCGCCGATAATTTTCGACTAAAACGGCCGAAAGTCACGAACAGAACGCGATGGATGGTCAAATACAAAAATCGAACCGTCCGAGTGCCACGCCACGGCCCTGATCGCGCCAGCGTAAGATATCGCGGACTGCGGTACGAAGTAGCATTCTGCGACTGAGCAACAACGGCATACAAGAAGTTCCTATATTTCCATACAAACTGTACATTCTTAAAAGTTACGATTATTTTGTTAAAAAAAAAAAATTGTTATTAATTGTTAAGATCGTTTGGACGATGATAGAGCAAAATTGTCAGGCGCCCTTACTTCTGATTTGGCGAGCCGAAGGTGTTAGAACAATAGTGCTCCTTAAATCACAAATCAATACGTGATTCATTCATTTCTTTTCTCATAATGAAAAAAGAGAGATGGAGTCAATTAAAATAGAAAATATCCCAAGATCGCGATTCCCAGTCGACTTCGAATTTCATCACTTGATGCACTACAGTTCGAACACCCTATCCTGGGGTTTACTCTGTACTGCGATTCGAAAAGCAAATCAATCGGATTTGAATACTAAGCACTACGAATTTGTATTCGTCCGTGTCGCCTTTCGTATCGCATTGAGCTTCGAATCGCAGTACATAGTAAACCCCCTGGATCATAATTGACGTCGTTATTGTAGCTTTCAGTACAACCTTTGCGATCAGTTTGTGATACAACCTGTCCTTCTATTAAAGCTTAACTGGATACTTCTAATCAGCCGACTGCTTCATCGAGATACAGAAGATCTCTCTCAGATGAGCCGACTTACATATAGATTGGTCACGTTGATAGCTTTCATGCACATCCGGCCTCTATTATGTATCACAACCAGATGAGAAGCCCAAGTTCCATACAGATTTCGAAGATAATCAGCTATTTACAGATTGCTATCAAGGATCCTACAACATTATCAACCATTTTGAAAACAAAGTCCAAACAACACTGGATGCTGATTTGTCTTCTCAAGCTTACTTAAACTAAAAAGAATATGTAGACGAGTGTATAAAACACCAGATTACATGTGTACGATTTTACCTTCGTGAGTTGAACGTTCACTTTGTGAGTGGTGTGGACAAATCTCTGGATGGTTATATGGAACCGCAACTACAGAAGATCTTGAAAGGTTAACAGGGGCTATGTCAGCTGACTAACCCAAAGTTGTTGACAAAGTTAATAAGTATGCGTCATACCAAGCATTAAGATCTGAGACAGAGCAAATAATAGCTTAGCAACTGTCAATAATACAAATACAATCTTACAAGCGAGTTACACAAGTTTAAAGAATTCCATTAACGATCTAGCATCTCATGTTGAGCACATGATAAACGAGACCAAATTACAACATCGATTTTCTTATGCACATATTGCATTGACCACATTGAACGATTACCTAACAATAGCACATCAAAGGGTTAGATTAGTAAAAGCTTGGTATAAGAATTTGCGACAAACAACACGAGACGGCAGCGCCTACCAGCGAGCTGTCAACGAGAGACACTTGTAGCAAGAGAGTATTGTAGCAACCATCGAACGCGCCGGTCATAATATAAAAACGTTGTGTATTTTAAAATCCTACATTTTACTTTGTATTAATTAAATATTAATAAATAAACTCGGTTAACCTGACACAATTCAGTATAGTGTCCTTAATAGGTCCATGACGCCGCCGCTGCAGGACACCTCGGAGTGAAGAAGATGCTCAAACGCGCGAATTACATATACATGACACCCTCCTACAGATAAGCCTCTGAAGAACGAATTAATAAAACACGCACCAAGTGCTTATTTATAGTAAAATTGTTTGATTTTACATATTTTGAGGAAAATGATGGATTGCATTTGCAATTATAGCAGCGGAGTAAAAGCGCGCTATGGAAATGAATTCACAAAGGTATGCGGAGCAGTCGGGCATAGTAACCATAAACGAAGCTATCATAAACGAAGTGTCAGCTGCCTGAAGAATTGGTTATCAATCCAATTAATGCAATAACATTCGAGGTTTTAAGCAGTAATGACCGAAATAAATTAATTTGCTGTTAAATAAAGGATTTTTCCACCAAGGACTACGAAAAATAAGGAGTCAAGTTAGGTTAGGAGTCATTTACTTATTTGTTTGGGAACATCGTCACGTCCGCCAGTCAACAAAATAAATACTACGGTCCGCGACGACGACCGTGGAAACCAAAAATAGGGTATGGGGTAATGAAGCGAAATCACACCCTCTCTTCTGCTGTTGAGATAGCTGAGCAAAAGAGAATAAAAAGAGAAAGAGAATAGTAAAAGAGAAACAAGAAGAAAAAATATATATCAAAATCAACATGAACAAGAAAGCGACACCTCGCTGTTAAAGCCGTCAGCGGCAACCGACCCCACATGACGGGCCCCGGCCCCGGAGAATCATCAGTGTCAAAATCTTTCACGGCCCAAAACTCGCCTAAATATTGGACATTGTTGGGTATAAATGATTGTATGCCATCTCTTGGTAAACCGTCCACGAATGTCAGATCAATGGGAGCTAATCGTGAGTTACAGTTGAAAAAATCCATTGGATGATATCGGTTATCAGTCAACCTGTCATTGCACATATCTAATGTACAGGTAGATCACATGATATTCCCAAGAACACCAATAATTATTAAAATAAAGAAGAATAAAGGAAAAAGTATAAAAAATTAAAAAAGAATTAAAAGAATAAAGACTGCAACAATTTGGAGCCTAATGTCATAGTCACCGGATATCGAAGACGACAATTGCTATTCCAACGGTACTACACACTCAACTAAGGGAACACATTTGTTTACTGCCACGATATAAAGGGACTGATGGAGGCGATGGCCATTAATTATGTCGCAACTGATTGGCGAATGTTCATCGATTCTTCGAAATCAAGCCTGAAAGTCGTTTTGCTACATAAATATAATAAAAAACCAAGCATTCCCATTGGCTACAGCACAGACATGAGCGAAACATACGATTCCATGAAAATAATTTTGGATAATGTTTGCTACACTGATCACATGTGGCGAATCAGTTGTGATCTGAAAGTCGTGGCGATACTAAGAGGTCTCCAAGGAGACTATACGAAAAACATGTGATTCTTGTGTCTTTGAGATACCCGATTTAAAGGAAACCAATACGAAACGCATGACTGGCTTGCTCGAGATCCAACGGAGAAAGGACACAACTTCGTAAATGATCCACTGGTGCTAATGGAGTACTTCCTCATGCCCCCTCTTCATATCAAACAGGGAATCGTAAAAAATTTCATCAAGGCCATTGTGAAGCAACCGAAAATTCTCGATTGTTTGAAAAATATTTTCCCACCAATCAGCGAAGCAAAATTGAAGGAAGGTTTTCTGAATGGGCCGGATATACGAAAGCTCATGAAATCAAAGGAATTTAAAGGTGCTTTAGACGGTAATGATTACTTTGCGTGGAGGGCAGTGAAGAAAGTCATACGATATTTTTTGGGAAGTACGCGAGCACACAATTACCCCGCTCTTGTGACCAAGATGTTGCACTACTTCCTGAAAATTGGAGTGAATATGTCCCTCAAAATTCACTTCTTGCATCACCATCTCGAATACTTCAGCAAGCAGCTAGCCTCAGAGTCGGATGAACATGGCGAGCGCTTCCATCAAGTGGCAACGCCAATGGAAACGCGATATAAAGGCAAAAGGCTCGATTCGCTGGTGGCTGAAATTTGTTGGTGGTCGCAAAAGACGTACGATCCCGATAATGAAGATGAAGAAGAAGAATATACAATGGGAGTTTCCTCCGAGGGTAAGTCACAAAAAAGAAGTTAAGTGACTGATTAAAAACAATTGATTTTTTCCAGATGAAAACAGATCCTCATCCGATACAGACTCTGAACAAGTGGGCGAACCACCACGCAAGAAAGTAAAGGGCGCAAACAAACGAAAACAAGTTTTGCGTTCATCGATTTTTATAACCTATGTATCTATGTAATAACCTAATAATTACCTGTAATAATTTTTAATTTTACGTGTTAATAACAAATAATATATAATAAATACACTGTGAGACAAATGGTAGGGGTCAGTGATCGGGAAGGGTTCAAACTACCGGGGAAAGTTATATCGGTAAAAAAGAAGTTATACGTGTCCCGGCGTTTCGCTGGGTCACGTCTAGGAATCGAGATATATATATAACTATCATATAGGGGAAATTGTCACCTTTGGTGGTCTTTTTTTGACATAACTCGAGAACCACTAGTCCGATTTTGCTCAAACA
>NW_023458565.1:10579482-10600742 GCF_013731165.1 Rhagoletis pomonella
AAACTTTCACAAAGTTTGTTAAAAATTTCCATCAATTCATAAAACTCAGTATCAGAAAAAGAAATTTAAGAAATTTAAACAACACGGCTATCACATTATGTTCATAATTAAATATAGTTCAAAATATAAAAGCAAAATATGAGGCGCTTTAAAAAATTTAATTTGAAATTAAAACCAAAAAAAAAATTTGTGAAAATATATTACTTCCCCTAAACGTATATGTAGGCAATTTCACGCAGGCAACTTTTATGGAAATTTACAGAAAATATAAACTCATTTTTCGTTTAAATTGCAGGCGAAACCGTCTATTAAGGTAATAAAATCACCATTTGTAATAAAAATATGGTAAGTTATACGCCGTTGCAATAGTGCATACATTTTCTTTTCAATGACAATTGACCTATCTAGGGCTTTATTCAATCAAATAGGGTGTTCTTGAAAATTTTGTTGAGATAGGGACGGGCTTGTTCGAGTTGCAATCACAACCGCAGTTTTGCGCGCATCATTTAAGTATCGCGTTCTGTATGAATTTCTGGCAATGTATTATCAGTTGGGCAGTTGCAACAATGTTGCCATTTTTCATCAGTACGGCAGTAATGCCGCTTTTATTACGTGCCTCGAACAGGCCCGAGTTTAGAAACGGCTTCCGAGGTAGGTCGACCTTCCACTCAGCCATCGATTTTATGTTCTAGATTTTCGTATATAAGCAGAATCATATTTTCCTTGAAACTAAATTAAAAACAAACGCTTTTAAACCTAGGTTGAACCAACTTAAGTCGATAGCGTCCTACGTACGCTGCACCTAAAGGATATCATATTTCAAACGATACATAATCAAGTTTTTCATAAGAAAATTCAATGAAACAATTTTACGTCGACATTTCTTCGTATTCCTTAACAGTGTACCTTTAAGACTTTCATGTTGTTGTTGTTGTAATTGTTGTTGCTTATGTGTTAAACTACAATTTTCTTTACGTAAAATACCATTACAATACTCACCCCCACCTCCACCCCCAACACAACCATCTGTGGCGACGCAAAGTGGTGCTGAACTGCAAGACTGCGTTAATTGTGTTTGTGTGTATTGCTGTTGTTTTTGTAGTTCTTGCTGCTGCTGATAGTAGTAATCATTTAAATTAGTTATATAATAGTAATCATGATCGGCGAGCACATTAATTTCTGCGTAATTATCTTCTTCATCCTCCCCTGCGTCACGCTTTTGTTCAAGATTAATACGATTTTGTTTAATAGCCTCGTTGCAATCACTATTTAGAATTTCTCCAAACTTGCCGTTACTGCAATTTACTTGCTGTTTTTTTAGTTCTATAATTGTATGCTCAGTTTTTGCATTGCGGGCAAACAGTTGATCAAATCACATATTTTCATCGAATTTGGCAAAATTAAAATCGTCGTCACATTGAAATCCGCTGCTGTTGTCCGTTGCACCCGATTTAGCTGCTGGTTGTCCGGTGTTGTTGTTGTTATTGTTGTTCGCTAGTTTCACTTCGCTTGGCGCCTTAAAGAACTCATCATCCTCGAAGGGATCCTCTGATTTCTTGGCAAAAATGTTAATCGATTCGGATTTCTTGATCAGTTCTTGCCTCTGCTGCAGTTTACTGTTCCTCAAATTGTGTTTCTTCGCAGCGGTTGTCAGAAGTGCTGCATTGCTTGTGCCTTGCAACGAGTCCGCATTCCACTGATCATCCTTTTCAAAGTCGAACTGTGCATTTGAGAAATCATCCTCGAAAGCAGCATCGTCGAATTGTGACACCTTCACATTGTCATCGAAGCGCAATTTCTGTGTTATAATGGGTGGCATCATTTGTGAAGCTGGCGATTGCGTGGCATCCAGATCAAATTGTTGCGAACTGCTAACACTCGTGGAGTTTTGTGCGAAGCTGTGCATTTTTTCACGTTCCGAGAAATCATTTGAAAAGCGGAAGGACGATTTGGTCGCTGGTGTCACGCAAGCGCTCGCAGTAGTGGCGGCCGGCGTTGAATTGCAACTGGACGCCGTGCCAGCGGGGGCCGGTGGTGGTGAACTCTGATTAAAGTCCGATTCAAAACCACCATCGAAACTGAATTTCGTAGCACTCCCGGTGCTGCCACCGCCAACAACACCACCCCCACCACTGGTTGTTGCCAGATACGAGCTGCCGGCACTTGCCAAGCTGGCGCTGGCATTGGAACGTGGTGTGGGCGTTTGCTCGTAATCATCAAAGTCATAGTCGCCGCTTCGTGTTGGATATTTCTTCGCAGCGCTCGTTGGCGCACTACATTTTAGGGAACTGATTGGCACTTTGCCCATAGAATGTTGCCTGCGTTCAGTCTCCAGCATGCGTTGATGCATTTCGTGACGACGCCTATTCAAGCGCTCAAATTTGTCCTCATCCGTGGGCGGCTCGTCGTACTCTTCATCAACATAGTCTTCCTCATCGTCAACATCATCGTCGTCGTATGTTATGTAATCGTAATTGTCGCGTGGATGAGGTACTGTCGAAACTGTGCTGCTGTAGCGGCTGCCAGTGGTGGTTGGCGCGCCAGTACTGCTATATGGAATTTCTTTGCCCCGCGAGCGCTGCTTCTTGCGGAACCTGAAGTGCAAAGGAGTTTAGGAAACTCAACTCATTTAAGAAAATGTTTTCTCTCAACACAAACCTGCGATCCTTTTCCCCATCTGAGCCCGACGGAGTCTGACCGTGCGCGACTGCCCGTCTACTTTCGGCCAGTCGTCGTTCAGAATCGGCAGCACTTGATGGGCGCTTCCACGATTTCTGGCCAGGCAAGGGAGGTTCTGTGGGAAATTCAAGTGTTATTAAACATCTTTATCACAATTGAAAGACTGCTGTAAGCCTTACCTTCACCATCCCACGGACTGGAACCGCTACTCTTGCGCGCACGCGGCGGCCCACTGCCCATGCTCATGGCGCTTCCCCCGCCACCTGCCGACGCCAGTTGATTGGGGCGCTGCAAGCTGCGTGTATCTGCCACACCACCAACAATATTTGCACCGCTACTCATACGCGCGCGTTGATGGAAATCGTTTTCCGAATCTTGTTCATAGTCAATGTCGCCGGTAGCGCGCAACTTGATGCCCTTCCGCAGCGAGCGCGTCTTTTCCGGCCCATAGCGTTCACGGAATTCTTCGTGACTCTCAATACTTCCGTAAACATCACCGCTACCGAAGCTACGTCGACGTCGTGTAGCGCTCTCAAATGATTCTACGCTCTCCCGGTCGAATGATTTACGCTCGCGTTCGTATAAATATTCGCCGGCGCGCGACTTAAAAACACCTCCAGCGCCGCCACTGATAATTCCACCCATGGGTGAGCGTCCTTCATCGTAGATATTTTCATAGTCTGCGCGTCTACCAGGTTTCGCCTTTTCAAAGCTTCCGCCATCGCGGTAACGATCAAGCGATGGGTCACCGTATGCGTCGAAATCATAATTTGGCCGCGCATAGTCGCGATAGTATTTGCTGCGCTTGTCATAAGCGCTGCGGCGATCATAGCTTGATGATGCATTAGGCGGCAGTGCAATGCCACGTTTATCGTACACGGGTGGACCGTAAGTGCTGCGCTCGTAGGCGCTGCGTTCAAAAGCGCGAGCACGCAAGCCAGCTTGTTCGATCTCCTGCGGCGACCAGGTGTGATGCGGTGCATGGTGATACCATTGGGGAGATTCTGTAAGCAGCGTGCATTTGAGCAGTGAAGTCTAATCAAGCAATGATTTATATACTCACCTAAATCGAAATTATCTCGGCTACGCGAAAGCCCAGGTTTCAATTTGCGATGATCACGGCGTGCTTTAAATTCATCGTCGTAGCTGTCGAGATAAATAAGCATATTCTAGTACATTTCGCTTACTATATAACTTTTCCGGTTACTTACTCGTAGTCCTCGTCGCAGGAGTTCATGCGTCGCGTGTGTCGCATATAGTAACCATGTCGATCTACCATTCCAGGTGGTGGTGCTATGGGTCCCACACCTGGTATACGTTTTTGCTTCTGAAAGTCGGACAACTCGTCGTCCCATGGACTCAAATCACGTGAAGACGACGACGTCTGATGGCGATCTTTCTTCGTCCAGCGGCGTCCGACATTGCCGCTTTTGCTCCAACCGTCATCACGTGGATCTGATGAGCATGGCGATTCCGCAGTATCGTTCTGTGACGTGTTCGACGGTGGTGGCGGTGGCAAGTGTAGTGATGCAGTCTTGACCGCTGGCTTAGTTACTCCTCTCGCGCGTTTATCTATCTTCTCGATGCTTGGCTTGGGGGAATCGAAAGTGGCCCAAAACTCTTTGGAGTGTTTAACTTCCGTTTCCTTTTGCACATTGCCACCGATGCCAATTTGTTTGGTGGCTGTGTCAATTAGGTTCGAAACAGCCGACAGTTGCGACAGAACTGGCGAAGGTTGTGGAGACTTGACAAGCGGTGATTTTTGTACGGCAGCACCGGGTGTTGGCGACTTCTGGAGTGGTATGGGCGATGTGCTTACGTCGTTAAATTGCGCCTGCGTCGATAGTGTGGCATTTGGACGCGGCAACGCTGTTGAGTTTCCTGATGTAACAATGACTGTAGGCATATTGGTCGCTGAATTCGCGGGTGAGGTGCGTTCACGTGAATCCAGCGACAAATTGGATATGGCTCGTTGCATAAGCTCATCGATTTCAAGATCGTCCTTGGAAGAGGAGAGTCCACTGCTGCCAGCCACAGTGAGGAACTTATTATCCTGTTTGGCATTCAATAAATTCGGTGAAGGTTGGGAGGCGGAGCGCTCGGGAAGGCTGTCAATCATATCGGGTTTGTCAGACTTCTCGCCATCTAGCTGCTGCGTGGATGTAGATAGCTTTTCGTATTTATCCTGCGCATCACCGGTGACATCAGCGTCCTTGTCGTTACTATCCAAACTGCTTTCGCCGCCGCCATCGTCATCTTCGTCGTCGTCCTCCACAGTTAATGCAGATGAGGAAGGCTCCGCTGGGAAGCCGCGGCTGTCAACCAAACCTAAACGATCTGGCCCGCTACTGCTGACGCGTCCGTCCATTATGTGCTTAAGGTCTTGATCTTGATCTTCGTTCAATTCGTCGCTAAACTCAGGGAACTCTTGTGAAGCCTGCAATGCCGCGGGCGGCTTATTGTCGAAGAGGTTCTCTACGAGTATTATATCGCGTAGCGCGGCATAGCGGTCTTTTGCCTGCGCCACCACTTCTGTTATTTTCGTATCAATCTTCGGGGGCTGTACCTGGCCGCAAACTGTAGCGCTCGTCGTAAAGAAGTCATCATCGTCGAAGTTAGCTTCGAAGTGCGCGCCCATCTCATCAACTGCACTTACCGCGATAGTGGAGTCAGTAGCACCCGCCGTTAGTGACAAACCGCCGCTGCCGTCTTCATTTTCGGTAATCACCTCGCCAATGAGGTCTGCATTTTCCTGCTGCTCCTGCAGCTCCTTGTCAATGATTTCGCGGAAAACGGCGTAGCGATCGGCAGAGGGCACAAGCGCTGCACTACGACTGGCTTCGCTCAGTATTGGCGGGGGCGCGACTGGCGGTTCGTTGAACTGCTCGAAATCGGCAAATGCATCTTGACTTTGGCCATCTGCTCTGCGTGCCGGCAGATCCTCGCCGAACGTATCGTCAAACTTGGCCACAAAGGTTGCCTGCTGGTCGAAATTTACCTTAAAAACATGGGCTTGCGCCAAGCTTGGCATTGGCTCAGCACCGACAGTTTGCATTTCAAGGCGACGCGCAGGCAGCGGACTCATATGAGTAGCGAGCGCTTGATCGCCACCAATTGCACCTCTAACTGCTGCCGCGGTTGCGCGCTGTGGCTTTGATTTTTCAATAAACTCTGAGAGATACGAAGTTAGCTCCACCAACGTCATGGTGCTCAATTTGCTAACGGGTACACTCAATTTCGCGGCCAAATCGTCAAGACTCAACGTCATTAACTGGCTCAATGTGATATCAGGTATCAACGATGCAGCCGCCGTTGGCGCGCCAGCACTTTCAGCAAGCGCTTGCTGTTGTTTCTGCTGTTGTTGTTGCAAAATCTCCAACTTGTTTTCGTAGATATCTTGTGGCTTCGATATCGAATGCTGGCGTTGCGCGCGCGAACGTGTCGAAGTCTGCGTTGGCGGTGGCAACAGCGGTGGCACATCGGTCGGCGCTGAACTACCAATATTGCCAACGCTACTTATGGGCGCCAAGTAATCATCCTCAGTGTGGCCAGGTTTTCGTGGTCGTCCTGGTCCAGGATAGGTGCCATCTGAGCGACCGACGCGACGTGATGGCAACGGTATCGGGGGAACTTCGGAGCCAGCGGCGCGCAAATTCTTCGCTGCGGAGGTGTTGACGAACTCATACCGGCTGCTCAAACTAGCCGTTGGCGCGCTGGGTGGTACTGCATTGCCTGAGGTCACGCGCGGACGAATGATAATATCGTTAAATTGTTTCTTGGGCGGCAATGGCGGTGGTTCTGCATGCAGCGCCGAATCTGGACGCGGCGGTGGTTCCGGCGCGGCCTCATTTTCGCTCAGTGAGTCGCTCTCCTGCAGCCGACACATATTGATGCTATTCGAATCGCGCTTAGAGAAGCGCGTCTGGCCAAACAAGTGCGGCATCTTTTTATTGCTGATGCTGGAAATAACATCAGCTGTTTGCTGCTTGAAGACTGACGAGGGCTGCGCCATAGCCGACAACTGGCCTGAAGGCGTTGGACGCGAACGCACAGTGCTGCTTACGCCTCCAGCTGTTATGACGCTGCCGTTGCCCATTGCGGCTACAGGTTCATTCATTTGTCTTTCCAAGCGCGCAACATCCGCACGCCACTGGGCCGCAGTATTGAGCGGTTGTGCGGGCGTTGGAGAAATTCTGCTCTCTGGCGGTAAATTGACTTGTAGCGGCCCATTGAAAACATCCGCTGAACGTCGCGCTTCAACGCTGGCGGATGGTGAGCTACCTTGATTGACCTCAGCGTTATTGAACTCAAACTCGAAGGGATCCAATTTGGCAAAAACGTCATTGCCCTCTTGGAAGGGGTCACTCTTCTTGCGCGTCGGGGAAAATGGGTCAGTGTCACGTGGCATCATCACGACATCACCAACAGCGGCTGCGGCAATCGTCGTTGTCGTGGAGTCTAAAGTGTAATGATTTAAATGTAGATTAGTAGGTATAGCTGTTGTATGGCACGAAGATGTTGCCGACGACGATAAGGTCGGCTGGTAATGGTGCATTCTTAAAGTAGAAGCTGGTGTGGAATTAGTAGAGTAGGTGGAGGTTGTTAGTAAACTGTTACTAGACGCTATATGGTGGTTAGTATTTGTTAATCTAGACACAACAACATTAGAAGCGGTGCTCGTGTATTTGGTACTGCTTATGGTGCAGGTGCAAATGCTAGCTGTGCATGGTGGTGCAAGCACACCGATTAGTAAAGTTGTTGTAGTCGTTGATGCAGTGGCTGCTGTTGTCGCAGACATCGTGGTATTTGACATTATTTTAGAAGTGTTTAGGGCTGTTTGCAAGCCAGCTATACCTGATGTATGAGTTGTGTTAGTAATGTTAAGTAATGGTGGTGGTGGTGGCAAAGTATGCTGCTGCTGCAGCTGTTGCATTTGCTGAGCGCCTTCGCTTTGACCATCCATATTCGTTAGATTGTCCTCGAATAGACCATCTTTGCTGAGAAATTCATCGACTACCGCAGAGGCGGCGGTATAGTGCACACCCGTAGCGGTTATATCGACAATGCCATTGCCACCTGAAGACAAGTCGTTGAGCACTTTCTTGGGTGGATTCTTAAGGTCCTGGAAGAAGTATTTCTTATCGACGTAGGGACGCGTGCGACCCGTACCTAATGGATCCAAATCTGTAAAAGCATCTAACACATGGGAAAAATTTATGAATCAGTGAAATTTCCCCGTAGCCGAGTGCAAGCGGAGATGTATTATTGAAATGAAGTAAGGGGAAAAGGCGGGGCAAAATCAACACAAATACATAAAATTATGCGTATGAAATAAATGTTAACAAATTAGCGTACACATACAAAATATAACTTAACTAAAGCTTGTGATTTAGTAAATACGGATCTCTGGCAAAACTTGAAAAGCCTTTGCAAGTCAAATTGCACGTTAGCGGGGCAACACAAATTAATTTTTGTAAAAACTGTCAGGTCAACAGAAATCCTCTCAATGTATTTGGGAAACTTGTATCCTGTAACAACATGAGTATTAACCTGGTGGAGCTCTGGTGTCCAAATTGTCTCATACAAATATTACACGCTACCGAAAACAAAGACAGTTTGAAATTAAACTCTCGAACAAAACCGTGCTTTAAGCTCCTCATGCATGTGTTCGGAAAAAGTACTCGATTCAAACAACAAAACTTTCAAGCGACTTTGTCAGAAATCCGCACAATTGTTAAAACATTTACAGAACACAATGTACAACAGAATTTTCTTATGCAAAGAAAAAAACTTATATAAAAACGTACAGGAGTTAATTGATAAAATAAACAAGAAACTTTGTTGAAATATGCCTTCAAAAATGCAGTAGTTTTCACAGTATTTTCCAATCTACCTGACTTAACTGCACCGCCAGCTGTCGGCTGCGAAGGTCCATCGCCCAATATTGGTATTGGTGAAGATGATGTCGTTCCCATAGCAGTTGGCATTGTTGTTGCTACGCTTCCACTAGACAGTTGGGCATTAGCTTGGATTGCAGCTGCTGCGGCTAATTCCACATCTACCAGTGTTGAATTCTCGCTTAATTGTTGCGTTGGTGTGGACGTAGATTCGCTGGGCGCTAGCGGTGCCATTGGCAAGCTAACACCCATGCCAATTGAGCCAGCTTTTGAAGTGTCAAAAACATCATTTTGCTGGTCAAGTTCATGCAGCCAATTGTCATCGTCGTCTTGATGCAAAGTACCCGCTGAACTGCTCAATACTGCTGCAGGTGAAAGTAAAGAAGATAGTGTAACATTTTGGGCTACACTAGATGTTGTTGCCGGTTGATTGAGTGTTGAATCAGTCGATTTAATTGGCTTGTGGCGTGATCGACCAGATTCGGGTGGCGGCAAAAGGTTGTAAGTCTGCAAGTGAAAGTTACAACTTTATTTGTTTGGGGCGGACGTTATAAGATAAAAAAAAAGCTTTACAGGAAAGTTGGTAAATGAGTCGCCAAATGGATCATCATCGTTAGTCGCTTTTCCAGCGACGCCACAGAGTGACGGTTGCGCCGGCTCATTAGGCGTAATGCGCTCCATTTGTGTTATACCGCGTTGTAAGGAGCTTAACTCCTGCTCCAAATCAACTAAATCTGCAACTGACTCAGGAGACATCTGCAAACAGTTTACGCCAATTATTTAAGTATACCACATTGTAGAAAATCGAAAAAACAAACCTCTTTGGCTGCTCCTTTGCTGTCCATATTAACACCCAAACGATTCGAGGTTGTCGCACGACTTTGCCCACCAATTCCACTAAGCATCGACAACGTGCTGCCACCGCAGCCTCCACCGGTGCTACTGAGATCATTGTGGCTGCTCAATCCAGCACCAATGCCGCCAGCGGCGGACTTAAGCGATGATAGGGAGGCGAGCTGATGTTCGTGAATGGATTTTGATTGAATTTGCTGGCGTGCCAATTCTATTTCCTTCTTCTTCAGCTCGAAAACAACCTGGAAGAGGTCGCGCATAGCTAACACCACCTAGAACAAGACAAATGTGCAACAAAAAACAAAAACACACCTCTTCTACTTTTACTGCGCCCGAAACTAATATCTTACCTGGCTGGCTGCTTTGTCAGTCTTTATACCGAAGAAGCGATGGCCGCTATCTGGCGAACCGAATATATAGCCAAACGCACGTGAATCCGTCATATCCTGCGCGATGAACGATATTTTGTGCACGGGATGGTGATAGAGTGAGTCCCCAGTTTTTTCATCACGCAGCCGTAGTCCATCGATCGTTACATGTATGGTTATTCGTTGCTTGTGTTCGCCCGCGGCACGTATGGCCATTTTAAGATCCTGCAACGCCTCTTGGCACATACGATCACCACGTGCCTCGCCCACTTCGAGTATACCAATAAGTTTAGCCTTAAATTGCACGCCATCACCAAAGAAGCGGCCTGGATCATTGCGATCTGTGTGAAGAAAGAAATTTGTTTCACTAAATTTTTTTTTTAATTTGATAAAAAATTTTACAGAAATTTAACGTAATTCTCAATGTGGTAAATTCAATGGTCGATTTCACACTAGAACCACAACTAGAACGTTCTTTTTTTAACTAGAACATTCCTGCCGTTTGCGCGCAAGCAAGGCGGTGGCGTTGGTAGAGCTGGGATACTATCGATAAGTGAAAACTGTCACCACTATCGATACTTTTTGAAAGCTATCGATGTCGGTTTTAGCAAGACTTCACAATTACACATTACATTATAGCTGAAATACAATGCCGGCGAACGGCGAACTCACCACAGCGAAATTCGCGCTGTCAAAATTAGAACACCCGCAAGCATATGAAATTGAACACAGCCAAAGCGAAATGCGAAGTTCGCTTGGCGGCGTTTCATGGCGATAGATTTATTTCTATCGCTCTGCTGGGCGATGACAGCTGTGCGTGCCAAAGGTGGCCGTATTTGTTTTGTGCTTTCAAAGTTTAAAAAGAAAACAACCTAAACACAATTTTTTTTTTGTTGTTTGAAAAATATAGTTGTGGATTCGTTAAATCTGGCTTGAAACAAATTATTTATAATAATCTTTCTTTGTTTTACATTTATATTTGTTATCATTTCCTCATTTCTAAATATGGTTTAGTTTTTTCTAAATATGGTCACCCAAATCATAAAGGCGACCAAATGGGATCAGCTGTTTTCGCTACCGCTCTAATTCTGTTTAAGTAGGCGAAATAGTTCGGCGAACGGTGAACGACAGCATCGCTCAATTCGGCGAAGTTTGCCGTTCGCCGGTACTGTATTTCAAGCATTATTTTTTTATGCAAGAAAATTCACAATACAGTCGGCAAAAAAAAATTAAGTCATTGGGATTTTTAGCAACTATAAGCTTACACTGAGTTATAGTAAAATTTAATAAGCTATAAAAATGCTTACACAAAATTTTTATAGAAATTCGAATTAAAAAGTTTCAATTTTTAATTATATTGAATTTTTTATGTTTTGTACAACTTTTATAAAAAATTAGTAGACACTAAATAAACAAAAAAGTAGTCAAAACTGCTAAAAAATGTTGTGGTGCTATTATTTTGAGCAGTACTAAATTCGCTTTCATATAAAATGGTAAAAAGTTAATAATTTCCCTTGTCCGGATTTTGATATCTCAGTTGAACTTTTATTAGAATGAGTTGTCAATTTAAGCGAATATCTTTTATTTTGTTTGTTTTGTAGTATTATAAATGTATTATTAGAGCCAATTTCACTTCTTTGCACTTTAAAAGGGACAAACACAATCCGATTTTAATTTTGCCATATAAAAAATAAATTCAGATTCTGCCTGTCGCTATTCAAGGGGACGCAAGGGTATGTATATAAGTTATATAATTCAGACGCATAAATTAATAAGTTTATTTTATTGTTATAAAAAGTTATTTTTGATGCACTCAAATTTAAAAAAATATACAATCTCTTTAATTTACAAAGTAATAAATTTTATAAATTTATTAATTATTTAATTTTCAAGCAATTGGGCGTTTGAATTCAAAACCTTTCACGACGATAGTACTATCGATACTATCGATGTTTTCAACTATCCTTTCGAAAACTATCGAGTGGCGGTACTATCGATAGAATCCCTGCTCTAGGCGTTGGTTCTCAAAAAGTTCAGTTGAGCTGCAAATGGCTGCAAATTGCGGGAAATCCCCCTATTTGCGGGGAATTTGACTCGTTGATTATAGCAAAACTATCGATGGCACAATCGATAGTATCGATAGTTAAATTTTTTTTTTGACAATGGCGCCTGTTACACCATCAATACGGATCGAAATCCTGGATGTTGATATTTATTGAAGGTGCAGCTATAGGGCACTGTCACACGGTCAGTATTTATTGACGTGATCCAAGTATTGCGATATTTATTGACGGTGTAGCATGCAGTATTGATGGATCGTGATCCATATCGCAAAATTTCTAAAAATTTTTAAATCTGGATCGCGAATCGCAATACTGACAATAAACATTGAAGGTGTAGCATATTCAAAACGCGATCTATGCATTTCGTCAGTACATTTTGTACTCTCATGATGCGAACTTCGAGAACGTATTCGCTCTCGGCGCTTAAAACCTTTCAAAACAAATTGAAATCATTTAAATTAACATTACACATTTTAAAATAATAATGGAATGCACTATCTGTAAATTATTGGTACAAAATAGAAATATTTTCTTGCGCCATAATAAGCGTGCGGCACAAAAATTATGCAAATACTTACTACGTTTAAACGTAATCTATTTGCAAATACCTAACTGACAGTTTATTCGACGGTGTAAAATTCTTTTTTGATATTGCCTGATTATAAAAAGGTAATAAGATGACCATCGAAAAAGAAAATAAAGTTAAAAATGGCAACGTCTTGATTATAATCCCACGTCTCCACCTTCTACAGATTCTGTTAAAAAAGCTGTGGTAAGAAAGAAATGTCAGTTGGAGACTAAAATTTCCAAAGTTAAACCATATCTGTCTTGCCGAATTTCTTACCATTGCTGTCTTAACATCAGCTGTCATTTCGTAGTTTGACAACTCAGTTTTAATTTTACCGCGCCATCTACCTTGGGTACAGACCGATCTGATTGGCTTGATGCTATTTTGAAATTGATATGTTAAGACAGCAAGTTGCCCACATGAGAAAACAGGACAATGTCAAAACAGATATTTGACAGATGTTAAGACATATTTGGTAGACAAAGGAGACGTGGGGTTAAAAGGCAATAAGAAGACCATCAAAAAATAAAAAAAACCTAACGGTCTGATCATGCATACTTCGCACAACTTCTTTTAAAACTGGCTACACACGACGAACATCTGCGCGCACATATGCGCCAACATGATTTTTGGTTTTTGGCGAGCATGCTCGCAAACCGCCCTACAAACGATGAACATATCCGCGCACATGCGCGGCTTGCGGTGCATGTCCGTCGTTTGTAGGGCGGTCCACGAGCATGCTCGCAAAAAATTTTGATTTTCAGCGAGCGTGCTCGTCGTTTGTAGCGTGGTTTGCGAGCATCGCATTAGAAACAAAAACAACAACCCCATTTCGGGTTGATGCTTGCAGTGTGCACATCGCGGATAAATGTATCCAAGCCATGTGCGTTAATTGAATTTTTGATAAATGTAAAGTAAAATATAAATAAATTTAACAGGCCAACCTAATATTCACGCACGCCGGCAGTTTACTGTCAAAAATTTCTCATGCACATACAACTTGTATGGGACCAACCGAAACTGACCGGCGTGCGTAAAAAGCTAACTCAAATTCCAAGATTTGTGTTGCGTGACATTTCGATTTGACGTTTGTGCTCATTTGACATATTGGCGCGACTATGAATTAAAATGTTGGAACAAATGCAGAATAGCTTCGATTCTCAAATTAAAAAAGCATATGGGGATCGATATATATCATTGAGTTGAGTATAACGGTATATTTCTTTTCTTGTGGAAATAACAACTACAAAAGTTATTAGGACTCAAAGTTCAAATTAAACAATTCTTTAAATCAAAATGTTTTGAAAACGAATGCATGAATTTTAAAAATTTTGATCTCATTTGATAGGAAATTTGATTCCCTTTAATTTGATATAAATATAATCCTCCCTAAGTAGAATTTTCTTTTCTGTGTTGCCGCAGAAGAGAAGCGGAATTCCTTTCTGCGTACATTAATTAGATTTTTGTGAAAACTAAACAAGGAATATATAAAGTATGTATGTCAAATTAAAGTGAATCAAATTTCCTATCGATTGAGACCAAAACTTTTAAAATCCATATATTCGTTTTTAAGAAATTTTGATTTAAAAAATTGTTTAATTTGAGGTTTGACCCTTAATAACTTTTGTAATTGTTATTTCCGCAAGAAAAGTAATAAACCGTTATACTCACCTCAATGATCTCTATCGATCTCCATATGTGTTTTTTAATTTGAGAAGCTCCATGAAGCTCCTCCAATTCAACTGTAACGGGCTACAGAGCAAGATTGAGGAGATAACCGTCTTCATGTGTCGGCATGGTATATTAATAGCTGCGGTCCAAGAGACGAAGCTGCACAGCAATTCAACTTTGTTGAATTGCGCCGGGTACAACGTGCACCGTCGAGATCGCGAGCGAGATAATGGTGGTGGCTTAGCGTTCATCACGCACCACACCGTGCAGTATCGTCTTATCGAAGCAGACATCGACCGCAGGGATACCACCCTAGAATGTCAGGGCATCGCTATCCGGTCAGGCGATGTCGAGCTCGAAATATTTAACATTTACATACCCCCTGTCACCTGCTGCCCGGCAGGATATCACCCTGATATAGGTGCGCTCCTCAGAGGTGAACCCGTATGGTAGTAGGTGACTTTAATGCGCACCACGATCTTTGGCACTCAAGCCTGTCAAACGATCGTAGGGGAACAGACTTGGCTGAGCAGATAGACGATTCGACATTCTGCACAATGAACGACGACGCACCCACCAGGATTATGGGTAACTGCAGTAGCTCGCCAGACATCACAATAGTCAGCGCTGGTCTGATAAACAGCATAACGTGGCGACCTATGCTGACTCTAGCATCAGACCATCTACCCATAGTCATCTCGATTGATAAACCAACCGACTTTGCCTCCGCCAAACACCGGACCTATATCAACTTTTCCAAAGCTGATTGGAAAGGTTACGCGGAGTTTACTGAAAACACCTTCGCAGCGCTCCCCACACCAACCGACGTCCATCTCGGTGAACGTAAGTTCCGCAGGGCTATCACTGCTGCTGCAGCTCGCTTCATACCGGCAGGATGTATATCGGACCCACGTCCAAACTTCCCTGCCGAAGCGGCTGTTTTAGCTGATGAGCGTGATAGCCTTCGTCAGGCCGATCCCGGAGATCCCCGTATCAGGGATCTCAACGCGGAGATTCGGCAACTTGTAAACGTACATAAGCGGAAGAAGTGGGAGGAGCACCTGAAGACTTGTAATTTCACCTCTGGTGTGAGCAAGCTTTGGTCAACCGTGAGGTCATTGTCTAATCCGACGAAGCACGACGACAGAGTCGAAATTTCCTTCGGCGACCATGCTTCATCGGACCCGGAGCGATGCGCGAGCTATTTTAGCCGGCAGTTCATACTGCATCCTCCGGTAGACAAAGCCAAGCGTCGAGTGACCAGAAGGCTGCACAAACTGCCAACAAATTGTGCCCCCCTTGCTTTCACTTGCGGTGAAGTTCAGGTGGCCATCGGGAAGGCGAAAGCCTCCAAAGCCATGGGTCCCGACGGAATATGCATGCTGATGCTGAAAAATTTGGGTCCTGCGGGGGTAGCGTACCTAACGGAGGTCCTCAACCTGTCAATGGCCACTCTCATCATCCCAGACATCTGGAAGGTGGGGAGAGTGGTCCCACTGCTCAAACCGGGGAAACCCGCCAACAAAGGAGATTCGTATCGTCCGATTACACTCCTTTCCCCGGTAGCGAAGACACTCGAGGCCTTGCTACTCCCGTTCACAAACCACCTGACCCCAGCGAAGCATCAGCATGGTTTCCGTAAAGTGCACAGTACAACAACAGCACTTAACGCCATAAACACTCAGATAACTCGTGGCCTTAACCGCAACCGTCCCTGTGAGAGAACGATTCTAGTAGCGTTGGACTTGTCAAAGGCTTTTGACACCGTCTGCCATTCCACGCTGCTAGAAGATATAGAGGCCTCCTCTCTCCCACAGAGGCTCAGACGGTGGTCGGCAAATTATCTGAGTGGTCGACATTCGTCGGTAACATTTAGAGACAAAACGAGTAAGCAGCGAAAAATAAAACAGGGGGTTCCTCAGGGTGGTGTCCTTTCCCCGCTACTGTTTAACTTTTATATTTCAAAGCTCCCTCAACCACCAGAGGGAGTCTCGATTGTCTCCTATGCCGACGACTGCTCGCTCATGGCGACTGGGAATGGAATTGATGAGCTGTGTTTGAAAGTAAACGGCTATCTCTCCGAACTTTCTCGCTTCTTCACTGCAAAGTGTCTAGCCTTCTCCCCTACGAAATCCTCCGCGACCCTGTTCACAACCTGGACGAAGGAGGTCAGGCTACCGCTGGGGATTCACGTCGATGACACACCAATTCCGACGGTGAATAACCCCAAAATACTCGGAGTAACATTCGACAGCCTGCTCTCCTTCTCTGCGCACTCAACCGGTATTGCCAATAAAGTACAGAGCCGCAACAAGGTCCTCAAGTCGCTAGCCGGCAGTACTTGGGGCGAAGACAAAGAAACGTTGCTGGCAACATACAAGGCAATAGGCCGGCCGATTTTGAACTACGCAGCGCCAGTGTGGTCGCCAGGGACTAGTAGGACGCAGTGGACGAAGCTACAGACGGGACAAAATACGGCACTTAGGACAGCGACGGGATGCCTCCTGATGTCGCCTGAACACCACTTGCACGGCGAGGCGCAAATGCTCCCAGTTAAGGAGCATAACATAATGCTCTGCAAGCAGTTCCTGATCGGGAGCCACAGAAGTGGCCACCCAAGCAAACAGCTGCTTGCAGAGGAGCCCTCGCCTAGGCACGTCAGGAAGCATCTATATGAACTGACGGACGAAGTCCAGAGGTTCATTAAGCAACCTCTGGACCCGACAGCGTGCAGACAGGCCCTGAACGGCATTCACAGGGACTCAGTCTCGAGTTATGTAGACTCTAGACCTGTGAATGCCGTTCTAGGCATACCACCCCCGGACATTGACGAGACAGAGCTTCATCTGCCTCGGGAGACACGCACTACACTCGCTCAACTTCGCTCCGGCTACTGCAGCAGGTTAAACTCCTACTTGAGTAGGCTGAATGAGGATGTGCCGAACGAATGTCCGGCATGCGGAGAGACCCCACATGACTCGAACCATCTCTTCGCATGCCCGGAAAACCCGACAACCCTAACGGCCTTGTCCCTGTGGACAGATCCCACAGAAGCTGCACGCTTCCTAGGGTTGCCGTTAGTGGAACTTGACGACAACGACTGAGATACCAACCGATCTGGGCGGGGTTGTTGTAGCCGCTACAACAACAACAACAACGGGGTCGGTCCATAGGGACAGGGGCGTTAGCGTGGTGGGAGTTTAGAGGCATACGAAGAAATTGTGTGTCATGGGGCGACATGCTGGGCATTCATTAGAAATATATCTTCGTTTAATCTGTTCAGGTATGAGTTCAACCTGCTGCAGTAACCAGAGCTCAGTTGGGCTATTGTGGTCCGAGTCTCCCGAGGCAGACGAAGTTCTGTCTCATCCACGTCTGGTGGTTGTGTGCCCAGATCGGCATTCACAGGTCGGGAGTCCACATAACACGAGACTGCCTCTCTGTAAATGACGTTCAAGGCCTGTCGATAATCTGTCGGGTTGTTTGATGAACATCGCTCCTGACGTGCCTGGGCGAAGGCTCTTCTGCAAGGACTTGCCTGCTTGGATGGCCAAATCTGTGGCTCCCAACCAGGAACTGCTTGCAGAGCATTATGTTATGCTCCTTAACAGGGAGCATGTGGGCCTCCTCGTGCAGGTGTTGTTGCGGCGACATCAAGAGGCATCATGTCGCTGTCCTAAGTGCCGTGTTCTGGCTAGGCTGCAGCTTCATCCACTGCGTCCTACTAGTCCCCGGTGACTACCCGGGCGCAGCGTAGTTCAGAACCGGCCGGCCGATTGCCTTGTATGTTGTCAGCAACGTTTCTTTGTCTTTGCCCCAGGGGCTGCCGGCGAGCGACTTGAGGACCTTGTTGCGGCTGTGTACTTTGTTGACAATTGCGGTTGTATGCGCCGAGAAGGAGAGCAGACTATCGAATGTTACTCCGAATATCTTCGGATTGTTCACCGTCGGAATTGGTGTATCATCGACGTGAATTCCCAGTTGGAGTCTGACCTCCTGCGGCTAGGTGGTAAATAGTTTGGCTGAGGATTTTGTAGGGGAGAGGGTTAAGCTTCGTGCATTGAAGAAGCGAGAAAGCTCGGGGAGGTAACCGTTTACTTTCGAGCACAAGTCATCAATTCCATTCGCGGACGTCATGATCGAGCAATCGTCAGCATAAGAGACAATCGAAGTGGTTCAGGGAGCTTTGAAATGTAAAAGTTAAACAGTAATGGGGAAAGGAACCCCCTGTTTTATTTTCCTTGGTTTGCTCGATTTGTCTCTAAAAGTTACTGACGAGTGACGACCACTCATATCATTCGCCGATCACCGTTTGAATGGGGAGAGAGGAGGCATCTATGTCTTCTAGTAGCGTTGAATGGCTGACAGTGTCGAACGCCTTAAGCTGATGCCATATAAAACTTTGTAGCTCTGCGTGACATTTATAAATTTGCCAGCAAAGCGCCAGACGCAAAAGGTATGCCACAATGAACGCCAAGAAATCAATTTTGCACTGCTTTTTTACTCGTCAAAATTGCTGTGGATTTAAGATATTTTGCTTTAAAATTATCAGCAATGTAATTGAGTTTTATGTTTCAGCATGAATACTCGAATTTGGACGAAACAAAATAAATATTAAACCGGCTGATTGTCAAAGCGCGCAAAAAGATGGGAGTTGGCCATCTTTTCGCTTCGCGCTGCAGCTTCAATGATCTATGTGGCATGCTTTGTGCATTTTCATACAATTCATCTTAGCTGTCAAAGCGAATCTGTCACGTAAAGCGAAGCAAACGTTTTATGTGGCATCAGCTTTAGACAGGTCCAGCGTTACTGGAATGGTTCTCTCACAGGGGCGGTTTCGGTTTAGGCCACGAGTTATCTGAGTTTTTATGGCGTTAAGTGCTGTTGTTGCTGAGCTAAAAATGATGGTATAATTAAAAATCTATTAGACTGATCGAATATTATTTCTCAAAGATCCGGTGGAAAAACTCGATGCACCGCTATTTTCTGCTTTTTTTTTCTTCATCAACGAATGCGGATGTGCGTTCGATACTCAAATGCTTTCGTCGGAGCTAAGTACAGAGATTTACTGAATTATATGTCCTCAAATTTACGTGCCCTCGGAAGATCATTAGAAGGACTATGAAACTGGACAATAACACCCTTTACTCATCTTCGACGAGAACGTATGGGTCTTTAGCATACTACCGCATTTTTTTTTAAGTTATTCTTTTAATTTAAACTGAGAAAGCATTCGTAAATGAGAGCCAATCTGAAAAAACGGAGAGCATATACGGACTCGCCGATGTAAATATGCCGTAGCAATATGAATGCTGTTTTTGAATTTTTTCTGGAGTAGATTTTTGAGGACCCATGCTATTCGATGGATAAATATGTCACAGAAATGAAGCTAAGATAAATGTAATTAGCCTTTTTTCTCATATAAATGCCTAATTATGATAAAGTTCGGTATTTTCTTTCATTGCTTACCAGAAAAACACACCAAATAATTTTGACCGGTTTTACTATGCTAATACTCCTTTGTGCGTTTGCTGGCAAAAATATGCCCGAAAAAATGGAAATTAAGCGATATAAAAAGCTCGAAAAATTACTAAAATATGCTCTTAAATATGCTAAATCAATGAAGCTTTATTTAATTTTTTTGCCCCCATCGGCCTGCCCCCCGCCTCCCCCTGTATCCAGCACCTATGTACATACGTATGTATGTATGTATAAAAATGTATGCATTACAGCCTTTCATATTAAATATGCACTACATAATCAAATCGTATTTAAATGTTTAGAATATAACCTAGAAAGGTGCAGATAAAAAACAACAGAAAAAGTTATCTTTGTATGAAAATAAATGCTAACGTTTTGCATAATTGGTCTCCTGCACACCACTGCTACCGCTACCACCTCCAACGCCGACGGACGAGAGCGTTGAAGCAAGCGATAGATTTGATGATGCCGCCGATAGTTTCGAAACCAACGATTTGACCATAATCAATGATGACACTGCAAAGCGCACACTCCGCGCTCTGCGCCAGACGATAGGTATCTAATAGTTTTAGTTTGTATTTTTTATCGCAATTGTAGTGATTGCCTAATGTCGCGGGCGTTAATCAATTTATTGATGAAAATCCAATGTAACCACTGGCATCGCATATACGAACAATTTACTGTTTAATCTGTGGAAACACGACCTTTGTGGCCTTTTAATTAGTTGCGGGCGCGTCTCCGTATAATCTATTGTTTTAGTAGTCCACAAAGTTTGAGTAAATGCTCCTCTGCTCGGAATGATTTCGATTTAAAATATTGTAATATTGTGCAAAGCTCCCGTATGTACGTCGCCTTTATTGCTAACTTTCATTGGCCTTCGCATTTGTATGAAATATCTCTATTGTATTTTCTCTTTTTTTTATATTTACTAGATGCTTAATTAAATTCGTATATGTTAACGCATAATAACGACGGCACCCAGTCGGGCGTACAAACACTAGTAATCACATCACCAACCTTCCCAACAACCCCAATAACGTGAAGCGCCGCACGGCCGGTTTACTCACCCTCTACCGCTGCCCGTTGTTCTTCTCGGCACTATTTAATTCGTATGCTCTTCTATTCATTTATTTATACACTTAACAGTGTGGTCGGTTGGGAGAAGGTGTGGAGCAACGTTGTCTAGGAGGCCTCCTCTGCTAATTTTATTGCTTGACTTTTGGCGTTGATGATGTTATACACTGTAAATAATGCGAAATCAGCTCTACAGTGGCAGTACTGACTGTTCGTCGTTGTTGATGGATATTATGTAGATCAATCGTGCGATGTATCCATTGCATATCTACTTCTGCTAGATTATCGAGCTGGAGTTCATTATTTTAAGGTACATAGCCGTTGTTTGTTTCTAGCAGTGACAGACAACCGCAGCAACAAACACGTCTCTAAATTACATTAATGTTGTCGTTTCTCATATAACCAATGTTTATATTTGCACTATGATTACGATATCTAAGCAAATATCTATCAGCAAACAACTCGGTCCCTCACAAGCGTGTACGTACATAAATACAAACATATATATGTATATTCCTTTATTTGTGAGTGCTACTCACTACGTGTACGATTGGACATCACCATCTACGATTTTAATTCGTTTCAATAATTCAGCTTCGTTGCCCTC
>NW_023458565.1:10615742-10641615 GCF_013731165.1 Rhagoletis pomonella
GCTGTAGCGCACTTGTACGTCTCTTGCATATCGCTCGCTGGCCTGGCCTATGGCTTGTTCCGGTCTAGCCGGATTTTTGTGTGTTTCCTATTTTTCGAATGAGCTGAGATATGCTGTTGCTTGCTGGTATCTACGTAGGCACTTTTACTCTTATGAGTGTACGTGCACTTTTTCGGAATTCGCCACCAACAGACTAACCGTCCAACCGACCTTGAGTATGCTTATTGTTTTATTATGGTTTCTTTGCATTCTCTCGTTGTTTAAGTTTTTTTTTTTTTGTTTAAATCCAGTTTTCTGTTTCGTCATGCACAATTTTATGGTGTTGGCATTTTTCTGTATTCATTATTAAGTTATGTGCTTTTATGCAAGTTAATTGCTGGACTGTTTTTTTTTAACTGAATATCTGCACTGCTAAGTACGTATGTGTATATAAAATTATAAAATAACAAAATATGTATTAGAAAATAAGAGAAAACTTTTTTTTCACAAAGGAGGGTGTGTGCCATGAATGTAACCAAACGTGTTTTATGGAATTTGTGGAATTTTCGATGGCACACATTTTTTCACTGCCTAATATTTTGAAATTTAAAGTTTTGGCCAGATAGCGCAGCTATCCTTATCACCTCTTAAACAAAAAAATAAGTAAAACTACACACTATAACAAAAACTATATAAATAAAAGTGGGACAAAATTAAGAAAAAATGTATAAAATTTTCATAAAAATAGCTCAAAATTCTGGTTGATTTTCGGCATTTTTTTTTTTTGTGGATGGTGTTGCTAATTTTTTCCATACAAAAATGAAATTCTAAAAAACCCGAAATTTTCGTTAACATTTTGATTAAAAAGTTTGAAATTTTGTACAAATTTTAAAACGTTTCCTTATGTACTATATACTTTTTGTGGCGTTTTGAACAATTTAAAAAAATATTAATTAATTTTTTTGAAGTTTGATAAAAATCTAAAAATTGTAGAATACAAAGTATATATCGACGCCTCCAAACCATACCACGCTAAGTCACCTTAGACTTAGTCCGACTTACAAGAAAGAAAAACTGATAATTTTTGGCTTTAAAATCACAAAAAAAAATACCAACATATCTAGAAAAGAACCGAAAAAGTTCTGAAAGAATTTACAGAAACCTATGGAAAATCCCCAGTAAGCAAAAAATAAAATACTTTTTAGTAGCTTTTTTTTATACCTTTCATGAGCATGAAATGGTATTATAACTTTGGTCCGATGTTTGTAAGTACCAGAACAAAAAGAGATAGACCCATTAAAATGTATACTTATATGATCAGAACGTCGAGCTGAGTTGATTTAACCATGTCCGTCTGTCCGTCTGTCCGTCTGTCTGTCTGTTTGTATGCAATCTAGTCTCTCAGTTTTCGAGATATCCGTATCAAATTTGGTATGTGGTTGTATTTTTATAATGTATTAATCATTTGTCGGAACCGGAAGAATCGGACCACTATAACATATAGCTCCCATACAACTGATTGTTCAGATATGAGATTTTTCGTTATAACTTCTCCATTTATGCAGCTACGAACATGAAATTTTGCAGTACTTGCACCCATTATCAACAGAATACTTACAGTGAAAATTACAAAGATCGGGTCACTATAACCTATAGCTCCCATACAACTGATTGTTCAGATATAAAATTTTTCGTTATAACTCCTCCATTTATATCGCAAGGAACATGAAATTCCGCACTGTTTTCAATAATTATCAACAGAAAACTTACAGTGAAAATTAAAAAGATCGGGTAACTATAACCTATAGCTCCCATACAACTGATTGTTCAGATATGAGATTTTTCGTTATAATTCATCCATTTATGTAGCTAGGACCATGCAATTTCGCGCTGTTTTCACTCATTATCAACAGAAGACTTACAGTGAAAATAACAAAGATCGGGTCACTATAACCTGCAGACCCCATACAACTGATTGTTCAGATATGAGGTCTTTTATCATAACTCCTCCATTTATGCAGCTAGGAACATGAAATTTCGCACCACTTTCACTCATTATTTACAGAATACTTACAGTGAATATAACAAGGATGGGTTGACTACAACATATATCTTCCATACATCTGATTGTTCAGATATGGGATTTTACGGTAAAACTCCTTTATTTGAACAGCTAAAACCGATAAATTTCGTAAGATATTTTATAAATAATAATACAAAGTCTACTGAGAAAATCATATGCTGTATAAGCTTTATCTCCTATAGCACTGATTGTTCAGATACCAGTTTTTGCCATATATCTCCTTTATGTAGGAAACTAAACCCAGTAAATTGTGTTACCGGTTTACATACCGATCACATAGCAGTGAAAATCACTTAGATTGGTGCCATATAAAGTATATCTTCCATACCTCTGATTGTTTAGATGCGATTTTTTATATAAGTATGTAACTCCTCTATCGATGTATGCAGATGTATTCAAAAGCAGTAATCTGTCAAAATAAAATTTGCAGATGTTCATGAAAGGTATGAAGCCTTCGGCATAGCCGAAGACAGCGCTGCTCTTACTTGTTTTAAATTAAAACTTATGAGCTTAAAAATATTTAGTTTAGTTTAAAAATATATATGTATGTATGTTTATATATTGATCGTCCTGTTTCCATTTTATCTTCCTAAATAAAACAAGTGCTGTTGATTTTTGAAGATCAGTCATTCTATGTAGTGATTGCAAACATACTATTTGTTTTTTTTTGATTTTTCGTTTAATTAGTTTAACCCTGCTTTAATAACCTACGTCTGCAAGGCGTATGCTTTTTAAAAATTTCGTTCTTTTTTCGCGAAATGGAGATTGAAAGCCGTGGTATTTCCGTTGTAAATTAAGAACATTTTTAAATAAAATGCATCTAAATATCTAATAAATCAAGATTTTAAGACTTCATATCTTTGAAAAAAAAAAATCATAAAAATTGTATTACCATAAAACTATGGCAAGCAAACCATGATACGTCTCACAGACGTAGTATGGTTATCTTTTCAGCAACTTACAGTAGGGTTATCTTTCTATGGTTGAAGTTCTCCAACTGCTTCATAAACATACCCATATTTCCTGTATTATCCTTTCCCGAAGAATCTCTGCCTCAAAATCCCAATCGTCTTTCTTAAAGTTTTGAGTGCGTAACGGCCTCAAGTTTTCTCGGGCAAAAGCTCCTCGATTCTCGATAATATCTATCGGTAACCCTTGGGTGTCGTTTGCTGCCGACATCGAAGCAGTTTCTCTGCATCATTACAAATTCGACTAACAAGGCATCCTGCAAGATTTCTTAAAATGTTCTTAGAGCCATTTTCTCAAGAAGCTTTTAAAATTGATTTGCCCCTCAAACACATTTTTTTTTAAACAAAATGTTTTATGGTGTTTTTGACCTATCTGTGTAGCAAATTAGGGGCACAACTGAGAGTATTTTTCAACGCTGGCATCATTCCCATTACCTAGTTCGATTTTGAAGGACTTTTCAAAATTAAAAATTCTGTTGTTGTCATCCCGGTGAAATTGGGCGAGGGGTAAGTAGCGCTGAGTGTTTCGATATTCTAAAATGATACCACTTTCTCTTTTCCAACACCCTCCCTAATCAAGTTTATGAGGTTGCGGTATATATTTTCATATGCCTACATCTCGACTGCTCGTCTCAACTGTTTAATCATTTTTAATAAGTGTTAAAATCGTTCAAATGGCATAAGGCCTATTGTTATTAATTTTCGCCTTCATCCACCTTCACCTTCGATCACTATGTAGACTCACTATGCATGTATGTATGAACATTAGGATGCATAGCTCTCCATAAAAAAATTGGTACTTTTTTTCCATGGGATTTTTAAAATTTTTTATATTTAAGACTTCAGCCAATTTTTTTCGAAAAACATTAAGATTTGCTGGACCCGTTTGGAAATGCCTCCAAAAATCAATAAATTTTGTTATTTTATGGCCTTATAACAATTATAACAAGCTCAATAAAAATTGTTGAAAATAAAATTAGAAAAAACAAAATCCTGAAAATCACCTTAGATGATAATACAAGAGCTCAAGTTTACAAAGTCTGCATAAAAGTAAAAATTTTATAAACTTTAATTAAAACAATTAGATTTTTGTAGGTATTTTAAATCAGCCCATCTCACGTGAATCTTAATATATTTTCAGATTTTTTTTTTTTTTTGCAGAAGTCTTAACATATAATATATTTTATAATTCCGGTGGAAAAACTGCAACTATTTTTTGTGATGCACCCTAATGTATGTACATACATAGTATGATAACATTTATTATGCTTGTCACTACAAATTTCCTGATATATTTTGAGTGTCTAGCGGGAGTATTTTCCAGCTGCTTGTACACAGGGCTTCAACTCACTTCATATAATTAAAAGGCTAGACGGTGACATAAATAAACAGTAAACATTTATTAAACCAACCCAGCAAACATTGTGTTTCCAATGAATATTTAGGGAATTGCGACTGACCTGAGGTTAATTTGTGTATCAATCTGCAATGTTGTTTGCCAAATTATTATCAGCTTGAAAAACATAGCTTTCTCAACTGCATAAAAGAGAAAATGAAATGCGTGTCTATAGCATCCTGCTTCCTAAATATTGTGACTTGCTTCAAGTCCACTTTTTAGACCATTTTTAAATCTAACCAAATGTGTTTTAAAATTATGTTTTAATGCAAAAATTTTTAACCAAATTGTCCAAAGATAGTTAAATAGTAATGTGGTGTAGCAGTTTTACTACATTAACGAAAATTTAGGCAATTTTTCTGTGTAAAATTGAAATTTTTCTTAAAAAAACATATTTGTAATTATATTTTTGCCACCATCTGTGCATGCTAACTTCACAATTACTTATGCATGTACATTAGGGTGCATTACTCTCCATACAAAAAAAAAAATCGGTACTGATTTTTCATTGCAATAATAAACTTCCGCGAAAAGAATTTTAAGAAAAATTTAAGATTTACGTGAGCTTGGACTTATTTATTTAAAAATACATCCGAAAACCGAGTTTCTCTTTATAAATAAAATAAGCTTTTAAAAAATTGTTTTCTTAAAAATTATCTAAGATGATAGAAGAGTTTACACTTAAAAGGCTTGCATAAAAATGTTTCAAAAAGTTATCAATGGTATCAAAGAAAATAAATTTTTTGAGTTATTTTCAAATTGGCATAGCGCTTATTAATCTTAATGTTTTCCGAAATATTTTAATGGCAGCATTAAAATATAATACATTTTATAATTCCGATGGTAAAACCGCAACTTTTTTTGGGTGATGCACCCTAATGTACATACATACATACATATGTACATTCACTAAGTTCAATTTGTTCCAAGCATGCTCTTGTTTGTCTGCGGGTACTTGACCGATTGTCTTATTTCAATTAATGTTGACATCATGCACAGTAAGACAAGACCAATGACATAAAATTACGGACATGACAAATTATGCGTATTCAAATATGTACAAAGACACTTAAGTAAGTATACGGTGAAACCTCTATATAGCGAACCTTGATAAAACGAAAAACTCAATATACGGTTGACGTGGTCCAAAGTTATGCGGTAGCATACATAAAAAAAAAATAAAAAAAAAAAATATTCCGACGAACTGATAACCTCCTCCTTTTTTGGAAGTCGGTTAAAAATAATCCACAGATGTAGCGAAGAAATCCCGTTTGCAAAGGCCTCTACAAAGCGAATTCTGATAATGTTGACTGTACGCTTTTCCAGGAAGTGGAGATTCCGGCACCGGGAATTGCAGGGCCGATGATTCTAGCCAGGAAATGTATCATGCGTTACATGGAAGAAATTGCGCAAAACTCCCCAACAAAAAAAGAGTAAAAAAAAATCAACGGTAATTTTTAGCCACTTGAAACTTGCACTTTATTCTACTAAAATTGAACTTTATTAGTAAGAATTCAATACAAAAATGCATACCCGAAAATTTGCTAAAGATTCTGAAAAAAAGTTTGAAATTTTAATGAAATTTTTTTTAAGTTTGATTATTATTATTTTTTTTTTAATGTATGCAAGCTTTGAACCTTTTTTATGTGGTTTCTGTTGTAGTTTGAATAATATTTTAAATGAATGCTAAAAAAATAAATAAACAAACATAAGTTGCAAACAATATTTTGAATTTTGAATTTTGGTGCTAAATCACTGACTATAGCTGCATTTTGTTTATTTTTCTCGCGATAGACCGTCCAATGGAAATGCCCTTATGCATATTTATTGATATTTTTATCGATATCGATTACATACTTTCATCAACCGTACTTGTGTTCCCTAATTCGCAAGAAGTTGCAAGAATTTACAGGAATTTACCAGAAAGCGTTTACGTACTCGGTTCTCTGGTAAAGAAGGAGAAAAGTGGGAGAGTAAAATCGGTCCTCTCTTTGTCGGTAGTTGCAAGATTTTACCCAAGGCGAATTCATACAAGGTGGTATTAACAGAACAAAAACAAAAATTACAATAACAAATTATACGTACATTGACAATCAGTACCAAAGAAAATAACAACAAACACATCATTTTGACAAAAGGTACAAATTTGCCGTGTGAAATCAGCGGATCAGCTGGTAAAATCTGGTAAAATGTCAAACCATCAACTGTTCAAATGATTTGAAAGTGGAATAAGCAAAAATAAAAATATATCTGCATTTTCATCTCATTAAATACATCGTAGCGACGAAATATCAAGTTTTGTAAGTATTTTTGCCAATTTGCTTGTGTATTTGCGTATAATTTAGCAGATTGCCAAGTGATAAAAAAAACTGCTGTGTAAACAAAAAAAAAATGGCGTCAGCGGTATATTTGACAATTTTACCAGTTTTAACGCGAAAAACGTTCCCGTATTTTTGGCGTTTTGTCTCTTTCTCCGAGAGCAATTTTGCTTTTTGACAGTTTTACAGGTTTTACCCAAAAACGTTGAGGAACGAAACTCGCATTTTTATAGTTGTTAAAGCCTTTACAATGTTGCAATGTTGATTCCAATTATAAAATTCTACCCTACGAAAATCAAAAAAAAAAAAAAAAAAATTTTTAAACAATTTACAAATTTATGAACTCAATTTTCGATTTGCGTTTTGCTCTTATTCGTTATTTTCTCTAACTAAATAAATAATTTCTGTTTTGATTCGCAAGCTTCAACTTTTGAATGCGTTCGCTAGCAACTGCCGACGTATGCCACAATTATTTGATATTATTCCCTTTAGACTGTGGTTCGTTTAAAACTTTTAATGAGGCCTTGCTCTGTTGCTGTGTCGAGCGGTGAGCAATCAAAAACTTCCAAGCCATCGCCACAGCTTCTTTGCTAGATATCTTCTTGGCGGTTGTAATTCTACTCATTGTCAGACAAATAGTTAAGTTGGTATTTTTGTACATACACTAGGCGACAAATGAAAGTGTACACCTTGTTCTAATATAATACTCAAAATTATGTTCATGGAAAATTTTTTGCATTAATTATTTATGGAAATATAGTGGTTCATTCTATACGATAAACCATATAGATACATCAAAGTTTCACACTTTATATAAAGTTAAAAAAATTTGCATAAAAATTTTAAATTTTTTATTCAGAATTCCAGGAAAAATTTTAGAGTTTGCGGTTTTGTAGCTCATTCAATGAATTGTAAGTTTCAACCGGCTAAAAAATCGCGTTGATTTTTAAAAATTTTTTTTGTTATTGCTTTTGCGTTTTTTTAAATAGGTATAATGCAATTTACAAAACCTGGCGTTGATTTTTTGAAATTTTGTTGCTAACGGTCTCCCGCATTTTATTTCATAAGAAATGCATGCTGATGTACTAAATGGAAAAAAGTGCACAAAATCCGTCGCAAACAAAAAAAAATTCAAAAATCAACGGGATTTTTTAGCCATTTGAAACTTGCGCTTCTTTAGACTAAAATTGAATGGGCTACAAAACTGCATATTGGAAAATTTTCTAGAATAAAAATTTTTCTGAATAAAAATTTTAAAATTTTGGTGAACATTTTTTTGAATTTTTGTGAACTTTATATTAAGTGTGAAGCTTTGATTTATATGGTTCATATTACGGAATAAACTATATGTATTTTCAAAAATAATTAATGTAAAAAATTGTTTATGAAAATAATTGTGAATATTATATAAAAACAAGGTGTACACTTTCGTTTGTCGCCTAGTGTATGTGTGTTTGTATATGCATTTGTATGCAAGCATTTATGGACATGCATATGTGCACATTTGTATGAATGTATGGGTGTACGTGAGAGAAAGTATCTACGAGTAAATGACCTCTTTTGGCCTGGTCCACAAACTACTGCAGCTACACAAACACTAATATAAAAATACAAACACAAACAAACAATTACAGATGCATTCAAGAGGCCAAAAGCAAATCGCAAACCACCGAAGCACACCAAAGTGGCAATAACAAGAGCAACAAATACAACATCAAAAAAAAAAAACCAACCACAAACATTACATTGCAAGTCAACAGCTCACAAATGTCAAAAAATAAGCCAACAATAACAACCAAAAAAAAAACCCCAACGATATGCAGTCATGCAGCAAATCCACGCGCAGCTGTTCGCCACTCCGACGACGGTTGGTTGGTCATTATTGCTGCTTTTTGCTGTCTTGCGCCGTCCCACCGTCTACCTCGGCCTAGCAGCCTGGCGACCACACTCTGTGACAAGCGCTAAAACTTGCGTATTTTCAAAGTTTCAGCTTTTTGTTGTTTCGGTTGTTTGCTGAACAACGCGCGCGCTTAGTCAAGGAACCAGAACCGAATGCATACTTGCAACATTAGGGTGGGCCAAAAACAGTAAAGTCGGAATCGTAATGCTCTCACCCGTTAGGATTGTTCTATATCGAAAAAAGTATACCCCATTTTTTTTTTTGAAATCAAGAAATATTTATAGGCCGCTCAAACCGCTCAAAGTTCTCCATGTATTTTTATATGGGAAAAATGAATTTTTTCGTAGAAAATGTTTAGAATTCTTGAAAGTCAATATTTTTCGATCGGAAAACTCTGGTTCTCTTCAGGAGACTTTCAATAATAATACCCAATTGTCTATTTAACCATTTTTTAAGGCTAAAGATTTGCGCTTTGAGCGACCTCTAAATATTTTTTGATTTCAAAATAAAAAATAAGGGTACATTTTTTTCGGTATAGAACAATCCTAGGGGGGGGGGGGGGCATAAAAATTCCGACTTTACTTTTTCACATGCATTTTTGGAGCACCCTATTGCAACATACACCTACTTACATATACATGCCATCATGCACTTAGAATCTGCGAAGCTGTAAGGCGGAACATATTAAGAAAAGCGCTAAGTCAAAAATGTGCACAAAGCAGAAATGGTGAATATTATCCGCGCAATTGTTTGAGAAGTGTGAAAACAAAGTGTAAAAAAATAACAACAATTTCAGAGAAATTGTAAGCAACAAAATTGTATTGTCTGTCTGTGTAGTCAAAGCGCAGGCGAGTGTGTCTTCGCTTGGCTTACAATTGGCATGCCTTTTTCCTTTCTGCTTTTGTCCAATTCACAAATGCTGTGCCCATTCCCTCCGGTTAGTGTTTTCACGAAATTGTGTGGACGCAGCAGTTTAACACTCGCTAAACCATTGGCTCCCCCTCTCCCTTCGTTGCTCTTTAAAGCATTTAAAAATCTACCATTTGTGCCTTTACTTCGAAGTGTTTGTGAACGAGTGAGTTGTGTTTTTTTAAGCTTATAAAAATGATTCATCGCACGGGGTGCTGAAGAGAAGAAATGAAAAAATTAATAAAACTCAAATCAACAAACTTTGTAGTACATACGAGTACACACATCCGCTCGGGATCACATGCAAAGCGAGTAAATAAGAATGAAAGACAAATACTTAAAAATTTGCATTCTTCCGTTCAATCGCTGTACAGTGGGACAAAAACGGTGCCAGTGGGCGGATTTTAGATTTTTTTTTTGCAAGGAGTGCCATTCAGAAAACGTAGAGACAACTTTGCAGAATTTTTATAATTTTTGCACAAAGGTTGAAATGTGAATTTCTGTGGTTTTTGTATAGATAATAGGCGATAATTTTATAAAAAACTAGCAGATGTCCGCCGTGCAACATTGCACCTTAAAAGTATTTTTGTGTTGTTTGATACCCGTATTGTAATATTTTACTTATTTTATCAATTTAATTGAATATAATTTTTCAAACCGGTAGCAACCATCACTAAAATATTTTTGGCACTAAGCTTTCCTAAACCTCTTATACCCCATATTGCAATATTCAATTTTTCTTATAAATTAAATTAAAATTTTCAAACAGGTGGCAACCCTCACAAAAATATTTTCGGCAGTAAACTTTCCTAAACCTCTTTCTTTTTACGGCCATATTGCAATATTTACTTTTTATTATCAATTAAATTAAATTGAAATTTTCAAACAGGTGGCAACCCTCTAAAAAATATTTTCGGCAGTAAACTTTCCTAAACCTCTCTTTTTTTTCTTATCAATTTACTTTAAGTGCAATTTTCAAACAGGTAGCAACTCTCAAATTGTTTTCTTTTTATATTTTAAGTTATCTTTTTATATTTTAAGTTAGACCTCTAGCAATACATCGGTGAAAATTGCGTTCAATTCCATGCATTCGTTTTGGAATAAATAATAAAAACCCCCATATTAATTTTCTTTAATATCTATAATGTACAGACATCGGCCTGTTACAATTTTATTATATGTATAGATAATAAACAAAATAAAAATAGATAAAATTTGTAAAAATGTCGCAGCCCTATTTATTTTTCCACCACTGTATAAATCTGGTTCAGTGCCTTGACGTAGGCCCGACTGTCAACTGTCTGTATAACGTCGGGTCCATTGGTTGTGCGATGTACGCTTGGACCTCTTGCGTGCGATCGTATATATGCCTTCAAAGGTGCCTATATAGCTGGTAGCTCTGCTTGAGGCAAGTGACCAAATGGATGTTCTCTACGTTAGAAGCCGAGCAGAACAGCTTGTGCTACTGATCAGACGTCATCAGAAGGCATTCCCTTGCAGTTCGGCATGCGATGTATCATCGACGTAGATGGCCCAATTTCATCTGACTGTTTTTCGAGTTGGTGAAAAGGTTTGCGGTTTATAACTTAGGAGAGAGGATTACAGAGGAAGTGAGAAAGATAGGATAGATTTGCTTTCAAACATAGCCTAACAATATCCTTGCCGAACACCAATAACCAGACACTCGTCTGCCTTTAAAATAAGGGAGCCCCCGTCTGGTGGTTGAAAACGTTTCGACAGATACAAATTGAACATAAGTGGGGAAAGGACATGACGATTTTTGATTTCGAAAATACTAAGATTTATTAGAGTGTGTATGTCGTTAAGTTCTGTGGTGGTACTGTGCACTTTACGGAGGTGTAGTAGTAAGGTCTGAAGTGTGTTCCCTACTGGCAAAAAGAGAATAATCGTACAATACGACTCACGCTTATTAGCTGATTCTCAGGTTCGAGTAGTGGTACCACTTTATCAGACTTCCACATGCCACAAAATGATAAGAGTGGCCACCTTGAGGGACTGTCGCTTTTCACCATAAACGTCTGTGGATGTGGGAAGAGTGGCGATAATATTACCATTAATTTCCGTGAAGCCGACGCAATTTATCAGACCTACGCCTGCTATTGTTGGGTCAGACGAGCTGGTGCAAGAGCGCATAATACAAGTGGAGGCGTCGTCGTTCATGGTGCAGAATGTCGATTCGTCTAACTGCTATCTGCTATCTCGTCGTGTCTTGTATCGCAACAATCAATAAAAATATCAGTCAAAGCAGAATTTACATTTGTTATATTCTGGTATTACGCACGGAGCAGATTGTCTACAGGCAATGGCAAATTTCAGCGTTTATTTCGCCATGAAAAGTTTTCTGAAAAAAAAAACCGTCTACCGTGCAGAGGGGGAGTAAAACTATAGTTCCCTCCACGATTTCATAACTTAAATAAAATAAAATTTCCATGTTAAAGTTGATCTCCTGTTACGAACTAAGCAAATAATAATATGTACACTAGGGTGGTCCAAAACTGCATGTAAAAAGCAAAGTAGCAATTTTTATGCTCTCACCCCCTAGGATTGTTCTATACCGAAAAAAATTTACCTTTATTTTTTTATTTTGAAATCAAAAAATATTTAGAGGTCGCTCAAAGCGCCCAAAGTTTTCCATGTATGAAATGGTATAGAATTCTTGAAAACCAATATTTTTCGACCGTAAAACCCTGCTTCTCTTTAGGACATTCCCAGCAATAATACCCAGCTACTTTTTTTAACCATTTTTTCATAGTAACTATATTTTATAGGTCCGCCAAAACCCCTAGAAAATGCCAGAAAAAGCGATGCGGGGATATATAAAAACTCTTTAGCATTGAAAAATAGTTAAATAAACAATTGGATATTGTTATTGGAAGTCTCCTGACGAGAACCAGAGTTTTCCGATCGAAAAATATTGATTTTCAAGAATTCCATACAATTTCCACGAAAAGTTGTTTTTTCCCCATATAAAATACATGGAAAATTTTTAGCGCTTTGAGCGACCTCTAAAAGCTTATTTTATTTCAAAATAAAAATATAGGGGTATACTTTTTTCGATATAGAACAATCCTAGGGGGTGACTTTACTTATTTTGGACCACCCTAATGTACACTCTCTTCCGAAAAATACTGTATACCCACGCTCGTAATTTTCCGTCTTGTATTTTTCTCTCCTTTTTAATATTTACTCAATGTAAAAATAAATATCCTCAAGTTAATATTGCGAACAAGCCAAGCTTGAACATAAAAGTGGTTATTACTTAACTTTAAAAAGTTGCTACTTGTTGCGGTTGTCACCCATTCGACCAGAACAAGTATAACAAAGGAAAATGTGAGTAAGAGTAAGAGGGACAGAGGAGATATACATTTATGATAATTTCAGTTATTAGTATTTTACCTTTTCGTATTTTATAAATGACATACTTCCTGCCGCAAATTCCATTCGCGATGTTAAAATTAAAAAATTAAAAATAATCTGATAAACAAATTTGTAAATGTTTAGTATTTTTTGAGTTTTAAAATGTTTTGGTACAGATCTTGTCACTTTTTTTGCTGTAAACACCCTTGTAAAAATGTTTCTTATGTATGTAAATTAGGGTGCATCATCAATCTCAAAAAAAAAAAAAATTAAAAAAAAATCGGTACCTTTTTCCATCGGAATTATAAAACTTATTATATCTATTGTAAGACTTTCGCCGAAGTATTTCGGAAAAATACTAAGATTTCCGTAAGCTGGAAGTGTTTGAAAATACCTTCAAAACACAATTGTTTTATCAACGCTTAGGATAAAAGGTCAATTGTTTCAATGTTTTATCAACGGAATGGATATAATTCGATTTTTGAAGGTATTTTGAAATCGGTCGAAGTCTTAAAATATAATAAATTAGCTGCGGTGGAAAACCACAATATTTTTTTTGGCGATGCACCCTAATGCACATACATATATTCATATGAAGCATCTGCCTTGAAGAAGAAGAAGCCTGCTAGCCACGGGTGCAAAATAAACTTACTTTACAGCTTGAAAAATTTGCAAATTTTTTTCGCAACGTTAAAATATGAATTTGAACTTTTGTGTTGGAGCTTAGAATTTTAATTTATTCTCTTCATTCATTCGTTTTTTAGTTCATTTTCACTTTATTTGGCTAATATAGAAGAGTTTTATGTAAACATTTATTTAAATATATGAAACTTTCTTTTCATTGCTACTTCATGCATGAATTTACTTTAGTATTGATTCTCTTTTCATTCTTCACTTCTGGTCGTATTCAATTTTGTTGGCTTTAGAAATGTCGTCTGCATCTTTGTATATACATATATACGCCATTCAGCCAAAGGGTTTTATTCTTATTTTCATATTAATTTCTTCATTTTTGGCAAGCCATTGTGGTGCTTTTAAGTTCAACAGCAATTTTTCGATATGACAACTACTTAAGCAGTCATTTGAAGTCATTCACATTCGGTGAACTGAATTTCTACATTTTTATTTAATAGAAATACCAAATTAAAGTTTCTGTTGTATTACTTAAAAGCGTTCGCAAATGAAGTAGTTTAATATATTGTTCGTTTTCTGCGAAAACTTGATAACTAAGGAAAAACAAAAGAGCGAGAAAAAGGTAAGCTCTTTCCGGCTGAACCAAAGAAGCTAATAATTAAAAAATGTAACAAATATATTCATTAAATTTATAGTTGCTAAGTAAAGCGCATAAGTGGATAATTGCAGTAATAAAACCCTGTGAAACCGCCTGGCATCAAAACGCCAAAATTGAATTTAACTTTCTAAAACGGTGGCAACCCTCTTAAAAAACCTCAAAAGTATTCCAAATTTTAGAGAGTTATAAGCTATCCGTACGCCAAATTTCATCTAAATCCTTCCAGCGGTTACAGAGTGAGGCGAGGTTTCCCATGATGTCGGTTTTCCAAATGAAATTTGAAGGAACGTGTAGATCTGAGGATCTTCACAAAAATGCCTTCACATAGTATTTATGTTTATATGTATATGTATGACATAATTTCTTTTCGAATAGGTGGCCACCCTAAATTAAAATATTTTCGAGTTAAAGCTTTATAAAAACGTTTTCGATTGGCGGTCATTTCAAAATATAACTTGTATATAAGATAACTTAATTCGACTTTTCAAATAGTAGGTGGCAGCCTTCTTCAAAAGAATTTTCACATTCATTTCTTCTTAAATCTCTTTCGTCTGGCATTGTGTTTTTGACTTTTTAAACATGTGGCAGCCCTCCCAAATATACATAGTTAGGAAATAAAGCCTTTGCAAACTCATCTCGACTGATACCCGTCTTCTAATAATAAAAATATTATAAATTTGCAAACTGTAGATTTCTTAGCGCGCTATCGTTTGATACCCATATTTTTAACCGACTTCAAAAAATGGAGGAGGTTATCAATTCATCGCAAGATGTTTTTTTATGTATGTTACCGCATAAATTTGGACCACGTTAACCGAATACTAAAATTTTTTTGGGGATCATTGGGTAATGAAGAAACTAACGGTACTCTTATATTTTTACATGAGCATTGAAGTCGGTTTTATGTTTTGCTTAAAATTTACTTGTACTATATCATATAATTTGTGTATAATTCAATCATATTCGACTTTTCAAACAGGTGACAGGTGGGTTCGATTCCTAGTGCCAGCAACATCGAAGTTCTTTCTAATAGCGGTCGCTCCTTGGCGGGCCATGAGAAACCTGCTTGTGAATTTCTGTTCTGAAAAAGCATCTTATAGAACTATCTGCTGCTCGGAAGCCGCGTAAAAGTGAGCTCATTCATTTGTAAGGCAACATGCAGGGAGGAAGGAAGATTTTCTAAATTTCCGAAGTTGCGAACTTTATCGGGAGTGTCGAAAAGAGATTTTTATCCGTCCAACTATCAAATTTTTAAGCAACTTTCCGATACCGCCCATCTCGGTCATTTTGAAATTAATACCCCCGGTCCAGCGGATCTCGATATTCCGTGCCCTTCTCTAGTCTGTACCCGAGTGAGTTTTTTAACATAAAACAAAGGTTGCGGCAATTCCATGCGGTACCTCAACGTGGGTTTATTGGGGAGAATCTACTCTCCCACCATTCCAACCTAACCTTACTTATTAGAAACTTTACGAAAACCATTTCGCTTCACTTTCAAAAGATACGTGGCGGAGTTTTTCAATGCTTTATATATATATAGTATATTTTGTTGATAAACTTTAGGCGACAAATCCTCGCCAAATCTTATTTGTCGCTAGCTGGGGTGTGTCATAAAGGCCTCTATTTTTCTTTTTTTTTTAATTTCCCTCTCGTGTAAATACTTGCTTGGAGACAACGGATACTCACTCCTTTCTTTATCTTTGTCACTTGTATACCACAATAAACGTTGTAACGCAAACAAAACCGTTTTTTTTTTCCTTCACACTAAGTCGTTAATGAACTCTTTCTTTTCAAGTCTATTGTGCGTATTTAATCTGTTTTACATATTTTTCCTAAATGACCATTTTCTCTTCTTACTTTGTAGTGCTTTTTGTTGCGCTGATAGAGTTTTAATAGTTTTGTTACCTTGAAGTCTACATTAATTTCCCCGTTACACTAAATTTAGGTCATTCGGGTGCTTCTGTGATCATTTACAATGTTTTTTTCTCTCTCTGACAATTATTTGCTTTTTTACGCTAACTTTACTAAGTAGACTTTAGTGGAGTTGGTTGTTTCACTATAAGCATGTAAGTAGGTACTTATGTACGGTCATCTACGAATATTTACTTTCTTCGCTTAATAGCTTTGCGGCGCTGATTCCGGCCATTTCGAGATTTGCTGCTTCTTTTCTTAACATTATTGTTGCTTTTTCTTTTCTTGTATATACTTATTTCTCACCTTACTTAGTTAGTCTTTAGTCTTTGGATTTCACAAAGCGCTGGGCTTTACTTGTCATTAGTACCCCGCTTAACATCTGCTATCGGAGCACCACCTCCTCTACTTTTTCTCCTCCTCCGCCTCCTTTTCAGTTACCTGATGACTCTAAACGATTTTGTGTTTTTTTTTGTTCCACACTGCTTTTCATTTTGAAGTTTCTCGGTTTTTGCTGTTTTTGCTGTTTTTGCTGTCTTTTCTAATTGTATGCATGTTCCCTGGTGTCGTGGCACAGAGTGTTTCCTGTCATTCACCATTTGTCGGCGGCGTTTACTTTGCCATTGCTGATGGTGCTGCTGATTGTGGGGTCGCCCATTTATTTATTGTATTTCGCTTGTATCGACTTGGTATCTTTGCAACGCTTGCCGTTTGCTGCGCTCCGCGCGTTTGAACTTTTTCCATCCGCGCTCGTCCGACTGTCCCTTTACTGTCAATTTAATTGTAGTTTCTTAAGTGTCTATCTGTCTGTCTGTCTTTCGTGCACTCGGCTGCGCTGTCATTTTGTGTGTACCGCTGCTGTCGTCGCTTGTAAATTTATGTTTATTTTATAATTAGTTTATTCTTCTTATTGCAATTTATTTTATTTACATATTTCCTGCTGGAATATTTGGTTTGTATGCATTGTTCTTCTTTGTTCTCATGTGTTGTTGTTGTTGTTGTTGCTGTTGTTTTTTTCACTCAAAAGTTACTTGACCTTTAAACTCCTTTGCATTTGCTTTTGTTTATTGCTGCTTTTAGAATGAACAGTGGGACGTCTCCGTGTAAGCTGCGGTCAAAAGTAGTAACCATACAACAAATTCGTTGAAATTTCGTATAAGCTGTCTTCTGCACTTCGGAATGAAGCAATATGGAAAATGGTAAAGATGGATGCACCGCCACGCCCATACATCTTGTGGGCGGAAATAGTAAATTTTATCTTATTTTGATGAAATTCAGAGTATATACTGGTTTTTAACTAGAGTAGCATAAATCTGAAAGAACGTCAAAATCGATTAATATTTGCGTCCACAACTCCTAAAAATTGTTGCAAATTTTAGAAAATTGTATTTTAATAAAATTTGTTGTACTGCTCGTTTCCGCCAACATTTTTTTAACTAAGACTAAATTTTAAAATTTATGAATTTTGTGGAACATATTTATTTTATCTCTAAAACATTTTCTTTTATTTCTTCCTTTTAAAACTGACAAAACGAAAACATTTACAATACTTACATACTAATTTTGTGCATGGTATGTATTTGCACTGAAACCGTTATTTCTACCCACATACATTTTATACAACTAAAGCGGAGCTAAGGCAAGCAGCAGTTTTCCCATCGAAAACGGATCTCGTCCAGAGAAACGTTCACTTTTGGCTTAATAGTGGATTTGCGTGTCACAAATATCTACTCCTTCCATTTTCTCTTTAAATTGCATGCTATTTGTTTTTCGAGGAAAGGTTTTTTCATGTTCCAAGGCTCATTGGACTCAAGTACCACGTTCTAGTACTTAATCACCAAATCTCAGTTCGTATCATCCTAACGTACCACCATAATGACGGTAAATTAAAGCCCCCCTAAAATGTATTAAACCATTGCTAAAGAAGTATTGTTGCGAACTATTAGTCCCGAAATTATCCCGAAAAAGCCTCGAAAATGTCCAGAACTAGTCCCGAAACGATGCCGAACTGTCCCGAAAAATTCTCGGAACTCTATCAACGAGCAGTGAGTGCTGCTGGAGCAGCTGATTCGATTTGTCATCTTTTGTATTACTTCTAAATTCGTCTTTGTTTCCACATGACGGTTTACGCAAAGTTTGCCCAAACCGCGAGCCAAGACATCAAAAACGCAAGTGAAAATTATTTCAGTATTTTTAAAATTTACGCCTTGCCAACACGGTTATATTTGAGTTGTGAAATTCCCTTACAGTTTCTGTAAATTTTTAAACCCTTTTCGTATTCTGGGCACTCTTGTAACCGGTAAAATTTGTTACCATCTCATAAGCATATGCAACACCAAAATTTCTACAAAATTTCATAGCTTAGTTGTTGAATGAATTAAATTGTTACCAAGATACCTAGAATTTCGGTTACCAGAAGTGGAGTCAATATTTGGTAACGAAATTTCCCGGTTACAAAATGTTCGGTAACAAGCAGAACTTTTAGGGTTACCAACCGTACTATAATATATAGTATTGTAGTATTTTTGCGGTTATAAATATAAATATATTTAATTAATTTGCAAGAAAAAAAATGTGTATTGAAATCGATGACTTTTTTGCTGAAGTTGTGTTATATTAAATATTCCTTAAAATTAAAACGTCAAAATAATGATAATATGGGTATTCCTGGAAACGCGCAAATGCCTCGTAACCGCGTAAACCTTGTAAATAACACGATTTTTCATACAAAATTAAGTAAGTTTACGAGATTTCAATTTATGCATTTTGATGAATTGCCCCAATGAATTACCAAATTTACCAAAACTATTTCATTTATACTCTCTATTCCTGCCTGAAATGGCTAGATGAGAGATACATAGCGACTACCTCAAAATTCACCCGAAAATTTTTATTCCGCCCGTAGTAAATAAATGGAAAGCAAAAGTGAAAAGTGAACCGATTCGGGGAAAATGAAACTCATGATAAGGCTGTATATTTATTTGAAGTGTACTATATATTTTTCAGATTACATATTTTGAAAAAGTATTATAAATATCTTAGAAAATGTTGGCAACCCTAAGCAGAATAGGCCTATTAGTAAATACTACGACAGCACTAAGCACAGGCTATTTCTAATGAAAAAATTACAGATTTTCTGCTGGGTTACACAAAAAGAAGCAGTTACAGATATTCTGCTGGGTTAACGCAAATTTTAGACATACCGAGAGCAAAGATGTTTATACATCAAACATTTTTTATTGCCGAATGCAAACAGGTGTCGCTGAAAAAAAGTCGGTCCCCTTTTTCTTTTTTCTTATTAGGTGGTACGGCCTAATGTAACATACATACATAGATCCATGCTTTTGTTAAAATATTAAACTTTTTTTATCTGATCTCCCGTCTCGTTTATGCTTATCTGCGCCCTGGCCACACGCTTCCATTTGTGTGTTGATATTTTTTTTTATTTTTTTTTTCATGCATCAGTTTTCCTTGTTAACTTTTTTCTTTACTATTACATTCGATATTTCCGTTCTTGATCTGCTTTATATTTATCGCTTGCTGCTGCTGCAATATTTTCTTGATTCTTCCCACTATGAAATACATACCTACAATTTTTCCTGCTGCTCGCTCGCGCGCTGTTCGTGCAACCCATCAAGTTTTATTGCATTTGGTTTGTGTTCATGCGTCATTTAACACACGTTTCCCACTTGATTTTTGTCCGCGCAACAACAACAATAGCAACAATAACAGCCAACCCTGCTTTATGCTACGACTTTTATGTGCTGGTGAAATTTTTGTTCTGTTTGTGGGCAAGTCTTAAATGGCGTTCATATCGTAATCTTTGCCAGCATCAATAAATGTGATGCTAGTTTTGTAGTTGTTGTTGTTGCTGCAAGTTGTAATGCTTGTTTTTATTGTGGTAGCAACGGCAGTGGCAGTTACAGCCGTTTCTTATTATAAATACATATGTAAAATGGGGTATTCATTTATTGCAATTGAACTTGTTGCTCACAAGCGCTGCTACTGTAAAACTCAAAAAGGCACACAAGCTGCAAGGCAAAGGGCAAAGTTGTTCGTAATTAGCTGGTGAGTGATTGTGGTTGTATATATTATTCAATAAATGTCTGAAAATGAAAAAAAAAACTTCATTTCTAGGTGTGTGCCTCTGGGTTTACAAATTGTTTTGTAGCATTCACAGTGGCACTTTTCCGAATGTGAAGAAGCCGCATTGATTGATTCGGTTTCTACTTCTAACATCATTTCTTCCGGCGCTTAAGAATAGGGTTGGTCATGGGATTTTTTTCAGAGGAGCTTTCAATTTGAACTAACCATAGCCCAACTGTCCGGCTTATTAGTTACTTAGTTACAGCAAACTTTTAAACTTTTGCCCTGAAGTCACGCTTAGGTCAGACGCCCATTTTGTTGCTACTTGAGCGAGCTTTTGTGTCGTTTCCTAAGTTTCTGTGTTTCATTAACGAAGCATTGAGAGCTGAGAGCCGAGATCACTCAAAACCTGAAAGAAGTATTTATTAAAAATAGTAAATCGTGTGCTTCTCCGTCCCTGCAACAACGCTGCGATCAATTAGTGTCAAGAGTCTTAGATTTTTTCTCATTGATACTTGGCCTGATCTGCTTAAATAGTAACGAAAAAAGTGGGTTCCTTCGCCCATCTCTCGTTGGCCAATTCAGAGCGGATTTGTGAGCTCATCTGCCGCACAGTTTCGGGATTTTAAAATTTTCGAGATTTTCAAGACTACTTCAAGATTTTTAAGATGTTCGGGACCATTTCGGGAATTATAAAATTTATTTGCGATTTGCTTCTCTGAGCTGAGGTCAGATGAGTTGAGGTGAGGTGTGTTAAGTTGTGTTAATTTGAGTTGAAGTGCGGCAAGTTAAAGGCAGAGACCCGAGTTCGAGCCCTGGCGCAGCGGATTTTTTCTATTTTAATCTACATTCTTTTTTAAATTTAATTTTTCAGATTTTTTATATTTAAAAGGGAAATTAAAATTTTTTCATTTAATTAAATTAAAAAATATATATATATATTTTGTATTTGTTTATTTTCTAAATAATTTATTTCAATAATTTTTATTGAGCTTGAGGCCGTTTTCAATGAAAAACTTATTGCGTAAAAGCAACAATAATTTTTCCACAATAAGTTTTTCATTAAAAACGGCCTCAAGCTCAATAAAAATTGTTGAATATTATTATAAGGCCATAAAATAACCAAAACTAAATAATTAAAATTAAAATTTCTTTTAATTTTTGGATTTTATTGTGTAAATAAAATTATAGTTTAAAAAACTAAAACCTCGCTATTATAATTTCCATTCGTACTGTCATCAGCTAATAAAAGGGAGGTAAAAAGAAAACTATTTTTTCTTTTTTTGTAATTTCATTTACTATATAGAAATTTATTTTATTTGTTTTTTCTTTTTTTTTTAATTATTTTGTTTTTTCTTTTTTTGTTTTAATTTATTATTTTGTTAATTTCATTTTCTTTTAAATTTTAGACTTTACTGTTTTAAAAAGAAAAAAATATATTTTTTATTTCTTTCAACTTTTGGGATTTTATTAAAAATTTGTTCAATTGTTTTTTTTTTTTGACTTTGTTTTTTTTTTAAATACAAATATTTTTACTATTTCCTTATTTTTTAATACACATAATTTTTTTAATAAAAAAATTTTTTTTTATTTATTAATTTTAATTGTTTTTTTATTTAATTTAATAAAAAGAAAAAATTATTGCTAAAAGGCGAACAACATAACGCTAAGACCTCCTCGTTAGCAGATCTTTCAATTACTCTTTCGTGAGACAGTAATAAAGAGCTTTCAAAATAGTTTCCAGAATTGATAAATTGGTGAGTTGAAAGACAGTTGCCAGAATTGTCCTGTAAATCATAAATTATTTACTTTGTAAGTATTTAGGCCTCTACATGCATGTACTAAGTTCCTCAGGTCTTAAGCGTGAGTATTTTGCATCTCTCGAGTACTTCAGGTCAGAATATAAGCGTCTGCTAAGTCTTCTAAGTACTTTTATTTTATTTTTAATTCGACATCTAGCAAACCCTAAATACGTAAGTTTGTTTACTTGAGCATTTAGACATCTCCAAATACCCAAACTTTGTATAATTGGTGCCCAACGGGTTAATACAAAAGTACTTACGTATGCCCATCACTGTTACAATTTAGATAACTCGAGATAAAGCCAACTTTTAAACTTTTTATTAAATACAAGTATATCTCTAACATTAAGTATCTATGTATGTAGTTGTGGCTACTGCTAATTATATTTTGTCGAAATCACTACTTACAAGCATAAGTTGCTTTTTATCTATTCGATATCAATACAAAAGCGTGCAAATTGGACTACCCCACTTTTTGCAGAAACTTTTCTATGAGCAAAAGTAGTACGTATGTGTGTGTATGGGTGTATGCAAGAACTTTTTATACATATACATACATACTTGCTCTTGTATGCCGTTGTATTCATAAAGTTTAAAAATGATGTCAAACTTTCAATATTTGACCCAACTACAATTGCAATGTGGTGCTAGAATACAAAGCCAATGCTTGCGAGCGCATTTTTTTATAAGTATGTGTAGTAGCAACAATTGGCGCCGCAGTAACTGGATTTGCTTAGCTGTGAATTGCTGAATATGACAATCGAATCGACGAAAACCGCAATGTTGGTGGTAAATCACTGAATGTGTGTGTGTGTGTGTGTGTTTGTGTGCAACCATAGATGGCTACATTTATGAAGTGGTCTAGTTGCAACTGCAACTATCGTACATATATAAAATAGCAACAATTGCATTGCAACTGAAACTGGAATTGGAATGGAATTGGGGCTGTGTGCAACCGCAGAGAATGCATACTCAGCAGCAGCTGGAACTGGAACTGGGACAGGGACAGCGGCGGCAGCTGTAGCAACTTCCTGCTGCTTTGCAATTGCATTATTGGCAATATGCATTGAAAAACTATTACAATATGATTTCCTACTCCCCTAGTCTAATGCTGACTGCGTGCGTGCATCGATTCATAAGTGTGTATGTATGCGCTTTTTAGTTGTACATACTCGTAGTCATTGTAAAAGCTTTTCAATTTTGATGCCACTTGATGCGCAAACACTTGAAAGTAGCATAACGGCATCAACTTTCTTGCAATTGTATTGCATTACGCATTACTTAAGTATGTATGTATATTGTTGTTGGTGGTACATTATCTATTGTTGCTGTTGCTGTTGCTGTCGTTTTCGAATTTTTTACTATTTTTGGCCACCTTTGTTGGCATTGTTGCTGCTGTGGGGGTAACAGTAGCTGCTAGCTTAGCTTTCTGTATGGGTACTGCAACAAAACGCCCGTAATAGGCAACTTGCTTTCGCCTCCATTGTTGTGGTGCCTGTTTCTGTTGCTCTCGCTGTCGTCGCTTTCCTTTGCTTTATTATGCAAGTTTCATATTATGAAATTTTAATTGAGATTTTCAACTTCATGCTATTCATTAACTCAAGCATACACTTACAGCGATTATATAACATACATATGTGCATACAGCCGCAATTATGTATAGTCTCTTATACTTAAATATAATCTCATTGAGTTGAGGTACATGTTGTGAGTGAGTGCTCTGCATCAGCCCCATACATACATACATACATACATGCAGGCAGTCTGCAGTGCCAATCCATTATAGCAGCAAGATTGCATAGTGCAAACTACAAACATGCATACGTACTATATATAGTATGTATGTCAGGGGCGCACCCAGGAATATATTTTAGGGGGGGTTTTATATTTCTGAAGATATATCACCGGAAAATACTGAAAATTTTCTTCAGATAATACGCTCTTTAAAATATATTTATGCAAGTTTTATGTACAGTATGTAATAAATAAATAAGCGTTTTAAAATTCATAAACTGCACTTTACTTACATAAGATTAACAGAACTCAAACACTTTTAACCGACTTTAAAAAAGGGGAGGTTATCAATTCGCCGGAATACGTAACTTTGGACCACGTGAACCGATTTCAATAATAATTTTTTTTGGTACCTCAAGGTTCGGCCCGTAATTTGGTTTAGAGATCCGATGATTGGATCATGAAGAAATTAACGGTACCCCTAAACTTGAATATAAGAATTGAAGTCGGTTGTGTTCTTTCCTTAAAAACTACTTTTTTTAATAAAAAGTTCTATAAACTCAAGATGCGCTCAACTTATAAAAGTACCTAATAAAAAATATTAAAAAAGACTCAGTAAAAATAAATTTATTGATTCCATGAATTTTTGCTCTTTTATGTTCCTTTTTTCGATTTCTGGTTTTTGGCTTTCGATAAAAATGGTGATTTTTGACGATTTCTAAATTTTTTAATATTTCGAATACCGAAAAAATTAACTGAACTCTCAAGAAAAATTCATATAAAACGACGGACGAGAAATGGAAAAGAAATTTTCTACCAAAATTTCTTAAATCAGTTAGCAGCTCTCAAGAAAAAATGCTCGTATATTCATTTCCTCATGAAAATTGACAGCAAAAGCAAAGCGCTTTTTCAAGCAACAGAAATTATAATAAATATTTCTTATAATTTCCTTGAGAGCTGGATTCTTTGCTTTAAGATACAGTTTGTATTTGAGGTTATTAGCTTTAGGGGGGTTTGAACCCCAAAACCCACCCCATGTGTGCGCTAATGATTGTATGTACATATTTATGTACTTTACTTGGTTTCTGTAACATACATATGTTTGCCTTGCCTTTCGCCTACTTGGCTCTTGCTTCTTTTTTCCACTTTAAAGTTTACATGTTTAATATTTTTTATTTTTATTTATTTTTAATTTTTATTTTATTTTCAATTTTACTTCTTTGTCTATAAATTTGTAATGAAGTCATTATGCGTTTAATACTTATTTCTTTCCAGCTTAAATTTTAGTGAAGATCATTAAGCTGCGGGTTGCTGTCTTGGTTAGGCAATACTATGGCATGGTCGTGCGCTAGGGTAGACCTCAATTTAGATACTCGTACATACTTACTTTATTTATTTATCTGTTGTTTTTTGCGGTTATTTTTTGATTATTGTTTTTGTTTTTTTTTTTCTTTTTGTTTCGGCTGTCCATCATTGCCGCCATTTAACGGTCATTTTGGACTATTAAGCGCAAACACCTCAGCTAAAGCGGTCGTTAGTCAAACGAAATGGAAATTACACGTATTCGTTACACTGTGCGACAAAAACAGAAAAATTTCAGAACGCACACAAAAATCGATATACTCACGAAACTATGGGCCAAGTATAGTAAAACTGCGTTTTTACTTTTTCACTCGGAAGTTAGATTTTTTTTTCAAAGGACTTTGAAAGATATGATTGGCTCAAAAAATTATTTAAAAAATTCAGTGCAATTTAGAATAACAATATGCGTATCAAATAGGAGAGAAAATTCTGTAGAATATAAAAACCGCTTTTAATAGAATTTATTATTTTAAGTTAATAAAGTTTGCAGGGCGAAATTCGATGATGAGGTCGTGTGTATATTAGTCCTCAAACAATAATTTGAAAAATAATTTCTAAATTAAATTTTCCATACCGATTCGTCTTTATACACCAAAAAATGTATCCTTTTATGATTCTACAGCATTTTTTCTTTTATTGGTAACCTGCATTGCACTGTTTTTAAAATAATTTTTTGAAATAATCATATTTTTTAAATTTCAAAGTCCTAACGTCAGAAAAGAAAAAAGTACGCAGTTTTACTATAATTTACCCATA
>NW_023458565.1:10641715-10663739 GCF_013731165.1 Rhagoletis pomonella
AATACACGTTTGAGGAAAGGGTGCGATAGTAGACTCCAGTTATAAGATTATAAATTAAATTTCCAAGAGAAAGTCGGTTCTTTACATATTTTCTAATTACCTTCGAAAATATATTAACTCAAAAAAAATAAATAAACAATGCTTCATAGATCGATTTTTTTTAAAATCTAACTTCATAAAGTTCTTTAAAAATATTTTGTAAATGAGGCCATAAGAGCTTAGGGGGAGAGTTACAACACAAAAATACATTTAAGGCGCAGCGAAGCACGCCGGGTAATTGCTAGTAACTCAAAAAAAAAAAAAGAAACCAGACTCGAGAAAAAGGGGTTTAAAGTTTTGAATTTACTCCTACAGTAAAAATTAATGCAAAAATATTTTGTTCCAGTGAGCTACTACTAGAATAGGTAGATGTAATTTATCCATAACTCTAACATAACTCAATATTTGTATTTTTTGGATTATGACTCTATTGAAGTAAATGAGCGATATGCTTAACACGCCAATATATCAGGGCACGCATAATAAATCCACTAAGCATATTGAGTTGCTAACTGTAAGCATTTTTAAATGTAGTTTGGCCGGGATGCCAACTCAGTAAATTCCATTTTAAATGATATTTCCTAAAATGTGTTGCTCTATTCTTTAAGAAACACTTGCCATTTTATATACAGTGGTCGGAAAAATTATAGCCGCACCACATTTTGCTGTTTTTTTTTTAGATTTTTTTGTGGAAGATGTTACGGGTATCTGCTATATAAAAATAAATTGTGTGTTACAAAACTGCATACTCAGAATCCTTCTAGGAAATCTAATTGAAAAAGTTTGAAATCTTTACAAAAGTTTGTTGACATTTTTTTAAATATTGCAGAAAGTTTGAAACTTGGATTTTCGTCGGTTTTGTTAAAGAATTAACTATATTTTTATAAAAAATAACCAAAATTAAATAGCAAAAAAAAATGTTAAAAGTTGTCAAAATTTAGTGCAGCTATAATTTTTTCGACCACTGTACAAACATAATTTGTAATAAAAATCCTCGGATACATAACTGCCAAAAGTAACCTAACTGTGAATTGTGAAAACAGCCCTTATAATTTGTACAATAATCTATATAATTTCATTCAAAGCAAATAGTTTATGTCCTAATCATTTGTAAGTCCAATTACTAAAAAATTTTAAGTCATTTACCGAACCAATTGATTCTGAGGGAATTTCCACAAAGTTGGCATCTCTGCTATATACTGCATGTAGCATTTTATCAACGTGCTTCGCAGGGTTTAAGTACATATACACGCAAGCACAAATTTATAAAAAGTATACCTTTGCCCAGCTATGTATCCCCGGTATAGATATAGAAAAGGCACAAACTTCCCAATAGTTAGGGGATTGCTGGAATTTTGTGACTCTAAAAACATGTGGAGCAAAAGTAACAATGAACGGTTTTATGGCGAAACTATTGTTAACGGTCACGTTTACGAAAAAATTAGTGGGCCCCTCATAGGTCGGTTTGCTCATCATTGTTGTCGTCAAGCTCAACTACGGATAGGCCAAGTAAACGAGGTTGGACCAGAGGGAGAGGGGTGTTAGCTGAGCAGGATTGAGCTGACATTGTAAGCAGGTGTTTGGTGTCATGGGCGCGTCTCATAGGTCGAGAGTCTTGGTAAATGGTGAGAGACTCTCTATGAATCTCGTTGATGACTCGTTGGTACGTCGTCAGGTCCAAAGGTCCTATGTAATTCTGGACTACGTTCATATATTCGAAAGGATGCCTTCTGGCGTGCCTCGCCGTAGGCTCTTCCTCTGTCTTTTGTCTTTTGGGGAATTTTGTGTGTGTTCACTTACAGGGTAGACGACATCAGAAGGCATCCTATTTCTGTACGGAGTGCGGCGTTCGGACAAGTTTGCAGCTTAGCCCACTGCGTGCAACTAGTCTTCGGCGACCAAAAAGGCACAGCATAGTTCAGAATCGGTCGGCCAATTGCCTTGTATGTTGCCAACAATGTTTCTTATTTGCCCCAATTGCTGCCGGCGAGCGCCGGAAAGCTCTAGACAAGGGGAATAATAGAAAACTAATCGGGAAAGTGCAAGTGCAAGACATGCGATGCCTTGACATGTCGGGAGCAGTGAGTAGCGCACCTCAGGAGGGACTCATCACGTTATTTCTTCTTTAACCGCTGCTTATTTTTGTCCAATGGTATGTATGAGCTCAAAGAGCGTCCTCAGATTTAGGGGAGCTAATACGTGGAAACTTATCAGTTTCAGGCATGCAGCATTACTGTCTGAAATAACAAACGGACGGGCTTAATGTAGTCAGAGCTGATATAGAAGCCAACACCGACTACATCGCGCTAGTTTGGGACTTCAATACTAAGATACTTATTAGGTTTCCGACCAGAGATGAATGGGATGCAAGGCTCGCAGTAACGGAGCGTGGTAGATCCATCTGTACTGATAATTCAAAAATGGAACAAGGCACCGCAGCCGGTCTCTACTCGGAGGACCTGCAGATAAATCAGCCCTTTCCTCTACCGAATAAACTGTGGTGTCTTCAAAGCAGGGACCTGTGCTATGAAGCAGGTGGATCGCCCTGTTATTGAAATGCACGCTTCCAGACGGGAAAGTTGCTATCTTTTTCGATAGTTAAGCGGCCGGTCGGTTATTGTATGGAAATGTCGGCATTAGTGAGCCACATCAACGTCACTCCTTGCTGAGAGTGATATTGAAGGGAACGAGTCGGCTGATGAGATAGTCAGATGCGGCTCTAATGTGGCAATTATCGCGGCAGATAACTCTGAAAATTTGAAGAACACACACTAGCCGTTACTATAAATAACTTGTAGAACAAGCGGGGAAAACTGTGAGATCTGAAGCCTATTATGGCCTCGGATTAGTAGGAAAGAGATAGAAGACCTTGTGAAACTCTCTGTGGAAACTGCCGCAATGAAGATGACGAGGAATCCAATGACCACTTTCAATGTCGCTGTCCGGGCCTATAGTCCAAGCTCTCAAGCTCTTAAGATCACGCCTATTCAACAGTCTGATGGAGATAGCGGAGGTGAAACTCTTCGATTCCCCCAATTTAATTTGCGATATCAATTGGTTTAGTGGCTTAATGCCACGAAAAATGCCCTCATTTCTCTCTGAATATGTAATACCGGTTCGGGGAATGACTCTCCTCTTGAGTGAGAGTATGGCACACTTCATACAGGCCCTCCTTACTAAAACCTACATGTATATTTTTAGTTCGTTTGCCACTTTTATTGTTTTTTGAAAATTTTTACAACCGCGCAGGTTTTATCACGTTGTTTCTATTTAAAGATTCATTAATTGTAGTGTTGTTATCAGCAATTGTGGCTGCTGCAATAATCACATCATCAATGTCGGCAAACATTTTCCAGATAAATGAGTCCCTACATACATACATATGTATGTGCATATGTACATGTACGCGTCTAGACATCCATATATGCATGTATACTCGTACTTATGTAATATATATGTGTATGTATGTACATTAGGGTGGAGAAAAAAAAAATGCGTTTAGATGCGTTTTTTTTTTTAAATTTTGAGATTTTTGTGAATTCTAAACAAATAACGTAATTGATCCAAATCATTTTTAAGAAGAATTCTAACTAAGACTTACCCTGGATTTTGAGTATTTTTTTGGTCATATAAAAACGTTGTCGAGCATACTTCGTATGGAATAAAATGCGTAACACAACACCATCAACAATAAAATTTGCCAAAAATCAGCGGTATTTTATAGCCATTTTAAACTTGCACTTTACTATTCTAAATTTAATGGCCTACAAAACTGTATAGCAAACTACCTATCATACATAAGTACATATGCAAGAATGATCTTTACATCGTGCTACATATATATGCATGTTGAGTAATAAAAAGGCCAGCTGCACTTAAGGCCTTCCCAACATTTGAAGTCTACGCCAGGCTAAATGCTTATTGGGAAGCCACAGCCTTATAAGGTATAGGGTAATCATAAAACTCACCAACGAGTGACTAAGCGTAATAACAGGCATTCTGATCTGATAGGGATCTGGTCGAACGACCTATGTTGCTTCTGTGATTCAATCGAGGAGAATTCATTACAACTGCTTCGCGAGAGAGGGGCAGTGGCAAGAAGACGGGCTCTGGCTAAGTGTTGATTCATACAATCGCTGACCCCTGGAGACCACTTCAAATTTCTGGGATCTCCAGCAAAATAGACCTCGTGGTCACAGTGCATAACTGTAAATCTTAATAAATAATTTGAAATTAATTTGTTAACGGGAGCTAACTCTTTTCAAAAAAACAAAGCCTTATTGTACATCTGTAGGCCAAGCCCTTTAATTTGACGTCTCACTTTTGAAAATAGATTTCTTTAAAAGTGTTTTGCAGCAGGCCAAAAAATACAAATTTAAGCTCTCTAGGACTTACGGTTTATTTTTGCCAATTTTGTTTGATGTTTAGTCATTTTCTCCATATAAAAGAAATCGTCGTGTGTTATAAAAACGTAATATATTATATGTATTAAAAAGTTGTATATTTTATTTTATATTTATTACTGATTCAGCATAATCAGAAAGGAATGAATCAGGTGACCATAAAAAACGTAATTATAGTTTAAAAAAATATAGCAATAAATTAATTATTAGCAAGATCATAAAAAAGTCGCCATTATGGGGAGACACAATGATTTTTTATGCTTCTATAGATTTTAATAATTTGGTTGAAAAAAAAAATTCGTGTTCGATTTATGGTCAATAGATAGATAGATAGATAGATAGATAGATAGATAGATAGATAGATAGATAGATAGATATCCTCAAATTCTGCGAAATGTGTTCGAAATTTGTATTTTTATTGCAGGGTAATTTAATTATTTTATTATTTGTAGGAAAAATATATATTTTTTGTACACTTATTTTGCAGAAGTTAAAAAATATTCTACATATAGAAATATGGGTTTTATATTCGCATATTTCAGTAAGCGCGAAAATTGTTTATTGCCAAACTTAGTTTTTTTTTACACTCCAACAGATTTTGATGTGATAAAGTGACGAATAAAAATTCTCTGGAATCTACTCATGGGAGCTTAAAAAAAGGGAATAAAACCTTGCCGATTTTTTTAGCACACCTTTCTTCTGTCTCTTTGATTTCGGGTTTAAATTATTACCTTACACCACTTGAGTCCAGACAGAACTGCACCATGGAGGACTGCACGAGTTACATAGTATCTTCCTGCCAAGAGCAGGTAAAAGTAACAATGAGCACCCCAAAAGGTTATAGGCCTATCAGGCTAACATCATTTCTCCTAAAACTTCGGGAGCGGCTAAAAGATGTGTACATATACATACGTAAAGAAAACTTGGATGCGAGAAAACTTTCGAAAGCACAATCTAAAGGTACATCAGTCACACTGTTATTAGACGGATAGAAGGAGCCATGGAGTGTTTCTAGCTATAGTGGGAGTGTTTAATACGGTCTCGAAACAAGTTCTAATAGAAGGGATTAGACTGGAGAGTGTTTACCGGCTTTAAATGATCAGTATAACGGCTGTCTTGAGGACAAAACCGACGGGGGAAATCTTATACATGCCACCAGCAGACCTAGTAGCCAAGAACATAGCATTTACAACTGCTGAGGGGCAACTTGGATTCAGAACCTAAGGTCACAGTAGTAATACGTCATCCTTAACCGTTCGAATAGACTACTTGATCCCGCGTCTTAGTTTCGAAAGATCACTGGAAGCTACAATAGAGGTTGACGACTGACGTATCTAAAATGGACTAAGGAGTAAGGGCTGCAGTATACTGCTCCGAACCTTAAATTCATAGGTCCTTAAGACTACGTTTATGACTTACCGAATAAACAAAGCGACAAGGTTACTATATGATATTAGCCCGCCGAGTGAGCGGCTAAACATTTACATAGATAGTCAGACGGTCATCAAGGCTTTGATTTCATATAAAACAAATTCGATCACAATTGCCGACTGTAAGAAGGCTCTAAAAAGGCTAGAAGCAGCTAAAACTGTCCACATATATTGGGTGTGGAGCATGAGGGTGTGAAAGGTAATGGCACATGAGGGTGTGGAATGTAATGAGAGAGCTGTTGAGCTAGCTAAGGAGGTAGGAGGTATGCTCTAAGACACCTCACTAGCGAAGGGTATACCAATTCCGTTTCGGACAATCAAAATATTACACGATCTGCTCATGTATCGCCAAGCGGACAGGCTTTGGAAAGGAACTCAGGGTTGCAGACTTTCAAAGATTATACGTAGTTCATACAACCAGAAACTAACTCATTTCCTTTTATCAACAATAAGAACTGACTCGAGGCTCCTGATGGGTTTGATAACAGCACATTATTTGCTAAGAGCACATGCGTTTAAATTAGGTCTTTTAGAAGACAAAAGTGTAGGAAGTGTAGCTATCACGAACAAACTGTGGATCATATAATTTGCGAGTACCCAGCAAGAGGCAGAGACTCTCGTCACTCGGGCAGGGCCTGCATTCAGCAATCGAAAAAGGACCAAAGTGTCTACTAAAATTCGCTAAACCAACAGAGATGTTCTTTAAAATTGGGTGAAAGAGCTGTTTCATGGTTCGTAAACTTCCTAGTAAAAACATTGGAAATATCCCATAAAACTGAAATAAATATTGGTCCTTTAATACGGTTATAAGGCCGCTCAACACACACACACGGTATCGGCCCGGTGGCTAAAAGCCGAACGCTTAAAATAGCGAGTGTTTGAAAAAAATATGTATATATATATGCATTTAAATTTTTTTAAATATCGCTTTTACGACCTAATCTTCGCCAAGGCTTCAGAACCGGTTTTGGGAAAAAAGCAAAAAAAAATTTGATCTTATGGGATTCAACGTAGACTATGACCTCATAGGTTGAAATACATCGAAGTCCTCGATTATTATTTTTTGCTTCTTGAGTCCATATGGGATGGGTCATTTACAATTTCAAAAGCCCGAGTTAGGTATTACTTTAGCATGCCTACTGAGCTTAGTTGTCATTGCGGCTCCGTTTGCATTCTTTGTTTACTCCTGGCAACCGAGCCAAAATCCAGAAGATCCTCTACTATTTATTATATTATTTAGTATGCTGCGCCTAAATCTAATACTATTTTTTTTAAGTGGCCTATTTGTTACATTGTTCTCTCTATAATTTCAAACATAGTAACACTAAATTGTAGTTACATATTTACCTTTCAGTGGCTTTGAGACAGATCATAAAACGTAAAATTGGGTTAACGCCCTGCAATAATTATATATTTGATTTCATTATCTATTAATGATGGAAATTCACCTGACATCAAGTATCCCCATATGTACGTATGTATGTATGTATGTATGTACCCAGCCAGCAAAAAATCCGAAGCCGATGCGAAATAGGAAAAAAGCGGATGAAGTGCGGATTTTTGTCCGTTTACCGATTCCATTTTACTTTGACGATCCGTTTTCCCACTAAAGTGTGCGGCAGAAACGTATGTACAGACAACTACCGAAAATTGTTTGTGAAACGGATACTTTTTCGGCTGTATGTTATGCAATTTTCGTTCAATACGCTTTCCATCTGCACTTCACAGATACTTTTTCGTGGTTAAAAAATAAAAAATTAATAAAATTAGGAAGCGTTGATGGAATTCGAACCCGACATCTTCTGGAAGCTAACAAATAGCGGCATGCTACTCTGCACGCTCAGCCACTGCCGACTACGCACGGATGCTTTCAAATGTTTAGCTTGAAAAAATAAAATGCAATTATTGCTTTCAAATAACATCATATTTTTCGAATGTTTTCCGGACACGAAAATGAATGATAACTGTAGTCGTTTTCTATTCGTTTTCGGATACGGAAAATTGTACTAGACTGCACTGTCGGCAAAATTTACGTTTCTTTGCTGCTGGGTAGGTACATGCATAAGTGAATATCAATAAATTTTTTATGTATTTTCGAATGTATGTATGTACAATAAGCACATTCTTCTGTGATAAGCATATGTAGGTGATGGGGTTGTTGTGTCTCCATGAACGACTTCTTAGCGCAATAAATTGTTTTTTTTTTATTATCCATAACAAGTGAAATTGTTAAGTTTGTTGTGATTCAATTTAAAATCTATTGCGTTGAACAAATGCAAAGGCAAATAAGTAAAGAAAGTGGTGTCTTCGGCATACCGAAGGCTTCATACCTTTCATGCCTAAAATTAACCTTTTATTAAATTTTTAGTCAGTTGTTTGGGAGCTATCCATTATAAGTACATACTAAATTAATCTTGATGATTTTCATTTTGAAGTTATGACAAGCAAAGAGAGAACAAAATTTCAGTTTCTGAGCAATTTAAATGGAGGAGTTATATCACAAAATCTCATATCTGAACAATAAGTTGTATGGGAGATATAGGTAAGGATATACAAAGTTACTCATACGCCACGTACACCTGAGTAACACGCTTTTCTGCTCATATTTATTACTTACAAAAAATCTTTCCGCATTTTCATTTGACCACGCATTACTTGTTTATTTATTCCTCCCTTTCCTTCATTATTAACTAGATTTTTTTTTTTGCAACAGAACAGGCTTTAGCACAAATGCAAAAATTTGGCCAGAACCTGTCATTTTTTAAATTTTTCTACTGTTAAAGTTTGATTTTTTTCGTTAGGTCCGCTCCGCTCCGAAGCCCTGGTTAGGTTGACTACGTAGCAGATGTACACTCCTTAGGCATTGCACTATGGGCCAGCAAACGATAAAAAGTGGCCAATATACGAAATCTTATTGGAATGGCTTACAACTTTCTACGGGCCGTTTTTTGGTTTGGTGATTATGAATCTGAAGTTAGATTTTAAAAATTCAAAATAGCGGTTCCAATATGGCGGACAATATTGTGAAAAGTAATCGGATTGGCTTCAAACTTGTTACTCTATGATTTTTGCGCTAACTGATCCCGAATGTGAAGTTAGATTTCAAAAATTCGAAATGGCTTACATATGTACATAAAATGTAGTTTCCGAAGCCCACCAGGAGGAGGCTACACTTCGAGTTTAGACTTCACTTTTGAAATTTTTTGGATTTTTTTTTTTTGTTTTTATAGTTATATTTTTTTAGTAATTACGAAAGACTTCACTGCTTTATTTGTTTTTTTTATTTTGATTTTTTTTTTGTTTTTATATTATATATATTTTTACGAATTACGAATTTAGAATTCGCTCTTTTTTTTGTATTTTTTTACTTTAGTTTTTTTTTTTATATTTTTAATTTTTTTACCAATTACGAACTCAGGCTTCACTTTTGTATTTTATTAATTTTTGTTTATTTATTTTTTATTTTTAAAGTATTTTTTTTTTTTTTATATAAAAACTAAAATTAAAGTGTGGATGAATCGTCAATTATGTTTTATTCTTCCTCATCATCTCGTAACTTATCTCAGCAGCTCGGAAAGCTAAAGATTTAGAGATAGTGATAAAAACTTACATATAAAGGACCAAATAAAAATCTGGCTAGGGACCGTAACTGTTACAACTTAAAAAAAATCGCTCTTTCACAATTATTTTTTGACTTTTATTTAATTACTCCTTAAATAGCTGTTATTTCTGACTTTTATTTTATAAATCCAAAATAACAGTTATTTTTGATTTTTAAATTATATGTCTTAGATAACAGTTATCGAAGACTTTTATTTATAAAAGTAATAAATAAAAGTCATACTTATAAAAGTCATTTGTATAAGTCGTAGTAAGCTTTTGTATCTCAACGCCTGCTTAACTGCGAAAAATGTTAATCACTTTTATAGGAATGATTTAAAAAATAAAAGTCGGTGACTGATTTATATTGATGACTTTTAAAAGTAAAAGTCACTGACTGATTTTTGTTGATGACTTTTATAAATAAAAGTCTTCAAAAACTATTATCAAAGACATATAATACAAAAAATCAAAAATAATTATTATTTTTTTTAATTTTTCCGAAAAATTGCAAATAAAAATTTATTTTCAAATTTGAGTCTCGGTGAAAAGGGAAATCGATTGGTATGTATCACTTAGTTGTAGAAAATTTCCTTCATAGAGAATTTTTCCATGACCGTTTTCAGCAATTACTCTTATGTTCGATCCCTTCTACTGGCCCTCTGTGCATTGAGTTCATTAATATTTAAGCAATTCAACGGAAGATAACTAGAATTTCCAGTGAGTAAACGCTCGCGAACAACAAAATCGTTATTGAAAAAAAATAAAACCCTACTTTTAGAGCGACTAGCTTCAAGTTCGGATTTGAGTTCCACTCAGAATTTGTGAGATATATATTAAATATCTTTAATATAAAATTATCTTTAAAGCTTTTTCTAAAATGATCGGGAGTAATGACGAAAATAGTAATCTCTCAACAAACAGTTGAATGTGAGCTAAATGTTGTAGATATCCGATTTGTCGCATCCGACAAATGTTTAATATGTACGTTAGTGGAATTCGCACTTCTGTGTATTTATTTGTATCTTGCGTAAGTGTAAATGGCAGAGCGTGTGACTGTTGTTGCAAGTGCATTTATGGTACCAATAGCAACAACGGATCACATGCTCAACCATTTAAAGTTATGTGAGATACAGCTCGTCATTCTGATCATTTAGATTTACCTTTTTATTGGTCCATCTCTGCTTCGTATGGTACTTACCAGCATCCGATCAAGGTTATGATACAATTTCATGTTCATGAAAGATATAAGAAAAGGGTGTGAAATTATTTGAAATATGCAGGCATGCACGTGCAAAAATATTCATACAAAAATATAGCGTGATGGAGCTTTTCTAACCGCTTTCGAGGTGAAGATTCGCGCGATCATACTTGCACCATCACTTCCTGAGTGATATCTTCCACATACAAACAATAGAGTACTTGATTTTTGAAACAACTTTACGTACTTTGAAAATCTTTCCTTACTAATTACACATACTTAAACGATAACATTCAACATATTGGTACATATATACATACATACATACTTACATAAACATCAAGTTCACTAGTACTACATATGTTTAACAAGGTACTCGAAAGTTTATGACGTCGTAATTTACAAGGCACTATTTACTCGCATGATTTTAATGTTGATCGAAAAATTCAAGTGTTTTGGAAATTTTAATAAACAAAAACTTTTTGCGTCAGATTATGGAATGTCTTGGAAAATGGCATCGCACATATTTGAAAGTTTTTTTCGCATATTTTATCGCTGTGTATGTATGTATGTATGTACATATGTGTATGCAACCACTACAAATTTGACAGTACTACTCAAATCACCGAATGCCCTACATATAATTGATCACTGTTCCTAATGATCGACGTCACCGTGTCTATCTACTCTATCATTACGATTACTAAGGAATGTAGAAAGCAAACAATTTTTATAGTAGAAGATATGCGTATACATACGTCCATGTGTACCTACATACAAAGCGTGTACGAATAAAATCCATACATATTTATTTTATAACTAGTTTTTACCAGCTGCTCTGCCCGCGTGATATTCGATTCAACCTTTTGCTATGAAATGTAAATAAATAATTGCACCGAAAATAATATTTTTATTTGAGTAAAAGTGAAACGAACCCAAGCCCACAGACGATGACGATGGAGTCGATATCACACCGCCTGATTATTACGAGGTACGAATAGCGATTATGCGGCTGAAAAACAACAAAGCTGCTGCCAGCCAGCCAGCCGAGCTATTCAAGTATAGCGGCGAGGAGTTGACAAGGTGCGTGCATCCACTCTTTTACAGAATATGGTCAGATGAACGCAATCCACAAGAAAGGCGATCCCGCCATACGCGCCAGTTTCCGCGAGATCAGCCTTCTAAGCATAGTTTACAAGGTCTTAACGAGTGTATTGTGTGAAAGACAGAAGCCCACCGTCAACGAATGGAATGGACCTTATCAGTGTGGCTTTAGGCCTGGAAAATCCACCATAGAATAGGATCGGAACACACCATTTATTTGTCGATTTCAAAGCCGCTTTAGATAGCGTTGTCTGAATTTGGTATCCCCGCGAAACTAATGCGGCTGTGTAAAATGACGCTCGGTCAGAATTGGGGAGGGACCTCCCGAGTCGTTTGATACCAAATGAGGCTTCAGACAAGGTGACTTCCTTTTGTGTGATTTCTTTAAAGAAGCAAAGCGAATGGGTCTAGTGGTGAACGAGGACAAACCGAAGTATCTCCTGTTATCACACAAAAAGGCAGAGCATAAGCGTATCGGTACCCACGTCGTTGCTACTTTGGACTGAGTAGGCAATTGAGAAGTAAAGTCCTCACTCGTCATACAAAAATTACACTCTATAAGTTACTCACCTTTTAAAAATGTGCAACTTGCACTTTATTAATAAATTTTAGATATTTAAATTTTAACGATCTGTAAAACTGCATTCCCAAAATTTTTAAAAAGCACAAAATAATTTAATTTTGATTTTACAATTTTTTTTTGTGAAACTTTTTTCTTGTGTTGGGGAAACGCTGAAATTGGTTTTCAATTCGTTTTTAATATGTAACATTTATTAACTGACCCGGCGAATCGATTTTCTTCAAAATAGCTACTTTTTCTGCACTTTGCACTAAACAATGTTTTAAAAAGAAATTAAAATTAAAAAATCAGGCTCAACTGATTTCGTGCTCATTTTAAAAGCTTTCATAAAAATGAATTTATAAAATTTTTTGAAAAATGAGGCCCTAGTGAATTATGAACAGTAAATTCCAGTTATGAACCACTGTGCGGCGGCAGTTTAATATAGCGGTTCGGATCCGTGATACAAGGTATTCTCTTTAAAAAATAAATTTTTTATTATTTGTCTGACTCTAGTATTTTTATTTTATTTTTTTGATTTAATATCAACTTCAAAGAGAAATTTGAGAAATGAAGATCGTAGATCTCCAACTTCAGATAGATACATACGCAAATATGTATACAAAACAATGGTAACCAACTTTTTCAAATCCTTTGATACTTTTTCATCATTTGACTCGCTTAATCGAATGCAGTTGGTCAGTAAAATTTGACTAACTATGTTTTTATAACCGATAATCTTATCTGTGCGTAATCACATCACACACGTGCATTCTCAACCGACTTGTAAAATTTTGTTTGTTTGTGTAAAAAAAAAAGAAATAAAAATAGTGTTGCCAGTTATCTGAAAATTATATAAAGGCTTAACGTAAAATATGTTAAATGTTCTAATAACCGTTGTTGTATTTTTGTAGAAATGTGGCAGTCCCATGGCAAAACATTTTAAATCTCTTCAAACGCTTTTAGTTTCAAAGTAGAAACTTAACGATTTATTTGTGCCTTTAAATAATTTTAAAATTTCAAAAATAGTTAACACAAATTTTAGAAATAAATGGGCATAATCATTCTTTTTTTAAGATTTCGGAAGAGAAATATTCTTTTTCGATCGAGAAATATTTCAAATTTCCCTTTTTTTGATATTTTTCCGTCTTGGGGGTGGCTGGAAAAAAATTGGGCCAATCTGGCGGACATACAAAAATGCTTCGTGAATCTAAGCTCAACTCTAGGACACGTCGATTTTATTTTCTTTCGTGCTCGCCAATCATTTCCCAACATTTTTTAATTTAGTTCCTGAGAATTATATATCTCTTATGCTCGATTTCTAGTCCAACCAAGATCAATGCAATACTCCCTGTGCATTTATTGTCATGTAAACGCTTTCCACAAAAAAAAAAAAAAAAAATCTGCCATTCGCGGGTGGCGTTAAACTGTAAGTTCCTCCATTTGTGTGACAACATCAAGATGCACCAAGATATCAGAAGAAAAGCGCGGAAAAAAAACTTATAGAGTGAGGCAATTTTAGAAGTAAGTCACATAGAATTAGTTTTTGTAAATATTTTTACAGTTTTGCAAAAGATATTTGAAATAGACAGCAAGAAAAGAAAGAATCAAAATTTCCCAAAATTGTCTTATGGCGGACTTGGGCAGGTTTGATATGTATCGACTCATATACTTATTCTACATAAATATTTATTTTCTCTGGATTTGTTTGTATTTTTACAGATAAGGCCACACACATTGAGATTCACTTGCCAAACATGGTTTTATCAATCAGAATACAAAAATCTCGTGACATTGTTATCTTACTTATATTTGAGTATAAAACTCAAGAACCCCAAATTCTCCGCAGCAAGTGCACGTCAAAATCACCTCTCATTCAATTGGAGTACACCTTTTCACTTTGAAAATGATAAATTAGTATGTAGTATTTTTATTGATAACATAATGCAGCATTTATTTTTTAAATCAGCAAAATACACTTTCGAGCAAATTTTTGATAGCCTTAAGAGAAAGCCGCCTTTTTGAATCAGCAACTCTTTAAAGATTATCTTGGCATGTTCTCCTTAGACCAGACACAGATTTTGACATGTGTTAAATGACGAAAACTTTATGTATGTCCAGGTTTTAAACTATCAAAATTATTTCCCGTATTTTGAATAAAAAAATATGTTTCGAAATTTTTTTTTTTTTTAAATTCATAAACGTTACATGTCATTGTTATTTGCGATAAAAAAAGAGAAACGTTTTTTTTTATTTTGCCCTCTAAGGTCGGTCATTTTTTTAATAAATTGATCGCCGTTATGGAATTAAAAAAAAAATTGACAACAGATTCGTATTCAGCGACCCCAAAAACTGCCGAGTGCCGAGTTTCGAACAAATCCAATATTTTTTTTTTATTTATCGCCATATTGGTACCACCATCCTGAATTTTTAAAAACTGACATCAGATGCGTAATCAGCAAGCCCTGAAACCCCTTGGTTCAGTATTAACGTTTTAATTTTAGCCACGGTTGCCACTTCATCAAAATTTTGTATACCACAATATCCAAGTGGAAAGGCCCAGGATAAAATAAATTTACCATTTTTTGTCATCCATCAATAAAAATATATATTAACGAAAATTGCAATATTTTCAATTCGTTTAAAAAAATAAATTTTCTTTACATATTTGTTTGCATTTGTGCATATACAGGTAATGTCAAATGTTAAGGTACACCTTGTTCTAATATAATATTCACAATTATTTTAATGCACTTTTTTTCATTAATTACACAGGTTTACAAAAAAAAGTTTCTGCATATCGAACACACTTTTTTTTGTAAATCTATGTTATTTATGAAAATATAGTTCATTCTATAATATATTCCATATACATAAGCTTCATACTTTATATAAAGTTCCTAAAGAAAAAAAAAATTTGTATCAAAATTTCTAAATTTGTATTCACAATTTCTCGAAAATGTTTGAAAAATGAGAAAATGTCGAAAATAAAAAAATTTAGAACATCAGCGTTTTTATAAGAAAAGCGACTACTAACATGACTTCCAAAAAAACTTTTTTTCAAAAAAAGGTCTCTAAAAATTATGACCAGTTTTCCATAAAAAAAATAATAATAAATATCTCCCACTTTTAAATGACCAAAAATATATGTCCAGTTTATAAATTACCAAAAATTATGCCGTGTCTTCAATAAAAAAAAAAATAATAACTACCTGAACAAAAATTTGTGCTAAATTGTTAAATGACCAAAAAATCACTAAATTTTGAACGTTTGATCAAAAATATGCTTCCAGTTTTTAAGGGAAATAAAAATGTTAGCTTTAAATTACCTGCAAATTTTGGCAGGTTTTAAATAAGCCAACAAATTGTGCAGTTTTTAAATTACCAAAAATGTATGTCTTGGTTTTTAGTCACAAAAAAAAATTATGTAAAGTTTCTAAATTTTACACAAATTATTAATTCGGCTACCAAGAATGGCTTAGCATTGATTCACCAGCCTGTCTATTTAGCAAATCCAATGTTAACGAGGTATTACGGAATTTTAGATAGGAATGTGCCTTAATTGGGCCGCACCCTTTTTTATCTATGTATCTACGGAATGCTACTTTTTCTTATCAAACGCAATATATTCCAAAATTTATATATATTACACGTGTTATTTGCCTTTGAGTAACGGTCCTCAAAAATACATACATACATATATTTTATACTGAACTATTTAATTTATACAGGGATTTAAAATAGTCACTTGAAGTACTCGTACGCGATTCTGCCTGCTGTTTTTCAATTTCGCAATGAAATATTCGTAGTACATTTCATCGCACTTATAGGTGGCCTTAGCTTAATTACCTAAATACTTCGGAATTTCCATTCAAAGTTATTTGTTGTACTGAAGTAAAATGAAAGTCATGTTTCCACTTAAATATCAAATGAAAAAATAGATAGATTTTTTGAACTTATTATTTAGTAGTAAGTATAAAAACTACAGTTTTGAGAAAGAAAGTTACTTCTAAATTTGCTACACAGTCCAACATAGCACGCGCTGGCAAGAGTCAACCAAAGTTGCATTTCAAATATAACGTTATCAGCTTTTTTAATGCTATTTCCAAAATACATAATAAAGCCGTCTACCTCTATAAAATTATACATATGTAACTGTATACATATGTGCACTGTACATATTTCTTTCGGGAAATTTGAGAATTTTTTCAGGAGCTTACAGATCATTTAGAATTTTTTTAGTATACATAAGTATTTTGTTTTTTTTTGTTGTGGAACTTCCTTATGCCCTTCGAGCCTCTCGGGACCTTTTCGTGCTTCGGCGCGATTTTTCGGAACTTCGTCGTGATTTTTCAGGAACTTTCGGTGTTTTTCCGGAAAACTTAGGGATCCCTTAGGAACTGCACAATTCTTTCTATATACTTTAGAATTCTTTCTGGACCTTTCGAGATTTTTCTTCGAAAGATTTAATTCTCATAAAGCTTTCGCGACCTTTTCTCCATGAATTTCTTGAGTTGTTTCTGCACCCTTTAAGTTTTGTCGTGACTTTCCGGTTTTTCGAACTTTTTAGGGCACTTTGAGCTTTTAGGAATTTTTGGTGATTTATTTGTGGACTTGCCGGTGGTCTTCACTATTTGCTCTTTAAAATCACTTGTGTTCACATTGACGTATTTCTAGTTTACCTTTAAAACCAACTCCTGGCTTTAGTACATAGCAAAAAGCTCGAGCTCGTACTTTTTTTTTGTTGTTACAAAATTCAATTCTAGTACTAAGTATTAGTGCTATTATGTTCATCACTTATGTTGTCATCTTGTTAATACACATATGGATGTACATACATACATTGTTTATAGCGAATTTGTAACAATTTTGTCGCAATAAATAGCCAGTGATTGCAGCAATTGGTTGATTGATTTCATTATGGTTGGTCTGCATGCGCTTGTTTGCTTTCGTTATTTATTTTTTTGTTGCATTACATACACATACATATGTACGCTAAATGCACAGTGCTTTTGCAATCATAGCATATTGCACTTGTGAATCTAAGTATGTATTTCTTTTTTTCCACATGATATGACATTTTACCAGCCATAATGGCAGTGCCGTTTTTTACTTTACGCTTTTTTTCATTGAATACATAGCCCTCCGAGAATTCCCACGATACCTTGACTTATTCCCTCCCGAGGCACAGCGAATTTCGAAACCTAACAAGAAGGAGGGAAACGACAAGTTTTTGTACTGCTAAACAGTTTCCGAAGAACTCATAGGGGTGACCTAGCCGATGTAAATCAGACAGATCTATCGGTGAAATTGTTAGGTGTTCATCTAATGAAAGACTCAGCTTCGATAGGTTTGAAATGGTGCCATGTGCTAAACCATCTTGAGATAGCTTTTATTTCTGCTGAGGATTGGCTCTCAGGACAAGTGACTTACTCGCGTACGATTTTGCTATTATTGTGCGTATGAAGCAGCGGTTCTTTCCACCTACGGATAGGTGGGTGAGGGGGTGTGGAAAGCTTTTTCTATGTGAATGAAAGCACAGTAAAGAACTTTTATATGGTCAAAATCACTCTAAATATCTGTAGGTAGCATGGCGGGCTCCGTCTACATTTTTGACCGGTAAACATGTTGGCTACAGTATAGTGTCACAAAGAAGTTATGTATAACTTCGTAACCGTTCTTCAAAAGCATATTAATTCAATATTTGCCATTTTTTATACTTGTCTGTATGTTTAAATGTGCTTAGAAAATTTTTTTCATGGTCTTGCAAACGGGAAATTTTTAGTCAATACGATTTTGAAGAACGTGTGCATTTTTTTACCTTGGGTACAAAAGCTATCACAGCTCTCTTCCACATGTTTTGGATGTAGGATAGGGCTAGGCTTTCCATCATTACCTCCACGCATGCTACCTGTTTATGTTCGGGCGGATTTTTTCCCCAAAAAAATTGTACTAGAATAAGTAAATGAGAATTGAAATACTTAAACTACTTTGGGTTTCTAATTTCTTTCAATGAGATAAATTGAAATTCTGCGCCCAATTCTTATTCATTTATTTTTTGGTAAGGCATGCGAAATTTCTACAAGATCAGTGAATTTGCTTTTGAGAAATTATAATAAAGAGATTATCTTCTTCAAAAATTGTGTTTTCAGGAGAACATTTCAAGGGTTTTATGTTCTATTTAGGCGGACAAAAGGCCCAATGAGAGATTATCCAAAGACGTATTCTAACTGCTAACTATACTTTTACCCCATTTCTAATTTCAATACTACATACACATCGGTGTCCGCCAATTAAAATAGCTTAAGTGACTTTAGAAGGCTTGACTTGTTACTTAAATTGACGGGCACAGGTATGTATTCCGTAATCACTGATCATATAATGTCGATAAGCTTCATTGAAGTGGTTGCGTTTGATTCCAAAATCACAAAATACTAATAAAGTATAGTCGAAGTATTTCCAAATCAGTTCTAATACTAACAGCCGGTTTCACCCGAAATTTTTATTTTCTGTCAATTTCCATAAAAAATTAAAAAAATTATAATAATTTTTCACTTAAATTGCTTTCGTGAAATTGGCTGTAAGTATGTTTTTATGAAGAACTCATTCATACTTTCTCATGGTTATATATTTATTTTATTTATTTATTTACCATTTCGAAAAAAAAAATTGTCGAACCTAGGGGTTGCCGTTGTTTGTCAAATAGTTCTACTGGAATAACAAAAATAATTCCTTAGCAAAAGTTTAATGCTTACTGGAGAGATTTCATTTTCTAACATTAGATTGGTTCATTAGGGTACTTGAGGTCAATGAACTTTGGGAAAAAATTTTCTCCTTAAGACAAAAACATCGATACACACTTTAACATCCAATTGTAAATGCCAAAAACGCTCGGCCAAAAAAACATTTTTTTTTAAATGAAAATTGCCCAACAAAAATACTTTAGACTCAGGGGCGTATGGCGAACTTTTTTTCTGGTACGGTCTAATTTTATAATTCCGATGGAAACGCAGTACCGAATTTTTTTGTATGGGGAGTGATGCAGTCTAATGTACATATATCAGTACTTATAGAGAGATAAGTAAATTATTTTAATAATGATTCGTTGAATTACTACACAATTTTCCTCAAATGCTCTCTCTCTCAACTCTGGGCATTGATATCTAAACCTTGTTTACATGCTTCAACTGTTACAACTACTTGTTGTAAATGATCGGCTGATAAAAATGAAAATCAAATAAATGTCAGTACACAACGTGATTGTGATAACTAAGCTATGTTATGTTATGATGTTGGACATGAAATTTCGTAAATACGTATTGTTACCTCAATAAAGAAAGGCCTTAATTAATTTCTTAACTAATTTTCATTCAGTAGATTATTCACTGAGGAACGGAAAATCAACTACAGTATCATTAAATTAGTAGTAGTGTTTATTAAAAACCTATGTTTTGAAGAAAATTTTTATGTAATAATTTTTGTTTTTATAAAGTCCTGTAACTACTTACTCTGTGAAGGGCTTTTCTACATTAAGGTAGCGACATACATATATACGCTGGCGGAAATGTAAATAGGGAATATACATTTTAACAAGTTGTGGCTATTTTTTTTTCATAATTTTTTTAGAACATTTATAAAAACGAAAAATGCCAGTTTCTGTCGAAATTCGACTGTTTTTCTTAAACTTTGAATGGCTTTATGAATTTCGATAACTCGGTTAATTTTCATAGCTTCATATTTCCGAAAGCTATTGAAAAATTTCGATAACTTGCTAGACTCTGATAAAAGGATAAAGTTTGATAAGCAGTGATAACTCGATAAATTTATATAACCTTGAAATTTCGATAACTCGATATATTTTGAAAATTCCAAAAGCTTCGTTTCGATAAATAGAAAAATTTCAGTAAAACAATAAATATCGATAGCTCAATAAGTTGACCTCTATCAATGATGATGATTCCATATACTATATATCGATAATTTGATAAATTTCATTAACTGGACAAATTTCGATAATCGTATAAATTTTTATACTTCGATAACTATCCGTACATTTTGACAACTAAGTTTCTGCGCCTATAAATTTCGACAACTCTATAAACATTGATTAGTTTGAATAAGTCGATACGTTGCGATAACTCCATAAACATGGAGGATAACTCGATAAATTTCGATAACCGTAAACTTCGATGATGCGATACGTTTAGATTACTTGATAACTTTCGATAACTAAATATTATTTTGACTGAATTTATTTCGATTCCTATCGAATAATTTCAATAAATTACCTTGGTTTTCTTTTTTGTTGGTTTTGAAATGAAGGTGGAAAAAAATTATGTTAGCGTAAAAATATTTATATGGATTATATAAAAATTTTGGATTTTTTATCAAATTTTTTATAAAGTTTTTTTTTGAGCATGCAGTTTTTTAGATAATTTTTTTTATAACAAACTGCAAGTTTGAAGTAGCTAGGACTTACTGTTGATTTTTGAGAGTTTTTTGTTCGCGCATTTACTTCCATACAAAGTAAGTTCCAAAATTTTGCCAACAAATTGCCAAAAATCAAGGGTAAGTAAGTCTTAGCTACCTCAAACTTGCACTTTATATACTTTGTACTCAAATTTTAATGAGCTAAAAAACTGGATACTCAGAAAGATTCTAAGAAATCTAATTAAAAAGTTCAAAATTTTGATGAAATTTTGCGGAAGTTACCTAATTTTTGTACAAATTTTCAAATTTTGACTTACATGTTCTTTGCTAGATATTGAGCTACACTTTCACAAACAAAGTAGACATTAAATCAACGAAAGAGAAATAACCAAGGAATGCTGAATTGTTATATCTCTATTTATATTTTCGGCACTGTTTGTATACATAAGTGTGCTTTTTTATCAATAAACTGCAAGCAAGTGCGGGACTTTACTCGCATTTGAAGGTCTGCGACTCCAAGGATTTCCTATTTTAGCTACAAAACCGTCAAAACCCCCCATAAATGGGAAATCATAGCTAGGAATGTAAAAACTTGAGTTGAAGTGAGTTAAATAATTGTTTTACAAACTCGCTAACTAACTCTGCTTCAAAAATTTTAGTTTTCTAACTTGTACATATCAATAAAGATCCAGGAAAATAAACTGGAGACACAGACATACTCATTTTGCCAATAGTTACTCGTACAAAAAAGTTCGACTGAGCGTATACGTAACCTTTGCAGTTTGTTTCGAATGTCCGATTTCTACTGGGATTTGAATATCAAATATTTTTTTTAGCGAATACAAATAGTTATAAGGTGCGGTTATACATGGTATTTTTAAAGAACTCAGCCTTTTTTTTTTTCATTTTAATGCTTAATGGAAATTCGGCATTCGTGCGTTAGTATTCATACCGCACCTTTTTTTGTACCATGTGACAGAAACACGATGTGTTGTTAATTACCAGGCGTTGAAAATACATGTATCAGAATTTAAACTAGCTGGGCATAGAAAGAAGTGTTGAATTAAAGCTTTGAAGTCATATTTTGGGTCAGATGTGCATGGTCATCCAGTATATGCATTTTCTAGCCCACCCTTTGTGGAACACCTGCACTTTGGTCATAATCTGCTAACTACAAATTTGTGTTTGTTGTTTCGTATTTTCCTTAAAAGTAGATTAATGAGCAAAGCATTTTAGATTGAAGATTGGAGACACATCC
>NW_023458565.1:10663749-10664681 GCF_013731165.1 Rhagoletis pomonella
AAAACTCTACCCAAAGAGGTAGGGTATTTTAGTAGGTACTATTACTTTGTCTGCGTCGCCTTTTTCAAACTTGATTGTAAAAACGTCTTACGAACTTTCTAAAAAAGGTTAATATTTCTGCCTTGTGGGTGGATATCTGCTCATCAAATACTTTGAACAAAGAATATCAAGTAATTTGCCTAGAATTGTGTAAATTACAGGTATCTTTTTCCTTCGAGGAAAATGTGCGCCCTTCCTCACATTTCGAAAATAGCTAGCTATCAGCAAGCTCGTAAGCCCATTCTAAAGGATCTATCTCTCGGTCGAAAGCTTTCTTCTTGCTGGACTTAAAGGACTTAAGAAAACTTGCGGCACCTGTTATGCGAACGCCCCACACTCTGCTGAAGAAGAAGGTTCATTGGTCCAAATTGTTCGAGGGTTTAACCGCCATAGCTAAATTTAGAGTACGACAACTATTCGCTTTCACAGACTTCACACAACGGTTTAAGTAGGAGGGTTCTCACGATGGTGGTGGTATCACAACGAGTTCATAAATACAGGCTTAGATGTGCTGGAGGAGACACTGGCAGCCACTTTAACCCAACCTTGCCTAAGTTAGAGTTAAACAAAGATAGCAGAACTTTATACGGCGACAAATTAGTTTTCATAACCAACGATTTCCAATGGTAAGATGCTGTAAATCTTAGATCCATACAGAGTAACTCAATGTAAAACGCTTAGGCTTTCGCTTTGTCATCAAAATAACAATTTTTTTGCTCTAATTGCTTTACTTTTGCTATTACCAACCTAACAGAGAGATCAAAACAATTATTCACCGCTACTTATTAATTAATATATCAACACGTTTACATGCAAGCCAATTTGTAAAAAGATATGTATAAGCAAAAGTGAGTAGATGGCTCATAAATGTAGTATGTATGAATGTGCGGTGT
>NW_023458565.1:10664781-10667842 GCF_013731165.1 Rhagoletis pomonella
ACGTCAGAAAAGAAAAAAGTACGCAGTTTTACTATAATTTACCCATATTTTTGCGAAAATTTTAATTTTTGTGTATGTAAAATTTACTGTCACACGGTGTTATATACATAGGTTTTGAAAGATTATTAACCATAAATAGTTTTAGTAAATAGTTTTGTTCGAAATAACCAAATAACCGTATGGAAGACCAATATTTTAACAACTAACAGCACTAACAAAAGTTCGGTAAATTGTGCAAAAAAAAACTCCTTATAATTTTAGTTAATTTTGATCTCCATTATTTTTTATCTTTTCCACTTAATCAACATTGCAGGACAATTCTGGAAACTTTCTTTCAACTCACCACAGTCTTTCGTAAGACAGTTGTCAATTCTGGCACTTTTCTGTCCTTCAAAAGACTAACTGAAAGATTTGCTAGCGAAGAGGTCTTAGTGTTATTCTGTTTGTCGTTTAGCAATAAGTTTTCTAAAAATTAGATTTTAAATTTTAAGACTTGCAATTATCGTACCCGGTTAATTTTCTTCAAATCAACGTGTGGTCATTTGTTTGAGTCACTGTATTTAAATAGAGAAAGCTATTATTCTGCACTGTCGCTTAAAAGTGGATGGGTTTTATAAGAAGATTTTCAACTTGAAAGCTATACAATACTCGCAGACTTGCGAAATATCCTTTTGATGTTTTTTAAGTAAAAAAATGCATTAATTTAAAAAAAAACCGGAAACTCCACTCATTTTTGCCAAAAATTTTAAAACATTAAGTAAATGGTAAAATGGTCAACTACTTGCTTTGCTAAGATGCGGGTGTCCCGGATGACACTATTATTGTGACACTTGCACTAGTATTTGTGTACATATTTGCCTCCTAACCTCATAATGTGTGACAGAGTTGGCTCAGTGTAAATGCGGGTTAAACAGAAACATGAAAAAGCTATTAACAGCAACTAATTGAACAAAAATGTGTGAAATATGCAATGGCAATGAATCAGTAGGACAAGTCTGGAGACATAATGTCGGAACAATGCACGGATACATAGCCAATGTTCATCCACTTATGACATTACATTGAGCTGAGTGCAATGCAACCCAAACGCTAGCAAAAATATGTAAAAAAAAACTCCTGCACATCTACATTCATCTCTATAGGAACGAAGTTGAAAGAGAATAATGTGATACCGACTTTGTTGCTCGGCTTTGTGTCCATGACAGTATGTCTACTTGTACGGGTAAGTATGTGCGCATTTGTTTATAGGCGAAGTGAAAATGTCACATTAATAATTTCATTTAAAATTCATTGTACGCATTGCAGTGGCACAGCATTCGCTCTCAATGAAAACGACGAAGCAGAATATACATTCAAACTCGTACTTATGTAAATATGTATGCAGTCACACTTTCGAATAAAATACATTATCGGTTGTGTTGTGCCTTAGTAGAGGAGTGCAAATTGTGGCAGTACCATGAAATGGATGGAAGCACTGTCTCTAAAAAAAACGGATATACTTTAGGTGAATGTTTGGGCGCGACTGCTAACACCAAGCGCCTAAGTGCATGCTATGTACTGCTGCATGTGCAAAAATCTCCTTCATTAAATTAATGAAATTTATGTACATGCACTTCTCAACTGCCATGTAATAAAACTTTCTTAAGTTATAATTTGATGGCAGTTCAATTATGCTCGGCCTAGTCTCACTGAGTTATTCAGTGAAAGTAATTCGTTCCTGATGCAGTTAGCTGACATGAAATTCCTAAGAATTATCCATCTTTGCATTCTTAGGACCGGAACCATTCTGTGTCTGTCTGAGTTGGTCCTCTTCGAGAAGCATAATTGCTGAGTGGGTACACTCTGAACGCAGTAAGTACTGGGAGGCGGTGGAAGCCATAGGCAGGCCGAGCTCTTCGGCTACCCTTTCCATAGACCGGATGTTATTCAATTAAAGAGAACATATCCGGGCATTTAAAGATCTAACTATCTATTCTCCCACCGAAGATCTTTAATCATCGCAGAATCTACGTCAGCTATTAGTCTGCGTCTTCACCAGTGGCAGCGTTGGTTTTTAGTACTGAACCAGAGATGACAGCTGTTAGGGAAATCGTCTTTTAGATATCCCATCCTCTTGCGGTGTAAGACCATAACCGGTATCTGGCTGTTATACTGACAATTTTCAAGAGTTGCCCGTTTCTATGGCGGCATTGATGGGTCCTTTTTTCCTGACTCAAAGATTCCGCAGTCCCTTTGTTGGATACTTTCATATAGATCTGCTTCAACTGTGCTTGTAAGAAGTTAAAAGTGCTTCAGAGATTTATTAGAAGTCTTGCTGACAGAGTAGATCGTAATAGGTTACTCTTGAAAGGCCGAACCACATAGGCGGCATCTTTTAGTGCAGTTCATTTTGTAGAAACTCTAGTGGTCAAGTGGGCGATTGATTGGAATGGACTGGATTGGTTATTTTACTGCGCTCTATTGTTTTCAGCTATGCCATCACAGCAAAGGATCGAGCCTAAAATCCCGCGTCTAGACTCCGACTCCAGTAATGGAATTACACAGGGCAAGACGGGGAAGTCGAGGTACAGCATCTATGAGCTCCGTTTATTCCTTTAGTGTATGGATGCGTTTGCCACTATTCCGGTATCCACATGACCCTATCACGCCTAGTTCAAGGTCAAACGAAGATCGTTTAGCGATCATATGCAAATCAAATTTTTCTTTTCAAATTCCTGTACTTCCGGAATCTGGAGTTAAAAGAATATTCGCATTAAGGTGTCTGATATTCATTTGAAAGTGATCTATGTAATCATGATGCAGTCATATGGATACCGGGATTATGATCAGTGACCTCCAAAAAACTTATAATAGATCACCTGAGCTCAGAAGTGTTCCACCTCGGTTTCAGTTTGTGTAATCATTGCACTGAAATATACCATTCTTTCAGAAATTTTCCAATACACTGCACGACTGCATATAGTATTGTATTCATGCATTTACATACATACATGCATACATACATATGTACTATATGTAGGGCTAGCAACTAAAACGCAAGTGTTCGCTTTAAATGTTACAC
>NW_023458565.1:10667942-10676596 GCF_013731165.1 Rhagoletis pomonella
ACGTCAGAAAAGAAAAAAGTACGCAGTTTTACTATAATTTACCCATAGTTTTGCGAAAATTTTAATTTTTGTGTATGTAAAATTTACTGTCACACGGTGTTATATACATAGGTTTTGAAAGATTATTAACCATTAATAAATAGTTTTGTTCGAAATAACCAAATAACCGCATGGAAGACCAATATTTTAACAACTAACAGCACTAACAAAAGTTCGGTAAATTGTGCAAAAAAAAAACTCGTTATAATTTTTGTCAATTTTGATCTCCATTATTTTTTATCTTTTCCACTTAATCAACATTGCAGGGCAATTCTGGAAACTTTCTCTTTCTTTCAACTCACCACAGTCTTTCGTAAGACAGTTGTCAATTTTGGTACTTTTCTGTCCTTCAAAAGACTAATTGACAGATCTGCTAACGAAGAGGTCTTAGTGTTATTCTGTTTGTCGTTTAGCAGATTTTAAATTTTAAGACTTGCAATTAACATACCCGGTTAATTTTCTTCAAATCAACGTGTTGTCATTTGTTTGAGTCACTGTATTTAAATAGAGAAAGCTATTATTCAGCACTGTCGCTTAAAGGTGGATGGGTTTTATAAGAAGATTTTCAACTTGAAAGCTATACAATACTCGCAGACTTGCGAAATATCCTTTTGATGTTTTTTAAGTAAAAAAATGCATTAATTTAAAAAAAAACCGGAAACTCCACTCATTTTTGCCAAAAATTTTAAAACATTAAGTAAATGGTAAAATGGGCAACTACTTGCTTTGCTAAGATGCGGGTGTCCCGGATGACACTATTATTGTGACACTTGCACTAGTATTTGTGTACATATTTGCCTCCGAACCTCATAATGTGTGACAGAGTTGGCTCAGTGTAAATGCGGGTTAAACAGAAACATGAAAAAGCTATTAACAGCAACTAATTGAACAAAAATGTGTGAAATATGCAATGGCAATGAATCAGTAGGACAAGTCTGGAGACATAGTGTCGGAACAATGCACGGATACATAGCCAATGTGCATCCACTTATGATTTACAAACATACATAGCATCAGTTGACATTACATTGAGCTGAGTGCAATGCAACCCAAACGCTAGCAAAAATATGTAAAAAAAAACTCCTGCACATCTACATTCATCTCTATAGGAACGAAGTTGAAGAAGAATAATGTGATACCGACTTTGTTGCTCGGCTTTGTGTCCATGACAGTAAGTCTACTTGTATGGGTAAGTATGTGCGCTTTTGTTTATAGGCGAAGTGAAAATGTCACATTAATAATTTCATTTAAAATTCATTGTACGCATTGCAGTGGCACAGCATTCGCTCTCAATGAAAACGACGAAGCAGAATATACATTCAAACTCGTACTTATGTAAATATGTATGCTGTCACACTTTCGAATAAAATACATTCTCGGTTGTGTTGTGCCTTAGTATAGGAGTGCAAATTGTGGCAGTACTTACCATGAAATGGATGGAAGCACTGTCTCTAAAAAAAACGGATATACTTTAGGTGAAGGCGCGACTGCTAACACCAAGCGCCTAAATGCATGCTATGTACTGCTGCATGTGCAAAAATTTCCTTCATTAAATTAATGAAATTTATGTACATGCACTTCTCAACTGCCATGTAATAAAACTTTCTTAAGTTATAATTTGATGGCAGTTCAATTATGCTCGGCCTAGTCTCACTGAGTTATTCAGTGAAAGTAATTCGTTCTTGATGCAGTTAGCTGACATGAAATTCCTAAGAATTATCCATCTTTGCATTCTTAGGACCGGAACCATTCTGTGTCTGTCTGAGTTGGTCCTCTTCGAGAAGCATAATTGCTGAGTTGGTACACTCTGAACGCAGTAAGTACTGGGAGGCGGTGGAAGCCATAGGCAGGCCGAGCTCTTCGGCTACCCTTTCCATAGACCGGATGTTATTCAATTAAAGAGAACATATCCGGGCATTTAAATATCTAACTATCTATTCTCCCACCGAAGATCTTTAATCATCGCAGAATCTACGTCAGCTATTTTCAAGAGTTGCCCGTTTCTATGGCGGCATTGATGGGTCCTTTTTGCCTGACTCAAAGATTCCGCAGTCCCTTTGTTGGATACTTTCATATAGATCTGCTTCAACGGTGTTTGTAAGAAGTTAGAAGTGCTTAAGAGATTTATTAGAAGTCTTGCTGACAGAGTAGATCGTAATAGGTTACTCTTGAAAGGCCGAACCACATAGGCGGCATCTTTTAGTGCAGTGAATTTTGTAGAAACTCTAGTGGTCAAGTGGGCGATTGATTGGAATGGACTGGATTGGTTATTTTACTGCGCTCTATTGTTTTCAGCTATGCCATCACAGCAAAGGATCGAGCCTAAAATCCCGCGTCTAGACTCCGACTCCAGTAATGGAATTACACAGGGCAAGACGGGGAAGTCGAGGTACAGCATCTATGAGCTCCGTTTATTCCTTTAGTGTATGGATGCGTTTGCCACTATTCCGGTATCCACATGACCCTATCACGCCTAGTTCAAGGTCAACCGAAGATCGTTTAGCGATCATATGCAAATCAAATTTTTCTTTTCAAATTCCTGTACTTCCAGAATCGGGAGTTAAAAGAATATTCGCATTAAGGTGTCTGATATTCATTTGAAAGTGATCTATGTAATCATGATGCAGTCATATGGATACCGGGATTATGATCACCGACCTCCAAAAAACTTATAATAGATCACCTGAGCTCAGAAGTGTTCCACCTCGGTTTCAATTTGTGTAATCATTGTACTGGAATATACCATTCTTTCAGAAATTTTCCAATACACTGCACAACTGCATATAGTATTGTATTTATGCATTTACATACATACATACATACATATGTACTATATGTCAGTGTCATTGGCAAGTTGACAAAGTGCTGGAATTGGTGCCGGAATGCCGTTCGAAGCAAAGAGAGCGTAGTAAAAAGGACGGAAAGGCGCGCACATTTTATTTTATGTTAATAAAGTTGAATGTAATTCAAGAGACCTACATACACACACACACACACATATGTACATATATTCATGCATGTGTACTTATTTTTTCAAAGGCAAACGAATCCTTCTTCCGGTTCCTTTGGCGACAGGCGACCTGCTTGTGTCAATAAATGCCATTTAAACTAATCATTTGCATCAAGCGAACGGAAAATCACACACGTTCTATGTTTGAATTCGAATGTTCGTCTTTTCCATGCATGGCGTGATTTTTTACATGCTCGTTCATGCATATGTATGTATGTGCATGCACATGCAACTGGTCGTGCTGACAACAAATGGCGGAAGCTCCAACTTGGTTAGTTGAAGCAAACATTATCCTTTCTACTGTGGGCAAATAGAAAGTATGTATGTATGTGTGTATGTAATGCATGTATGTAATTTTTTGCTCAAATTTTTTGCTGCAGAGTACGTGGGTCGTTCTTAAAAAACATGACCAATTGGTGTCCCCAGACTTTACTATTTTATATTTTGTTTCTTCAAAAAGAAAATAGAAAAATATCTGCATTTTTATAAATTATTATCGATTCTTCGTAACTATATTATAAAAAAAAAATAATTAATTATCTGAAAATAACTTAAAAAATATTTTCAATGTCAAAGGTTTAGCAAAAACCTGTGTCCCGAGCCAATTTATAAAAATTTAATAGTTATTTTCAGTTGAAATAAAATTGAAAAAAAATAATATTTACAATTTTTGTTATTCAGTTTGTGTATATTAATACCATATATAGAAAAGAATGATGAAAAACAATTTTTTTGTATAATTTTTATGAAGAAAATTTGTGTCCCCAGGTTTTGGTCCCCTCTGTTACGTCCACTCATTTTATTGAAAAATGTTTGTTAAACGTTATGACGCGTATATTTCTCTTATGCTTCTCCATCATAACTTAGCTAAAATCAACAAAATGTGTTTTGAACTGTTCAGTCTTGTTTAGTGCGTTGTTGAGTAAGGAACCCAATTGTATGCCGGGTACGTACCCTTATTCAGTGTCAACTCTGTTACTGTTGAAAAACGGTGAGTAAAGTGATTTTTTATTTATTTTATAATTTTTTTATAAATATTTTATGTACATTAATTAAGTGGACAAATAAATTCTCCAAAATTCGAATAAAAAGCTAAAATATGGTATTTTTGAGTTAATTTGTCCCCTCTGTTACCGGTTCACTCTGTGACTTATTAACCCCAAAAACTCCAAAAATTTAAAAAAATACTGCTGGTTATGGATTCCTATTGTTGATACCATCCGTAACCACATGAGGCCAATTATAAACATATTTGGCCAACTTAATTTTTAAAAATTGCAAAATTCAGAATGGTCATGTTTTTTAAGAACGACCCACGTACATAAATATTTACATATGAAGGAATGTGTGATTTTTGTATTAGTAGATATGATATATAGATTTCATAAGCTCCATTCCGTATTGCTAACTGATCCTTCTGATTCCTTTGCAAACACACAAATCTTTTGAGTTTATCCTTAACGAAAGTTATGTGCAATCGATAAATGCATTTGGCGTAAAATTCAATTCATGGTTTCTATTCGTCTCAATTATCTTTTGCTATTTATGAAGAGCCATTCAAATGGTTGATTAACTCTGAATTGCGAGAAAACTTTACCTAATTGGAATTTGTAAAGGGTAAAAAAAAACGAATGCCTGATAAAAAAAGTGTATACGAAATGTGAAATTTTAAAGGCACAGGGCCACATTCTTCCCTCACAACTCCTTTAAATCCCCATAATCTAGTTGATTGGAATGAATTTGTTTGTGGGTAGGTCTGAAAAACTAAAATTTTCAAACACTCTTGTTTGTTATGGTTGTCCATTGTACTTGTTGTCGAGCGAAACATATTGATTTTATTTATTTTTGCTTTCCATAGCAAGTTTATTTGTTTTTTAACCGACTTCCAAAAAAAGAAGGAGGTTATCAGTTCGTCGGAATATTTTTTTTATTTTTATTTATTTTTATTTTTTATTTTTTTTTTTTATTTTTTTTTTTATGTATGTTACCGCATAACTTTGGACCACGTCAACCGATTTCGATAATTCTTTTTGCATCGGAAAGGTAGTGTCTCAGAGGTCGTCCCATACTAATCTGGTTAAGATCCGATCAGCGGATCATGAGATATATATATATATATATTTTTTATATGGGAGTTGAAGTCGGTTTTTTTTTGCTAAAAATTACTAGTTTTTATAAAAATTTATTTTTTTAAATTTCATCCAGAACTCAGAGAAAAATGTAAGAAATTTTCAATTCGATTTCTTAGAAAAATTTTGAGCATCCAGTTTTTAGAAACTTAAATTTTAGTACTTATAATGAAGTGCAAGTTTCAAGTCTCTAAAAATTATCTTTGATTTTTGAGATTTGTTTGACGAGGGTGTTGCGAGTTTTCTTTTGCAAAAATCTAAAAAATTACTAAAAAATCGAATTAAAAAAAAGAAAATTTCTTGCTTTTCCCCGGAGTTCTGTATGAATTCAAAAAAAAAACAGTTATTTTTGTGATTTGGTTTGGAAAATATAAATAAATAAAATCGTCAAAACGACCTATCTCAGAAAATTTTCCAACAACGCTCTGTTTCAAAATTTGGTTGAAAAACGCCCTATCAGAATTCGGTTCATCCCTCTCGCAGCTATCTGCGATATCATGGTTGTCTGACAAGGAAAGAAAGGATTTAGACGTCTAGCCTTGAGCGCACGCCCGTGGCCCTGATATCAGCCGAACTATCGGAGAAGATATTTACCTCCCTTGCCGACGTCGCGCAAATCTGCAACCAATCGACTGCTTGCTTAATAGCGATCTCTGGCTGGAAAACCCTCCAATGAGCTGGAAGCCTCAAGAAATTTCAGAGTTTGATGGGTAGTTCCCTCGAAAAGGCCACCTTTGGGGATCATCCGTATAAAGGTTTACCGGTGCCTCCTTTCAACCTCTTCTCCCATCTACTCGTTCAATAATTTGACAATGTCCAAATCCTGAGTCAGTTAAGCATCCAGCCCTTGGTGTGATTATCTCATCTACGATATCGACTGATTCTAGCTCCACCCTAGTCCATTCTACCAGACGAGGACTCGTATGAACAACTTTAGTAGAGAGGCCCTGTCTCTCATCTACCAGAGTATGCAATTTTTCGTATCATACAGTAATTAGTATTTCAATATTATATATCGACTAAAATTCCTAAAGAAAATAAAAAAAGAATAAATAAAAGAACAAAACCTCACAATTACTTCATACCATATAAGGTCAAGTTGAATGCGTATAGCAAATGATTTATTGCCATATATGTATGTTTTGGTTAATTTAACTTTGCATTTTCCAGTCGAAAAAGCGTTACGCTCCAATAAATATGAGTTTATTTTGCTGGGTTAACAAAAATGGGCAACAAACTGTGTAAATACAAGTAGCGATAGCTTGTGTAGGCAAGCAAATATGGCGATCGTTTTGACAAGGTCAAGGTACCATAAAACGAAAAATATATGTATATGTACGTAGAAGTAAATCGTGTTGCACGCATATGAAACAAACGTGCATAGTAATAAGCAGTCAGGTGTGGAATTAAGTAAATTGAGTTGAATATTGTATGACTCATGAAAGTGCATTTGTTCATAGGTTGTAAAGAAAATTTCTTGGAGTGGCTAAAAAATCTAACTTGCAGGCTTTTAAAAAGATTTTTTCATGCAAGCTCAACTAGTCTGCTTATAGATTTTGAAGCGCTGAATTCGAATTTAAAATTTGATTTTTTTCATAGACCAAAATAGTACGATTTATGGGGATGTGAAAGAAAAGCGAGCGAACTTTTGAAGTTTCGTTCCAGATTCGGATTTAGTGAATCTACTTATATACGAAATCACTTTCCTTTTTATTTGGACACGAACAAAATTATAAATTTTTGGACCGAACAGAAAACGAATTCTCATTGATTGTGTGCTACTAATTCTAAACAAAAGTTGGTGGGTTCCAACGTCCTAACCTCAAAACACCTGTCTGGGTAAATTTATTCAATTTTTGAGGTTAGAATGAACAAAACTGGATATTTTTTAAATTCTAACTTCAGTTTAAGATTCTGTAAGTGTTGACTCTTATCGGAGCTTATACAAAAGTGAAATATATATTTCTTTATATAGCAAAAAAAAAGCCGAATAATTTCTAAGTTCTTTGTAACTATTATTTTAATGAATGTGACTGGTGGGACACTACCGTTATTTTACCTTTGCGCGCTCAAAGACGAACCTTAGCCAAAACACTTAATTTTCAAGCCAGATTTTTCATTAAAAATTAGGCTGATATAATATTCATAAAAATATTAAAATATACTTAAAGTTGTGACTGGTGGGACAGGTATTTGCGACTGGTGTAAAGTAATTATTTATTAGGGTGGAGCGAAAAAATTCAGTTCTTCGAATTCGAGATTCTAATAGTGCGAAAAAGTTGCGTAACATGATCACATGTTAAACCGCTTTTAGTTGCTAAAAAATCGCATACAATATTTTGTCGCATAGAAAAAAATTTACAAAATTTTCAACAAAAAAATTGCCAAAAATCGGCGCAATTTTTGATCAACTTTTAACCTAATGTCGTTTTCCTCTTTTTTTTTGCATGGAATAACCCATACGCAAATTAGGAATACATATAAAAAATAAGTAAAAAAAAGTAAAAATTCTTTCAGATAGATACAAGAAAGACGCCTAGTATATGTTATGTAAACTTCACTCGATGTATTTCGTGCTACAAAATTGTTGCTTTGTAAGTTATGTACCGCCCTCCTCGCCGTTATTGTCGATCGTCTCGAAGTGGTTGTGAGCGTTAATAACACCAAAAAAGGTAAATATCTATAACCAGTGCAACAGCTTATGTGCTGCTGCCTTTATTTATTCAATTGGTTGTCCATTGAAGTATTTAAAATACATTACACGTTGAAAAAATATTCGCCCGCTTTATTGCACAATTTACTCGAAATTTATATGCGCGTTTGTATGAGTAAATATTTTTGCTTTGATTACATGTAAGCACAATCGTGATTAATTTAGTAAAATATTAAAAATTAATAACATGTATTTGTTTTTTTTTTTATTTAAATACCTGCTTTTTCTCTTTTGAAGCTATGAACATAGAGTTATCCCACGGTTCCCAATTTATGTTTTTATACTAATGCCTCCTAATTGACACCAACAATTACTTGGATTGTGCTATGACTCAAATATTTACATATATTGACAAGTAAACATCCATACTTTTGCATTTTTTTTAAATTTATTTACAAATAAAGTTACTATAATTAGTTAATTCCTCTTCACTATGCCCTTTTGCTGTGTGGCGCTCACTCGCTGGTTTAAGTCAATATTCAATACGTGGACGAGCAATTATAACATGAATAGTGTTTGTTTGTTAGACTGTTGTAACGCGCTTAGTAAACAGCCATACTAATTAGTTGTTTTCATTCCAGTTAAATAGGGTTGGCTAACTAAACTACTCGGTAAATGTATTTGAGCTTTTTTAGCGCTTTTACTTTCGCATATTGATTTTCCTGTAATTGATATATGTATTAAATCGGGTCAAGGTGTGGGTAAGAATTATTTGCATAATTGTACACTGTAGTGTGAACATACCATACAGTGGTGGAAAAAT
>NW_023458565.1:10676696-10681311 GCF_013731165.1 Rhagoletis pomonella
TGTACCTGAAGATGTCGATAGTCGTGTACATCATTTCCCACATATATGTCAGTGTCATTGGCAAGTTGACAAAGTGCTGGAATTGGTGCCGGAATGCCGTTCGAAGCAAAGAGAGCGTAGTAAAAAGGACGGAAAGGCGCGCACATTTTATTTTATGTTAATAAATTTGAATGTAATTCAACAGACCTACATACACACACACACATATGTACATATATTCATGCATGTGTACTTATTTTTTCAAAGGCAAACGAATCCTTCTTCCGGTTCCTTTGGCGACAGGCGACCTGCTTGTGTCAATAAATGCCATTTAAACTAATCATTTGCATCAAGCGAACGGAAAATCACACACGTTCTATGTTTGAATTCGAATGTTCGTCTTTTCCATGCATGGCGTGATTTTTTACATGCCCGTACATGCATATGTATGTATGTATGTGAATGCACATGCAACTGGTCGTGCTGACGACTGATGGCGGAAGCTCCAACTTGGTTAGTTGAAGCAAACATTATCCTTTCTACTGTGGGCAAATAGAAAGTATGTATGTATGTTTGTAATGTGTGTATGTAATTTTTTGCTCAACTTTTTTGCTGCAGAGTACGTACATAAATATTTACATATGAAGGAATGTGTGATTTTTGTATTAGTAGATATGATATATAAATTTCATAAGCTCTATTCCGTATTGCTAACTGATCCTTCTGATTCCTTTGCAAACACACAAATCTTTTTAGTTTATCCTTAACGGAAGTTATGTGCAATCGATAAATGCATTTGACGTAAAATTCAATTGATGTTTTCTATTCGTCTCAATTATCTTTTGCTATTTATGAAGAGCCTTTCAAATGGTTGATTAACTCTGAATTGCGAGAAAACTTTACCTAATTGGAATTTGTAAAGGGTAAAAAAAAACGAACGCCTGATAAAAAAAGTGTATACGAAATGTGGAATTGTGGAAATGTAGGGCCACATTCTTGAATCACATCTCCTTTAAATCTCCATAATCTAGTTGATTGGCTTGAATTTGTTTGTGGGTTGGTCTGAAAAACCAAAATATTTCAAACACTCTTGTTTGTTATGGTTGTCCTTTGTACTTGTTGTCGAGGGAAACATATTGATTTATTTTATTTCTGTTTTCATAGCAAGTTTATTTGTTTTTTTTTTTTTATAAAAATGTAGTTTTTTTAATTTCATCCAGAACTCGGAGAAAAATGCAAGAAATTTTCAATTCGATTTCTTAGAAAAATTTTGATTGTCCAGTTTTTAGAAAATTAAATTTTAGTACCTATAATAAAGTGCAAGTTTCAAGTCTCTAAAAATTATCTTTGATTTTTGAGATTTGCTTGACGAGGGTGTTGCGCGTTTTCTTTTGCAAAAACCTAAAAAAATACTAAAATATCGAATTTAAAAAAAAGAAAATTTCTTGCTTTTCCCCGGAGTTCTGTATGAATTAAAAATAAAAACAGTTATTTTTGTGATTTGGTTTGGAAAATATAAATAAATAAAATCGCCAAAACGTCAGGGTGTGCATATTTTTAACGCTGAGTGGAAGGATCGACCTATCTCGGCAGCCAGTTCGAAAACGACCTATATCCGCCAATTTTCCAACAACGTTGCCTGGCTTTCATGTACATATGTAAGTCCGACAAGGAAAGATTTATACGTCTAGCCTTGAGCGCACGTCCGTGGCCCTGATATCAGTCGAACTATCGGAGAAGATATTTACCTCCCTTGCCAACGTCGCGCAAATCTGCAACCAATCAACTGCCTGCCTAATAGCGATCTCTGCCAGGAAAAGCCTCCAGTGAGCTGGAAGCCTAAATTTAAGGTTGATGGGTAGTTTCGATCGAACTTTCGATCATCCGTAGAAAGGTTTACCGGTGCCTCCTTCCAACCTCTTCTCCCATCTCCGGTCCAAATCCTGAGTCAGTTAAGCATCCAGCCCTTGGTTCGATTATTCTACCAGACAAGGACTCGTATAAACAACTTTAGTAGAGAGGCCCTGTCACTTATCTACAGGAGTATGTAATTTTTCGAATAATACAGTAATCAGTATTTCAATATTGTATATCGACAAAAATTCCTAAAGAAAATAAATAAAAGAACAAAACCTCACAATTACTTCATACCATATAAGGTCAAGTTGAATGCGTCTGGCAAATGATTTATTGCCATATATGTTTTGGTTAATTTAACTTTGCATTTTCCAGTCGAAAAAACGTTACGCTCCAATAAATATGAGTTTATTTTGCTGTGTTAACAAAAATGGGCAACAAACTGTGTAAATACAAGTAGCGATAGCTTGTATAGACAAGCAAATATGGCGATCGTTTTGACAAGGTCAAGGTGCCATAAAACGAAAAATATATATGTACGTAGAAGTAAATCGTGTTGCACGCATATAAAACAAACGTGCATAGTAATAAGCAGTCAGGTGTGGAATTAAGTAAATTGAGTTGAATATTGTATGACTCATGAAAATGCATTTTTTCTAGGCTATTAAGAAAATTTCGCGGAATGGCTAAAAAATCTAACTTACAGGCCTTTAAAAAGATTTTTTCAAGCAAGCTCAACTGGTCTGCTAATAGATTAATAAGCGCTTAATACGAATTTAAAATCAGATTTTTTTCATAGACCGATTTATGGGGATGTGAAAGAAAAACGAGCCAACTTTTGAAGTTTCATTCCAGATTCGGATTCAGAGAATCTACTTATATACGAAATCACTTTCATCTTTATTTGGACACAAACAAAATTATAAATTTTTGGACCGACCAGAAAACGAATTCTCGTTGATTGTGTGCTACTAATTTTAAACAAAAGTTGGTGTGTTTCAACGTCCTAACCTCAAAAAGCCTATCTTGGTAAGTGTATTCAATTTTTGAGGTTAGAAAGAACAAAACTGGATATTTTTAAAATTCTAACTTCAGTTTAAGATTCTGTGAGTGTTGACTCTCATCGGAGCTTATACAAAAGTGAATATATTTTTTTATATAGCAAAAAAAAAAACAAAAACCGAATAATTTTTAAGTTCTTTGTAATTATTATTTGAATGAATGTGACTGGTGGGACACTACCGTTATTTTACCTTTGCGCGCTCAAAGACGAACCTTAGCCAAAACACTTAATTTCCAAGCCAGATTTTTCATTAAAAATTAGGCTGATATAATCCTCATGAAAATATTAAAATATACTTAAAGTTGTGACTGGTATTAGGGTGGAGCGAAAAAAAAATCAGTTCTTCTAATTCGAGATTCTAATAGTGCGAAAAAGTTGCATAACATGATAACATGTTAACCTGTTTTCAGTTGCTGAAAAATCGCGTTGATTTTTTTTTGTTTTTTTTTTGTTTTTTGTTGCTGACGGTGTCACTTGTTTTCTTCCAAACGAAGTATGTTCAAAAATTTTGTAGTATGGAAAAAAATTTACAAAACTTTCAACAAAAAAATTGCCAAAAATCGGCGCAATTTTTTAGCAACATGAAACTGGCACTTTATTCTACCAAAATTTAATGAACTACTACTAATAATAGATAATTAATGAAATTTTTAAACTTATGTCGTTTTCCTATTTTTTTACATGGAATGACCCATACGCAAATTAGGAATACATATAAAAAGTAAAGAGTAAAAATTATTTCAAATTAAAAAAAAATAAAAAAGACGCCTAGTATATGTTATGTAAACTTTACTGGATGTATTTTGTGCAACAAAAGTGTTGCTTTGTAAGTTATGTACCGCCCTCCTCGCCGTTATTGTCGATCGTCTCGAAGTGGTTGTGAGCGTTAATAACACCAAATAAGGTAAATATCTATAACCAGTGCAACAGCTTATATGCTGCTGCCTTTATTTATTCAATTGGCTGTCCATTAAAGTATTTACAATACATTACAAGTTGAAAAAATATTCGCCCGCTTTATTGCACAATTTACTCGAAATTCATATGCACGTTTGTATGAGTAAGTATTTTTGCTTTGATTACATGTAAGCACAATCGTGACTAATTTAGTAAAATAAAAATTAATAACATGTATTTTTTTTTTTAAATTTAAATACCTGCTTTTTCTCTTTTGAAGCTATGAACATAGAGTTATCCCACGGTTCCCAATTTATGTTTTTATACTAATGCCTCCTAATTGACACCAACAATTACTTGGATTGTGCTATGGCTCAAATATTTACATATATTGACAAGTAAACATCCATACTTTTGCAATTTTTTCTATTTATTTACAAATAAAGTTACTATAATTAGTTAATTCCTCTTCACTATGCCCTTTTGCTGTGTGGCGCTCACTCGCTGGTTTAAGTCAATATTCAATACGTGGACGAGCTATTATAACATGAATACTGTTTGTTTGTTAGACTGTTGTAACGCGCTTAGTAAACAGCCATACTAATTACTTGTTTTCATTCCAGTTAAATAGGGTTGGCTAACTAAACTACTCGGTAAATGTGTTTAAGATTTTTTAGCGCTTTTACTTTCGCATATTGATTTTCCTGTAATTGATATATGTATTAAATTGGGTCAAGGTGTGGGTAAGAATTATTTGTATAATTGTACACTGTAGTGTGAACATACCATACAGTGGTGGAAAAATAAATAGGGACACGA
>NW_023458565.1:10681321-10682232 GCF_013731165.1 Rhagoletis pomonella
AAAAAAAATGTATTTATGGTGAAATTTTTTTTATAACATTTTGAAACTTTTTTCTTGTGTTGGGGAGACCCTGAAATTGGTTTCCAATTAGTTTTTAACATATAACATTTATTAACTGAACAGGCGAATCAATTTTATAGCTACCTTTTCTGCACTTTGCCCTAAAAAATTTAATACAAAGAAATGAAAATTAAAAAATCGGCCTCAGCTGGTTTCTTGCTAATTTTAAAAGCTTTCAGTAGAATTTGACTAACTATGTTTTTATAACCGATAATCTTATCTGTTCGTAACCACATCGCACACGTGCAGCTCAACGGACTTGTAAAATTTTTTTGTTTGTCTAAAAAAAAAAATTAAAAATAGTGTTGCCAGTTATCTGAAAATTATATAAAGGCCTAACGTAATATATGTTAAATGTTCTAATAACCGTTGTTGTATTTTTGTAGAAATGTGGCAACCCCATGGCAAAACATTTTAAGTTCATTTCAGTTTAGAAATTTAACGATTTATTTGGGCCTTTAAATAATTTTAAATTTTCAAAAATAGTTAAAAAAAAAGTTTAGAAATAAATGGGCATAATCGTTCTTTTTTTAAGATTTCGGAAGAGAAATATTCTTTTTCGATCGAAAAATATTTAAAATTCCCTTTTTTTGATATTTTTCCGTCTGGGGGTGGCAGGAAAAAAAATTTGGGTCAAACTACCATACATACAAAAATGCTTCGTGAATCTAAGCTCAACTCTAGGACACGTCGATTTTATTTTCTTTCGTGCTCGCCAAACATTTCTCAACATTTTCCGATTTAGTTTCTGTGAATTATATATCTCTTATGCTAGATTCCTAGTCGAACCCAGATCAATGCAATACTTCATGTGCATTTATTGCCATGTAAACGCTTTCCACAAAAAAAAA
>NW_023458565.1:10682242-10692540 GCF_013731165.1 Rhagoletis pomonella
TGTAGGTTCCTCCATTTTTGTGACAACATCAACATACACCAAGATTTCAGAAGAAAAGCGCGGAAAAAAAAACTTATAGAGTGAGGCAATTTTAGAAGTAAGTCACATAGAAATAGTTTTTGTAAATATTTTTACAGTTTTACAAAAGGTATTTAAAATAGACAGCAAGAAAGCAAATAATCAAAATTTCCAAAAATTGTCTTATGGTGGACTTGGGCAGGTTTGATATGTATCGACTCATATACTTATTCTACATAAATATTTACTTTCTCTGGATTTGTTTGTATTTTTACAGATAAGGCCACGTACATTGCGATTCACTTGCCAAACATGGTTTTATCAATCAGAATACAAAAATCTCGTGACATTGTTATCTTACTTATATTTGAGTATAAAACTCAACAACCCCAAATTCTCCGCAGCAAGTGCACGTCAAAATCACCTCTCATTCAATTGGAGTACACCTTTTCACTTTGAAAATGATAAGTTAGTATGTAGTATTTTTATTGATAACATAATGCAACATTTATTTTTTAAGTCAGCAAAATACACTTTCGAGCAAATTTTTAATAGCCTAAAGAGAAAGCCGCCTTTTTGAATCAGCCTCTCTTTAAAGATCTTGAATATCTTGGCATCTATTGAATAAAAAAATATGTTTAATTTTTTTTTTTTGAAAAAAAGAAGAAACGCTTTTTTTGTTTTGACCTCATTTTGTTAATAAATTGATCGCCATTTTGGAATTAAAAAAAAAATTGACAACAGATTTTTTTTTTATTTATCGCCATATTGGTACCGCCATCCTGAATTTTTAAAAACTGACATCAGATGCGTAATCAGCAAGCCCTGAAACCCCTTGGTTCAGTATTAACGTTTTAATTTTAGCCACGGTTGCCACTTCATCAAAATTTTGTGTACCACAATATCCAAGTGAAAAGGCGCAAAATAAAATAAATTTACTATTTTTTGTCATTCATCAATAAAAATATATACTAACAAAAATTGCAATATTTTCAATTCCTAAAAAAAAAAATAAATTTTCTCTAAATAAATATTTGTTTGCTTTTGTGGATATACAGGCAGTGTCAAATGTTAGCCTACACCTTGTTCTAATATAATATTCACAATTATTTTAATGCACTTTTTTCATTAATTACACAGGTTTACAAAAAAAAGTTTCTGCATATCGAACACACTTTTTTTTGTAAATCTTTGTTATTTATGAAAATATAGTTCATTCTATAATATATTCCATATACATAAGCTTCATACTTTATATAAAGTTCCTAAAGAAAAAAAAAAATTTGTATCAAAATTTCTAAATTTGTATTCACAATTTCTCGAAAATGTTTGAAAAATGAGAAAATGTCGAAAAAAAAACTTAGAACATCAGCGTTTTTATAAGAAAAGCACCCCCCCAACAAGCATGACTTCCAAAAAAAACTTTTTTAAAAAAAGGCATCTAAAAATTATGACCAGTTTTTCATAAAAAATATAATAATAAATATCTCCCACTTTTAAATTACCAGAAATATATGTCCAGTTTATAAATTACCAAAAATTATGCCGTGTCTTCAATAAAAAAAAAAAATAATAACTACCTGAACAAAAATTTGTGCTAAATTGTTAAATGACCAAAAAAATTACTAAATTTTGAACTTTTGATCAAAAATATGCTTCCCGTTTTTAAGGGAAATAAAAATTACAGCTTTAAATTACCTGCAAATTAAGGCAGGTTTTAAATTAGCCAACAAATTGTGCAGTTTTTAAATTACCAAAAATGTATGTCTTGGTTTTTAGTCACAAAAAAAAATTATGTAAAGTTTCTAAAATTTACACAAATTATTAATTCGGCTACCAAGAATGGCTTAGCATTGATTCACCCGCCTGTCTATTTAGCAAATCCAATGTTAACGAGGTATTGCTGAATTTTAGATAGGAATGTGCCTTAATTGGGCCGCACCCTTTTTTATCTATGTATCTACGGAATGCTACTTTTTCTTATCAAACGCAATATATTCCAAAATGTATATCTATTACACGTGTTATTTCCCATTGAGTAACGGTCCTCAAAAATACATACATACATATATTTTATACTGAACTATTACATTTATACAGGGATTTAATATAGTCACTTAAAGTACTTGTACGTGATTCTGTCTGCTGTTTTTGAATTTCGCAATGAAATATTCGTAGTACATTTCATCGCACTTATAGGTGGTCTTAGCTTAATTACCTAGATACTTCGGAATTTCCATTCAAAGTTATTTGTTGTACTGAAGTAAAATGAAAGTCATGTTTCCACTTAAATACCAAATGAAAAAATAGTTACATTTTTTGAACTTATTATTTAGCAGAGTAGTAAGTATAAAAGTACAGTTTTGAGAAAGAAATTTACTTTTAAATTTGCTACGCAGTCCATCTTACATCAGGTTTTTTAATGCTATTTCCAAAATACATAATAAAGCCGTCTACTTCTATAAAATTATATGTAACTGTACACATTGACTTAAATGCTGAAAACGCCGACTACTTTTTTTCGGGAAATTTGAGAATTTTTTCGGGAGCTTACAGATAATTTTTTTTTGGATCATTTAGATTTTTTTCAGTATACATAAGTATTTTTATTTTTTTTTGTGGAACTTTTTTATGCCCTTCGAGCCTCTCGGGACCTTTTCGTGTTTCGGCGCGATTTCTCGGAACTTCGTCGTGATTTTTCAGGAACTTTCGTTGTTTTTCCGGAAAACTTAGCGATCCCTTAGGAACTGCAGAATTTTTTCGGTATACTTTAGAATTCTTTCTGAAACTTTCCAGATTTTTCTTCGAAAGATTTAATTCTCATAAAGCTTTCGCGACCTTTTCTCCATGATTTTTTTTTGAGTTGTTTCTGCACCCTTTAAGTTTTGTCGTGACTTTCCGGTTTTTTGAACTTTTAAGGACACTTTGAGCTTTTAGAAATTTTTGGTGATTTATTTGTGGACTTGCCGGTGTTCTCCACTATTTGCTCTTAAAAATCACTTGTGTTCACATTGACGTAAATATTTCTAATTTACTTTCAAACCAACTCCTGGCTTCAGTACATAGCAAAAAGCTCGAGCTCGTACTTTTTTTTTTTGTTGTTACAAAATTCAATTCTAGTACTAAGTATTAGTGCTATTATGTTCATCACTTATGTTGTCATCTTGTTAATACACATATGGATGTAAATTTGTAACAATTTTGTCGCAATAAATAGCCAGTGATTGCAGCAATTGGTTGATTGATTTCATTATGGCTGGTCTGCATGCGCTTGTTTGCTTTCGTTATTTATTTTTTTGTTGCATTTTTCATGGCGCTACAGTGAAGCAAAAACGGACATACATACATACACGCATACATATGTACGCTAATTGCACAGTGCTTTTGCAATCATAGCAATGTGAATCTAAGTATGTATTTCTTTTCCACATGATGACATACATACATATATTTTACCAGCCATAATGGCAGTACCGTTTTTACTTTACGCTTTTTTTCATTGAACGCATAGCCCTCCGGAATTCCTACGATACCTTGACTTATTCCCTACCGAGGCGCAGTGGATTTCGAAACCTAACAAGAAGGGAGGAAACGAAAAGTTTTTGTACTGGTAAACAGTTTCCGAAGAACTCATACGGGAGACCTAGCCGATGTAAATCAGACAGATCTATCGGTGAAATTGTTAGGTGTTCATCTAATGAAAGACTCAGCTTCGATAGATTTGAAATGGTGCCATGCTAAGATATCTTGAGATAGCTTTAATTTCGGCTGAAGAATGGCTCTCAGGACAAGTGAGCTGCTAATCTGAATCGCGGAGGCTTTATATTTACCTGATGAAACAGACATCGTAGTCTTCGGTGATCGCACTGGATCCCATTGATGGATCGTGTTTGCAGAAGTTCATCTATATAACTACTACCGGGCACCAAAGGAAGGGCCATGATGCTCCGCCCTGTGGAAATAATTTCATTGTTTGGCCTCTGCTATTTTTGTGCGTATAAAGCAGCGGTTTTTTCCACCTGCGGATAGGTGGGGGGTGTCGAAAGCTTTTTCTATGTGAATGAAAGCACAGTAAAGGACTTTTATATGGTCAAAAGCACTCAGAATTTCTGTAGGTGGCATAGCGGTCTCCATCGACATTTTTGACCGCTGGAATGTTTGACCCGATTTCACTACCAATAACCCACTCGTGTGAACGTGTGAATTTTTTTTTTATCTTGGGTACAAAAGTTACCACAGCTCTCTTCCACACATATTGGATGTAGGCTAGGGCTAGGCTTTCCATCATTACCTCCACTCACGTTACCTGTGTATGTACCGTCCAATAGCTCAGTTGCTACTTGGGTGTCTTGCCGCTACAGGATTTTATGTTCTCGCAGAAGCTTCTGAAGTCTTCCCAGTTCGCTCTCCTTACCTCTTTATTGTCTATTGTTAGACTAGCTGTATGTTTCTCCACGCCCCTATGCAGTTCTAGCTTGGCCTTTCTGAATACTGAGAGATCGGGAGACTGCCACAAAAAGTTTTGGAGTGGTTTCTGGGTTTATGTTTGGTCGCACGGCAGCTGCTGTTAAAGGCATCTGTTATGACGTTGTTGAGCCCGCTTATCCTTTCTTCGAACTCCATACAATCTATTGCTCTGCTTTAATTTCAAGCAGATTAGTAAATTTAATCCAGTTTGCCTTCTTGGGGTTTCGGTGCGAACTTAATACTGTGAGATCAAATTTACGTGCAATTTCTCTTTGGCTAGGTTATGTCTAAGAGCCCTAGTGCGGTATCACTCCTCTTGTGTAGCTCAAGTTTGCCATCTCTTAGCTAAATTCATGTGTTTGTTGGCTGCTTACTCTGAGCTACTACGTTTTTATCCCTTTCGACATGTTGTGAGCTGTTCTTGCCTAGGCTAGTAATGTCGATGGAGCTCTTAATGAATCGCCACCTTAAGGTTTTTAGTCCCTCTTTCTAAGCTCTTAGCAGACCGATCGCGTACTGTGAAAACTTTCCCGCGCCGTTCGGTTGAAAAACGCTCAGATTGTGGGTCGGCGAAATTACTTTTTTTCCTGTGCATAGGGTTGGATATTGCACAACTCAAGCTTACCTCCTACACTTGTCCTTGCAGTCCACAAGGATCGTCACTATCAATTCGAGGCGGCTTTTTCACCAAATTGAAATACTTACACTAATTTGGGGTTTTAATTTCTTTCCATGTGATACACTGAAATTCTTCGCCCAATTCTTATTCATTTATTTTTTGGTAAGGCATGCGAAATTTCTACCAGATCAGTGAATTTGCTTTTGAGAAATTATAATAAAAATTGTGTGTTTCAGGAGAACATTTCAAGGTTTTTATGTTCTATTTAGGCAGGCAAAAGGCCCAATGAGAGATTATCCCAAGACGTATTCTTACTGCTAACTATACTTTTACTCCATTTTTAATTTCAATACTACATACATATCTGTGTTCGTCAATTAAAATAGCTTAAGTGACTTTAGAAGGCTTGACTTGTTACTTAAATTGACGGGCACAGGTATGTATTCCGTAATCACTGATCATATAATGTCGATAAGCTTCATTGGAGTGGTTGCGTTTGATTCCAAAATCATAAAATACCGATAAAGTGTAGTCGAAGAATTTTCAAATCAGTTCTAATACTAACAGCCGGTTTCACCACCAATTTAAATGGAAAATTATTTTTTCTTTTCTGTCAATTTCCATATAATATTAAAAAAATTATAATAATTTTTCACTTAAATTGCTTTCGTGAAATTGGCTGTAAGTATGTTTTTATGAAGAACTCATTCATACTTTCTGATGGTTATATATTTATTTAATTTATTTATTTACCATTTCGAAAACAAAAAAAATTTGTCGAACCTAGGGGTCGCCGTTTTATACTTTTTGGTGACACCTCTATTCGGCAAGACAATTTTTGTCAAGTAGTTCTACTGGAATAACAAAAATAATTCCCCTAGCAAAAGTTTAATGATTATTGGAGAGATTTAATTTTCTAACATTAGAAAATTTTCTCCTCAAGACAAAAACATCGATACACCCTTTAACATCCAACTGTAAATGCAGAAAATATACCGTATAAAGTAAAAATGCGACACAAACGCTCGGCCAAAAACACATTTTTTTTTTAATGAAAATTGCCCTACAAAAATACTTTAGACTCAGGGGTGTACGGCGAACTTGTTTTCTGGTCCGGTCTAATTTTATAATTCCGATGGAAACGTAGTACCTACCGATTTTTTTTTGTATGGGGAGTGATGCAGTCTAATGTACATATATCAGTACTTATAGAGAGATAAGTAAATTATTTCAATAATGCTCTCTCTCTCAGCCCTGGGCATTGATATCTAAACCTTGTTTACATGCTTCAACTGTTACAACTACTTGTTGTAAATGATCGGCTGATAAAAATGTAAATCAAATAAATGTCAGTACACAACGTGATTGTGATAACTAAGCTGTGTTATGTTATGATGTTGGACATGAAATTTCGTAAATACATATTGTTACCTCAATAAAGAAAGGCCTTAATTAATTTCTTAACTAATTTTCATTCGATATTTGATTGGTTCTAAACTCGGTAGATTATTCACTGAGGAACGGAAAATCAACTACAGTATCATTAAATTAGTAGTAGTGCTTATTAAAAACCTGTGTTTTGAAGAAAATTTTAATGTAATAATTTTTGTTTTTATAAAGTCCTGTAACTACTTACTCTGTAAAGGGCTTTTCTACATTAAGGTAGCGACATACATATATACGCTGGCGGAAATGTAAATAGGGAATATACATTTTAACAAGTTGAGGCTATTTTTTTTTCATAATTTTTTTACGAAAATATACCTTATTATCTAAAAAGACTATGTTTATCAAAATTTCAAAATTTTTTAGAACATTTATAAATACGAAAAATGCCAGTTTCAGTCGAAGTTCGACCGTTTTTCTTAAACTTTGAATGGCTTTATGAATTTCGATAACTCGGTTAATTTTCATAGCTTCATATTTTCGAAAGCTATTGAAAAATTTCGATAACTTGCTAGACTCTGATAAAAGGATAAAGTTTGATAAGCAGTGATAACTCGATAATTTTATATAACCTTGAAATTTCGATAACTCGATATATTTTGAAAATTCCAAAAGCTTCGTTTCGATAAATAGAAAAATTTCAGTAAAGCAATAAATATCGATAGCTCAATAAGTTGACCTCTATCAATAATGATGATTCCATATACTATATATCGAAAATTTGATAAATTTCATTAACTTGACAAATTTCTATAATCGTATAAATTTTTATACTTCGATAACTATCCGTACATTTCGGCAACTAAGTTTCTGTGCCAAAAAATTTCGACAACTCTATAAACATTGATTAATTTGAATGATTCGATACGTTGCGATGACTCCATAAACATGGATAACTCGATAAATTTCGATAACTGTAAACTTCGATGAATCGATACGTTTAGGTTACTTGATAACTTTCAATAACCAAATATTTTTTGACTGAATTTATTTCGATTCCCATCGAATAATTTCAATAAATTTCCTTGGTTTTCTTTTGTGTTGGTTTTGAAATCGTTTCGGTGCAATCGCCAAACGAAGGTGGAAAAATTTATGTTAGCGTAAAAATATTTTTATAGATTATACAACAATTTTGTAAATTTTTTTTACCAGATTTTTTAGAAGTTTTTTTTGAGTATGCTGTTTTGTAGCCAATTTTATTTTATAACAAAGTGCACGTTTGAAGTAGCTAGGACTTACTGTTGATTTTTGAGAATTTTTTGTTCGCGCATTTACTTGTATAAAAAGTAAGCTCCAAAATATTTTTGTATGGAGAAACTTAGCAACACCTTCGACGCAAAAAATTGCCAAAAATCAGGGTTTAGTCCTAGCAAATATTGATTTTTTTTTTTAATTTTGAGTTACATGGTTTTTGTTAGATAATAAACTACACTTTTACAAACAAAATAGTAGACATTAAATAAACGAAAGGGAAATAGCCAAGGAATGCTAAAATGTCATTTCTCTATTTATATTTTCGCCACTGTATGTATAGCTATACACATAAGTGTGCCTTTTTATCAATAAACCGCAAGCAAGTGCGGGACTTTACTCGCATTTGAAGGTCTGTGACTCCAAGGATTTCCTATTTTAGCTACAAAACTGTCAAAACCCCCCATAAATGGGAAATCATAGCTAGGAATGTAAAAACTTGCGTTGAAGTGAGTTAAAAAATTGTTTTACAAACCCGCTAACTACCTGTGCTTCAAAAATTTTAATTTTCTACCTTGTACATATCAATAAAGATCCAGGAAAATAAGCTTGAGAATACAGAGGATACTCATTTTGCCAATAGTTATTCGTACAAAAAAGTTCGACTGAGCGTATACGTAACCTTTGCAATTTGTTTCGAATGTCTGATTTCTACTGGGATTTTAATATCAATTTATTTTTTTTTTGGCGAATACAAATAGTTATAAAGTGCGGTTTTAAATACATGGCATTTTTAAAGAACGAAGCCATTTTTTTTTTCATTTTAATGCTTAATGGAAATTCGGCATTTGTGCTTTAGTATTCATACCGCACCTTTTTCTTGTACCGTGTGACAGAAACACGATGTGTTGTTAATAACCAGGCGTTTAAACTACTTGTATCAGAATCTAAATTAGCCGCCCATCGACCTATTGCAAAACCGCCTATCTTACGGCAAACAAATTTTACAGGAGAGCGAAAAAACGGGTATTCTTTGAAGGCATTGCCTTGATATGCGCTATTTTCTTTAGCTATTATTTTACACATCTGTTGTTTTAATAATGAATTTATGATTTTTGAGCATAAATCTCGATGCCTGGAGTTCAGGGTTACCAAATCTCATTTATGCCACAATCGCGATTTAGGCGGTTTAGCAACGGGTCGATGAGCGGTTTTGCAAAAACATCGACGGTATACATATAAGGTATGTACTCATCAAGTAGATAAGCATAACAACAACCGGTTTTAGCCAGAAATTTTGAGATTGGGAATCAACGAAAGATGACAAATAATCAACTCGAAAAGTTTCTTCAAACATTTCATTGACATTTGATAGCTTGATATACAAACGTAATATCGAGCCCTAACCGCCAAAATAACGTAAGCGTCCTATTTCCATCTGGTGTATGCCCAAATTTCTTGAATTGAATTTTAACCCTCATATGACTGTTGGATAAAACTCTACCCAAAGAGGTAGGGTATTGTAGTAACATTAATTAGTTTGCGTCGCCTTTTTCAAATTTGATTGTAGAAACGTCCCGAACACTTATTGTTCAAAACTACAGAACAAGGTAGAAGGTGGAGTCCTCTCAGCACTGTCGGGTCTGCGACACATTACCTCTATCTACTTAGACAGTCAAGCGGCACTCAAAGCACTTGACTCAGTCACATGCAATTCGAAAACCATAGTGCACTGCCGCCGATCTCTAAACGAGGTAGCTGTGAATATTGCAAATTAGTGCCGGGCCACCGGAACACAGCAGGCATTGAGAAGGCAGTCCTGGAAGGGTTTAGGCATGCCAATAGCTATCAGCAAGCTCATAAGCCCATTCCAAATGATCTATCTCTCGGTCGAAAGGTCTCTTCATGCTGGACTTAAAGGACTTAGTCACAGCCATGGGCCTGCTAACGGACCATGATGGCATAGGAAGGCATGCAGAGAGTTAAGGGATTTCCCATAATGACCTCTGCGGTAGTTGCAGAAATGAGGAAGAGCCAGAAAACTTGCGGCACCTGTTATGCGAACGCCCCACACTCTGCTGAAGAAGAAGGTTCATTGGTTCTCAATTGATCGAGGGTTTAACCCCCATAGCTAAATTGAGGATACGACCACTAGTCGGTTTCACAAGTTCTGCTATTTAAGGACCTTGTGCAAATTTATACGGTGACATAATAGTTTTCATAACCAATGCTTTCCAATGGTAGGAAATTTGCTTTTGTATGAAGTATGTAATGTATATGTCTGTTCGCGAGATGCTGTAAATCTTAGATCCATACAGAGTAACTCAATGTAAAACGCTTAGGCTTTCGCTTTGTCATCAAAATAACCTTTTTTTGCCCTAATTGCTTTACTTTTGTTGTTAGCAACCTAACAGAGAGATCAAAACAATTATTCACCGCTACTTATTAATTAATATATCAACACGTTTACATGCAAGCCAATTTGTAAAAAGATATGCATAAGCAAGAGTAAGTGAGTAGATGGCTCATAAATGTAGTATGTATGAATGTGCGGTGT
>NW_023458565.1:10692640-10731341 GCF_013731165.1 Rhagoletis pomonella
AAGTGAGTAGATGGCTCATAAATGTAGTATGTATGAATGTGCGGTGTGAATGCGATAATCTCACATTTTGCCGTACGTTCTATGTACATATCGTGCTGTAAAATAATTTATCACCTGCCAATTAGAGCATTAACATGTGCTTAACACAGAGGCGCTGCTGCTGCCAGCACCCAGTGTATTGCACTTAGTGACAGTGACTGAAAATCGAGTAAAACAGAGAATGGAATTTTTTACATTTTACTATGAACTACAAATTTCGCAGAGCGTGTGAAGTGCGCCTTGAAAGGTGTCGAGTGTCACGATTATGGAGTGGCTATGGAGGATTTACAATATGCCGAACAACAATCTGTTATTGTTTACATATTCAGTACATGTATGTATATTTATTTTGTGGCTGAGAGTGAGAAAACCACTGAATCGCTTACCAACAACTAACGGGACAACATGTAAATGTGAAATTTACCATCAAAAATATGTATAAACAAGTTGGAAATATTTTCTAGTTACACACTCGTTCATGTACATATACATACATACATACATGTTGTTGTTGTTGCAACTAATAGATTTGGAGTGTTTTGCTCGAATTTTTGAAATTCCGATGGGTATAATCACGAAAGGGGAAATAGAATTATTGAATGGGTGATAGATATTGTTTTGAAAAATATTGTGATTGAATACGATTTTAACCCTTTAATGGTCAGAGCTTAACAAAAGGCATTTGTGCTTTGTGATCTCAACCAGTACCTCTTCTACGCCTTTTTTATTAAATTGTATGTAAACCGAACTGGATGTCGGAATCTTTATTATTACCAAAAAGAATATTCTCATTTCATTTACCATAAAAGATATATATTGAAGGGAGTTGCCACCCTTTTAAGAATGAAAAATTAATTAAAAAGTTCAATTAAATATTACAACGATTTGGGTGTCAAGTGAAAGGGTTTAAAAAACGATTACATTCAAAAAAATTTTGAAGAGCGTTGCCACCTATTCAATAATATAGCGTCAATTTGATTAACAAGTTAAATCAAATGTTTTAATATGGGCATCAGAAGAGGGGGCCTAAAAATAATTTTTAAGAAGGTTGCCACCTGTTTCAGTGGCAATCAAATCAACGAAAGGTAAGTAAGCTTAAGAAGGTTGCTAGCTATTTGAAAATTCAAGATCAATTTATTTAACAAGTTGAAATAAATATTTTAATATGGCTGTCAAACGAAAGAGGTTTAGGTAAGCTTTATTTCTAAAATATATCTGATGAGAGTTGGCAACTCTTTATAAATTCAAAATCAGTTTAACAACAACAGAACAAGTTAAATAAAATATGGGTGTCAATCGAAAGAGGTTTAATAAAGGTTTTTTGCGGAAATAATTTTGCCGGAGGTTGCCACCTACTTAAAAATTCAAAATCAATTTAATTACCAAGCTTAACAAAAATTTTTAATACTGGTGTCAAACGAGCGGAATTTAGAAAGGTTTATTTCGGAAATAATTTTGTCGAAGGTTGCCACCTGTTTAGAAATTCCAAATCAGTTTAGTAAACTAGCTTAATAATATTTTAATACGGGCGTCAAAGGAGAGAAGTTTATATGTGTTTATTTCGGAAACGACAGACATCTGAGCATCGGCTAGTTTTGAAGGAAAAAATTACTTGACTATTTAAAAAAAAAATTAAACTTTTTTCTATAAAGGGTTAAAGTGATTTTTGATGTGATTGATTTTGAATATCTACTATATATTCATACACATGCATACATATACTTAGCGAGATTTCCCAGCCAGCAAAAAAATCCGAAATTCGATCCGAAAAAGGAAAAAAAAGCGGATGAAGTGCGGATTTTTGTCCGTTGATCCGTTTTCCCACCTAAGTGTGCGGTAGAAATCTATGTACACACAAGTACCGAAAATTGTTTGTGAAACGGATACTTTTTCGGTTGTTTTTATCTGAAATTTGTCGGATTGAATTTTTCGTTCAATACGCTTTCCTTCTGCACTTCAGGGATGCTTTTTCATGGTTAAAAAAAATAAAATTAGGCAGCACCGCACGATTATTGCTTTCAAATAACATCATCTTTTTCGAAGGTTTCGAACATTTTCCGAATACGATAATGAATGATAACTGTAGTCGTTTTCTATTCGCTTCCGGATACGGATAATTGTACTAGACTGCGCTCACGGCAAAATTTACGTTTAACTGCTGGCTGGGTTCTACTTCGTAACAGCGTATACTGTCACAAATGATGGAATAACGCTTCCCTTCTTGTTGCAGCATTGGCTATAGAGTGGCTAAGAGTTGGAATTTTGTTTTGCGAAAATCAACAAATTTACTTTGTGCTTATCTACCCATCTGTGTATACTCGTATGTGGACATACATACATATGTACATATGTAAATTAAGACATGAAAAGGACGTGTGCATACAATTTGTCTAGTTACTAATTATTATTACCTAGTAATAGTTGTTGTTATATAAAATAATTTTGATAGCACCCCATAATTGTAGTTGCAATAGAAAGAAAAAAAAACAACACTTCAACCGCGCAACAAAAAAAAGGTTAAAAGTAAAGTCAAATAGGCGCTTGAAGCGGTACTTGGTTGGCTAGGTGCGGGGGCTCCGCGGCACAGCGGTAAAACGAAAGCGATAAGCATTTTAACCATACACGCCCTCCTCGAACGCTGCCCCCAATATTCCACACCGTCGCATTGCAGCAATTTGCAAGGAAACTTATCGTTAGCAGTATTGCCAGAATCAGTTTTTATTTGCTACCAAAATCGGCAGAAAAAGTTACTTTCGAAAAGAAATTTCCAAAGTTGGTTTATATGCAGAACAATACATACATACAACGTATGTATATCTATCCGAAGACATTGGTAGCGATCAGATATCATAAATTCAGAATCACACTTCAAACTGTTTAGTCAATTAGCGCTTTTCAAGACTCGGCGTGAGTGCCGGAAGACACAGCACCAGACAAGCTGGGTGTAGATTTCAAGCTTAACAGTGCAATTATGGCAACTGTCTTTCAACTTACCGTAACTGTCAATTACAGTTTTTCGTAAGGCAAACTGTTTTGAAAGCTCTTTGGTGTGTTTCGAAAGACTAATTGAAAGATTTGCTAACGAGGAAGTCTTAGCGTTATTCTGTTTATATTTTTTAAAAGTTAAATTAAATTAAAAGATATATAATTTAAAGTAATAAAAACTAAAATAAAATTAAACTAAAAAAGGAAAAAAAGAAATTAAAAGAATAAATAATAAATAAAATATATTTCTAAAAGTTAAATTAAATTATATGAATATATATTTTTCTTTTTAAAACTACAACAAATTAAAAGATTTTTTTTTTAGATATATAAAATAAGTTCCAAAAAATAAATTATATTAAAAAAATATATTTTTTTTTAAAAAATTATATATTTTTTTTAAATAATAAAATCTTAAACTTAAAAATATGCTTAATTAAAAAATCATAAATTTAGCTAAAAAGAGAAAAATTTATCAACTTCTAAAAACTAAGCGAAAATAAAAAAAAATGTTTTATGTTTATACAATAAAATGTCAAAATTGAATCAAAAATAAAATAGTTGAAAAATTTAAAAGAATTTATATATTTGCCTTTTTAAAACAATAATTTATAAAAATTAGAAGAAAAAAATTAAATCGGAAGAGGAAAAATTAAATTAAAAAAGAAAAATATATAAAATATATTCCTAAAAATAGAGCGGAGTTATACAAAAATTCAAAATGTTAAAAGAACTTACATATCAATTTTTCTTTTTAAAACAATAAAGTCTAAAGATTAAAAGAAGAAAATTTATTTAAAAAAAGAAAAAAATATATTTAAAAAAGAGAACAAATAAATAAAATATATTCTCAAAAATTTAATTAAATTAAGATAATATTTACTTTTCTTTTTAAAACCATAAGAGTTTTAAAAACAATTGTAAAAAAAAATAAAAAATAGGTTCCTGAAAATGAAGTGAAATTAAAAAATATTTTTCTTTTTAAAATAATACAATTAAAAACGAAAAATAAAATCAATTAAAAAAAGGAAAAAATAAGAAGAAAGAAAAGATTAAGCTATTCTAAAATATAATAAAATTACCAAAAAAATATTTTTATTTAGCGTCTAAAAGTTAAGCGAAATTAAAAATAACTGTTTCTTTTTAAAAAATAAAATTTAAAAATTGGAAAAAAATAAAAAAGTTAAAAAAAAACTAAAAGTGTTTATATATATGTATTTTTTACCAATAAAGTCTACAAATCAAAAGAAAATTGAAAAAAAAAACTCCGCTGCCCGAGGACTCGAAACTGGGATCTCGCGAACGGGAAATCAGTGTTTCGCTCACTCGGCCATTGCGCCTGTTAGAGCGGAAGAGCTTTTCCCCATGAAAGTTGGCAAGAAGCATTTTTGTAAGACTTCAGTGTCAGAATAAACAAAATCTTTCAAACTATCTTGCCAAGATATCTTGCCATAGATCTATGAAAGAGAATATAAATAGAATTCTACTCAGATGGATGTCGGTACACCGGAATAGTGAGAATAAATGCTGACGAATAGGCAAGGAAAGGTGGGCCTCCCTATGAAGGCTCTTACGGGCCACTTCGAAATGTGGAATCAAATTGGACCTGTACTGACTTAGGTGAGGGCACGATCTGCTTTACTAAACGAACATGTAACACCGAATCAAAAGATGTACTAAGCTGAAAAATCCATTACCAAATTTGTTAAAGAAAGAGAAAATTACCAATTTTAGTAAAAAATTACCAAAACGGCAACGCTGATCGCTAGCTAGTATAGAGCAGGCAACTCGGAAACCCGAAGCGCTGAAATGATCGTGCTAGCACTTTTGGACGGCGTTGAATATGTATGTGTGTTTGGGTGTTGGTGTTGCTGGCAATTGCAGCGCTGTTGTTGTGGGATCGCTTGCTAACTGGCTAACACCGGTGGAAAGTTAATAAATTCTCGACAGGCAAGCGCTAAGCGCCAAACGCCGACAGCCGACAGCCGACTGCTGAATGCCGACACCTGAATGCTGAACAGCGAACACATTGAACGCACTTCACCCTCACAGGCGGGCGTACAGCCGGGCGTATGATAATCTTATCTTGCGTGTACCATAAATTAGATGGGCGCACAAGCAATTTGTATGCTATCGATAGGAAGGCAGCAATTTTGTATGTAGAATATCAAGAAATAACAATAATGTTAGCGATAACAACACAACAGCGTTGGTGTACAGTGTACAAATGATATTCGTGTTCACTTAAAAAGATTGTAACAGCAAAATGTGGCCAACAGTGAAGCGAGTGATTTCAAAGCGTTAGCACATGCAAACAAGTGTTTCGGAAGTGAATTGCGCCAAGTAAATCAAGAAGAACAGAGACTGAGACTTACCTACAATTTGTTTTTTTTTGGTGTAAAAAAAATTGTTTGCAATTCTGTGTGCCAATATGCGCTTTTATGTGTGCGCGTGTGTGTGAATTGGCAAAAAAAAAATTTGGTTAGTGAAATCGAAATTTTATTAAAAACAAATAAATAAAGCTTAAACAAACATAGACAATAAATAATCGTAAATAAAGTGAAGCAAGCAAGCAAGATTGAAAATAGCAAAGTCGAAGAACTTTACGAATACTCTATACACCGCTGCGCCTTAAAATATCAGGTGAAAAAAGAGCTATCCTATAAAAAAAGGAACAGCAAAAAAAAATCACACTCAAGTTTATAGCGCGCAACTTTCGTGTGTGTTTCTCGCATTTGCCGTTTAAATAAAAATTTTAAGCTACAACAACGTTGGCCAAAATGAAGCTAAGGTGAGTGCGGAATTTATGCGTTTAAAAGCAAATAAAAGGAGTATGTCAAACCCATCGTTTATCGTACATTTATGCCTAAATGCCAACATCCTACGCTCATATTTTCGTACATACCAAATATGCCGTATGCCAAATTGTATGTACTCTCAGTCACCAAGTTATAAATCAATCAACTTAGAATTCGAAATTAAGATTTATTTTATGGTTTTGGCATGTGATCGCTTTGTTGAATTGCTCTTTATTTTATTGTGCAAGTGATTATTGGTTTGATTGATGATTTTATGGTTTTATTAAAGGAAATTATAGCTTTTAATTATATACAAACGAGTATGTAGCTATAAGCATATATGCAACTAAAATTATACATATGTATGTACATATGAACAGACTTTAAGAGTGCCAAAATGATATGTATATTTTCTGGGACTCTTTTCAAAAATGCGAGGATTTGAAAAAAAAACCAGCTGTATACAAAATTGCAAGCCTATCGGCAGGTTAGGTTAGGTTACTTGGCTGTGCTCATCCTGCGCTGGAGAAAGGACACACTTAGGCAAACCTGCACCCATTGTGATGCCATATTAGAGACTCATACGCCCCTCCTCTTACCTTAGAAGTGAGGCCACTTCATAGCTCTGATGAAGCGCATAAAGTCGTAGATACTAGCTGAATCCAGTTCAGCCAAACATTCAAAAGAGTAGTAGTAGGTCGACGAGCCATCGCCAATACAGAACAGTAGCATAGTACGAGATCAGGACTGAATCATCCTCCCATTCACCCCTCCAGTGGGCGCTACTGTGTAGTCCAGGCGCCTGAAATCTGCTGGAAGATCTTCCAGAAATCTAAATGTTCGAGCCTCGTATCGCTCCACTTGATCAACGAGTTTAGTTTGATAGTATTACAACTTGCCTGTGATTTACCATATACTAGGTCCGAAGGTAGAAAAGGAAGCAGGGTCTCTTAGGCTTTAGACCGCGTTGAGGGTAACGCCATCGTTATCAAGACTAGCGGTAAAACTGTGCAAGTTCAAAACTTGGGAAAAGGTATTTATACTTCATCGAACTTAGTCGGAGCATCCTTTATTCAATGGCGTCCTCCCTTTTATTAGATTGGCTCCAGTTTTAGAGATAACGACTGGTAGCTCAATTAAGAAAAGTTTTACATCAGAAGTGCCATTAACTATCCAAATATTTGCAAAAAAAAAATTAACCAAGAGAACAGTGTAATCAAAACTACTATACAACATTTTTGAAAACAAAATTAGTAAATAATTCCATCATTGCACTATGGTCTGAATGCCAAAACTCACTTTTTACATGTGCTAACATCGCCTTTCTTTTATTGCTATATTTTAGATAATACAGTAAAGCATAGGAAAGGTAACTTTGTTTTTGTAAAAAGTCTTAATGTAGTAGTAAACAATCAGCAGTCAAAGTCTATTTATTTTTGTACAAGTGAAAATTCGATTAAACGTGAGATTTGCAGTCCAAAGTTTAATTACTGTTCTAAAAATGTTAGAACATCTTTTTAAAAAAGTTTTTATGGAGACTAACAGGACAATTTTGGCGAAGTTAGTAAAGCTTTGCGCAAGACTAATGAAAACCAGATGGCAAAATAGTTCGAAAGACTTCTGCCAGCCAGCAAAAAATCCGAAATAGGAAAAATGGTGGCTGAAATACGATTTTGGTCCGTTTACCGATTCCATTTTCGAATACTTTAACGATCCTTTTCTCCACTAAAGTGTGCGGCAGACAAGTACTGAGAATTGTTTTGAAACGGATACGCTGTTGGATGTTTTTCTGATTGAATCTCTTAAAGTGGATTTCACGGCAGAATAGATATACTTACCCATTGCTATGTACAGTAGGAGTTTCTGCTATAAAAAGCATCCTTTACCATTCAAATTCCTACCGCATAGGAGTATGGAGAATGAATCAATCAACGGTTGCTTTTTACCCCTTACTGTGGCCTTCTAAATGTCGTTTAAAATCTTCATATAAATATGTATGTATATGGAAATATGGAAACATGCATATGTCGGTATAAGTACCCTTGTTTTTAACTTTATCAACAAAACTGACAGTTGCACCAGACTAAAATGAAACGAAAAAAAATTCGTTCCTTCAATCATTCTTGAAGTTTTCAAGTATGAAATTGAACGCAAACTTAACATTTTCTGATAAGCAAAAATATTTTCATTGGAGGGATATTCATCTACGGTCACAAATTGGCGATAAATGTGATAAAGTTATAAATTTCATAAATATTTATAGTTTTATCACGTTTATCGGCAGTTAATCATGTTATATTAATTAGTGTAAGAAAGTGTGTATATTTAACATTTTCTGTTATACCCAGTCCAAAAAATTAGAAAAAAAGGGGCCCTTACTCTTGTTTTGCATGAAATAGTCGGAGTCTAAGCTTCTCTTTGAAAGGAAAAATTTACACCACAAAGTACAAAGGTCTCAGTGAAAAAGTAGTGCATGAAAACATTTATTTAATAGCGATCTGCTTTTGTGTTCTAATTTCTAGATACATACAGTTCATAAATAGTCCATTCCTAAATTGGAACCTCTTAGACAGGAACCTGAAAGAAAATTCACAGCTTTGTCTTCCATTTTCAGAAAACTGATACCTTTTAAGTTGTCGATTATATATACTGGATTATTTACTTGGGCTGTGATCAGCTCTGCAAGGGATCGTAGGTCTTTTTTGAGCTTCCTCAACCGACCAGCTGCGTGAAAATTGAATATATTCGGTGGAATTTCGTAATTAAAAGTATGCCTACAAGAATATATATAGGTACATGCATCTGCAAATATATCAATGACCATCAACTAACGGAATCAATATCTATAGAGACTTAACAAAAACCCATAATGAAAAACGAAAAGCTAGAGCATTATCTGCGATATTATTTTTATCAGAAAGGCTAAACGGCAATGTTGGTGGGCTGATAAAAGTGCAAATGTTTTGACAGCATTTCCCATTAAGATCATCTAAATAAGCAGTGATAAATATGTAATCAATCTACTAAGCATCCCAGTCAGAAAAGTAGTAATGCATTACATGCGTGATAAATAATAGAATGCATTTCTTATGAGTTCTCAAATTTATTACTGCTAACTAAAATTTTTTTATTAAAGCTTTGTATAAAAATTACCAATATATTTGCCAGATTCACAGCGATCCAGTAGCGCATTTCAAGGTACTTGAGCACCCTGTATTGGCTGAAAAGAAAACTGAAAGTTTGTATAGATATTACAAATATCAAAAGGAAAAAACTAAGGGATGTCCCGTTTTCTAGCCGGAAATTTTTTTCCCCATACAAAAATTGGACCACTCTAGTGTACATATGTAGATTTTTATACAAGTATTTTGATATAATCAAACAAAACAATTTTAATTACATAGATATTTGTATGAAACACCAATATGAGTAGGTGGTAGTGATGAAATCACTAACTTATTTAGCACACCCAAGCCTTTATAGGAAAATTATATGCATAAGTGTTTGTATGTGCCTTAGGGTGGGCCGAAAATGCATGTGGAAAAAGTAAAGTTGGAATTTGAATGCTGTCACCGGCTAGGATAGTTCTAAATCGGGAAATACCCCTGCTTTTTCATAAAAAAAAAAAAAAAATTAATTAGAGGTCGCTTAAAGCGCTCTTAGTTTTCCATGTATTAGATATGGCGAAAAAACCATTTTTCGTGGAATGGGTATTGAATTCTTGAAAACTAATATTTTTCGAACGGAGAACTCTATTTCTCTTCAGGAGACTTCCTGTTATAAATACCAAATTTTTTATTTTACCATATTTTAATACTAGCGATTTTTAATAGGCACCACCATGGTATTTTTTGGGGTTTTTAGGGGACCTTTAAAAAATAGTTAATATTAAGAAATCGTTAAATAAACTTTGGGTATTTTTATTGAAAGTTTCCTGAAGGGAAGCAGAGTTTTCCGATCGAAAAATATTGATTTTCAAGAATTATATATCGTTTCTATGAATAATGTTTTTTCCTTAATAAATGGGAACTCAAAATATTTTTTTATAAAAAAAAAAAAAATATGAGTATCTTTTTCGGTATAGAACAAGGACTTTACCTTTTTTGGGCCACCTTAACGTGCATATACATGCACATATATGTACATACATACATGTAATGCAAGCAAACAGTGACTCAAAGAAGTGTTCACATGTTGATTGTTTAGGTATTCTCAATGTTTTTAAAACTATTTTTTTTAATAAAAATATTGTTCGTATTTTTTTCAAATATTCAGCGTTTTTCAAATATATATATTTTTTTAATTTCTTTAGAAAAATATTGCGCATGCTTTATCCAAAATAATATAAATCGAAGTTTCAAACTGCATTTATATATTTTATATAATGCACTTGTTACACAAATAAGAAATACTATAAAAAACTTTTTTCCTCTCATATTAAAATTTGTAAAAATGGACGTAGCAACTTTCCACTATGAGTGGAAATATGTAATATTTTTATAAAAAGAAAATAAAAATTAAACTTGAAATATTTTGTGAATGTTTAAAATCAACACGTGAACACTTGCTTCAGTCATTGTAGATATGTAGTTTACCTAATCATTTGCGCTGATTGTTTAATTGAGATATAATAAATACCTTATTGCAAGCGTTCGTCCATTCACAGGGATATTCGGGTAACAATTAGGGTTGCCAACCGTACTATAATATATAGTATTGTACTATTTTTTTGGTCAGCGTACTATATACTGTTGGAAAAAAATACAGTATGCAGAAGTACTATATTTCTTCAGTTATAAATATATGTTGACCTTCACACTGAAATTACAATACTAAATTAAATATTTCTCAAAATTAAAAATCACTAATACAAAATTTCATTTTGATTTATATTACTACTTCTTCATAGTGAACAGTGTTTTGTTAAAAACTGCGAAAAGTGCAAGAAATATATTTTTTATAAGAAAAATGCATAAGAAAGAAAAAATATGTATACTTAAAAAGCATTTTTACTTTTTTATTTTAAATAAAATACTATACTTATATGAAGTGTACTATATTTTTCAGATTTTTTTTAAGAAAGTACTATAAGCATCTTAAAAAATGTTGGCAACCCTAGTAACAATACCCATAAATTACTGCCCCAATATATGGATATTGATCATCAGGTATAAATACCAACTGGTTGTACTTACGTACTCACAAACATACATATGTATGTATATACATACTTATGCATTTGCACTCATGAATAGCTCTAATCGAAGGTTTATTCCTGCGTGCGCGTGTATTTATGCATGACTATATTTTACAGCTTAAATACATAGTACTTTATATTTCGATAAAAACGTGCTGATCGTTTTTCTTTGCGATTAGAAATTTTGCTTACTCAGATATATAATACAAAAATTTTTCTGTCTAGAGTCTGGGCAAAGTATGTACACTTGGTTTTTGTTGTATTTAACAACGTTAGTATTGCAGCAACCTTTGTTTGTTGGTATTTATGTATGTGCACTTGTGTGGTCAGACAACAAGGTCAGAGATAAGGCCATTAGCGCCTAATATTTATTAAGCCTGCCGCTATTGGGATCTCTAGTTCGATAAATTATGTAACTATGTAGTTTCAACAGAAAAAATATATATATCCGTTACATGATAAGTCTCTAAATATTTAAATAAATAATTTTATTTCATACAAATATGTATTTATATATAGTAAGTACATATGTATATTTACAAGTTCCATTATTATTTCTTATATTGCTGCTAGGACTCGAAGAATAGACTGAAATATGGCCAGTCAGCTCGTCGGCCATTTTGTTGTCATGAATGCTCCAATGCATCGTTATGTCTCTTAGCTAAGGTCTTAACGTACCCCTAACTTTCTTATTTGGGCTAGAGGTGATACTTACGAACAGAGCTAAGTGCCTTGATTACCACCTGGCTATACGAGAGAATAGCAATCCTTTCTCTGGTCTATTTTGTGGCACACTTTTTTAATCGCCTCTCTCCACTTGAAATACTTAACCGAATTTATTAGTCGAATAGACTTTTCGATTTGGAGTTCAGTTGAAAAATAAAGTCTAAACCATCAATTTTTGAGCTGTCCATAAAAATAGATGCTACAAAGTCTTCCACAAAAGCAGTATCCTTCCAATTTTTCGTTCTGTTTGTCTCATGCAGTTGCAATGACACTCGCGGGTCTGTTTATCTAGTGGGTCGTCTTATCTTGTGTTCGCTTTTGATATTCCTCCCAAATTATTAATTAATATTAATGATATCCGAATGTAATTTTTTTGGAAGACTTTAACCAGTTTATGCGATGTATTGCCCAAGTAAGTCAGAGTTGCCGAAGTTATTTCATTACTTTCCTCTTTGTTTGTCCCTTCTTAACCTAGCTTAGGTATTATTACTACTGCAATATCATCTGCATAACTTATACTTCGTTTTCATTTTAAAGAAGATATTTCATGTGATTTATAATAAATAATTCGGTATATCGCTGGTTGGCTTTTTAGTCTCCATGAAGGCCGCTAAGTTCACTAGGGTTTCAGGCCTTGATCTTCTGGTATTAATAGTCCAAAACAAAAATCACCATACCAATCGTGTGAAACGGCCTTATGATTTTTGCTAGCTCTTGTTATTGCCATTTCGGAGTCGAACGACCCTCACACGAGCTTCTGAGTAAACTAAGCTAATTTTACAGTTTACAGTTTTGTATGGCATTATGTCTCTACTATTTAATGTCACAACCAACTTACGTGCTCTACTAACCAGCCAGATTCTGTATTAGAGAAGTGCGTTGATCGGCACTTTTGTTCTTGTGATAATGTGACTTGGATTTCATTCATGATTTCTTTCTTGACACTCATGATCGTCCAATCTCCTGCTGTGATGGGACTGAGCCTTTCGGCACCGTTATTTACAGAAAATGCCCTCAAAAACTTTGAACCTTTAACGAGAAAGTAAAAATGTAAACATATCAATGTTGAGCTCCTCGAACTCCTAGGCACAGATGTGAACTCTTAAAGTCTCAAATACATAAAAATAAAAAAGATTACGAGGAATTTAACAATCACAGCTACTTATGCTTTATTGTTAAATATTGATAAACAACAAGGGCTTAGTATTTATATGAGGCACTAAGTAAATATGGACGCTGGCAACCAGACTGATGTGTGTCAGTGATAAGAAACTATTAGGTTTTTCCCTATTATATATCGAAATTTATGACACACATATGTACGTGCTTAGTAGTATCAGTTGATTTATGTATAGCTGTTTAGTCTGTAATATCAAATAAATAATTTTAGTATATATTGCTTGCAACCACTAATAGCATAAACGAGTTAAAAATAGCAAAAAATGGGTACCTGGTTTTATGTGTGGTTATTTGGAAGAGTTGGCATTTGCATACGAAATATTTTGTGAAATGTTTATGATTGTAGGGTTGCTATATAAACATAAGCACTATTCAAATTAAGCGCCAAAAAGCAATGGTAGAAAAAAGTGTATTAATGGGGACTGTGATATGGGCGAAATGCCACATTTATACCAGTCATGCGGAATTTATTTAAAAAATACAGTGTCTCAAAAAAGTGTTGACATATTAGATTTTTTTTTAATATTCACAATGCACTTAGATAGATAGATATGTAGATAAGAAAACGTGGATGTCACAACAAGAAACACTGAGAACTAAAAGGTCTTTTGTTTATCTAAAGAGAATCCCGCGGCTTCCCTAATGAGTCCTAGAATAGCCTTGATGCTACAATTCCTTATTTCTGAGGGTTTAGCCATATGACTTTTGAAATAAATTATTCTTTGTCTAGTCAAGGACGTACAGCCGACAAAGAAAGTGTTCTGAAGTTTCCTCGTTAACAAGGCCTCCGGGCCTCCATTCGGATTCTCCGATAACAGCTATTCGGTGCATATGAATTCGTAGTTGCTTCTGTCCCGTTGGGTAACCGGAGAGTAGCCTAATGTCATTTCTGTTTAAGGGAATGATATGAGATCTATTGAAAGAGTAGCTGGCCTGTCTATCGCCACCTAACGCCTACCTACACTTCTGCGTTCAGAGTATTTCCACTCAGTAATTATGGCTCTTGAAGAGGACCAACTGAGAGAACTGGTTTCGGCTCTAAAAAGGAAGTTAAGGATTCTTCGCGCACCAACTCGTCAGTGACCCCCTTGACTTCGATCCCACGTTGTCCCGACACCCAGAAAATAGTTACTGTATTTTTTCTGCCAGAATTTGAGGCAGTCTTTAACAACTCGGAACTTCATTGTCCTGGCTCGGATGGCTGGTTGGCTCCATGAAAGATAATTATATAGACGATTTACATATTTTGGATTAGGATTGCTAAGAACTCAGTCTGGAACACCGTGGACATTTGTCCATGGGAATTGCGAGTTTGGTGCCGGGTCTATAGATAACTGCGCCTGCGCTGTCGTCTATTCCTGAACCGTCCTTGTATCAATTTACATATCTAGGATCAAGGGCAGCAGCTCATTCGCCCAATCTTTACGATCGCGTATTTTTACTTGGAACTTTGCATGTCTCCGACCCTGGCATCTTACCAAGAATACCTACACGAAACTTCTTCATTTAGAAGCAGTTGTTAGATAATGGAAGTTCCAGCTTCCGCGTGGCTGTTGCTTTCTGTAAAAAAAAATATGGAAATGAGAAGCGACTCCAAAGCCGCAGTAGAGCAAGTTCCTATTGATGCAGTTACGCATAGACATGCCAGGCGTTGCAGTATATTTGGCCATGGTACTTATATCAGTTTTTTACAGTGTTTTCTGCCACCACGCTACGGACGCATAAGGTACAATCGGGCGGACGGGCATGCGGTAAAGCCACTCTATCAGCGGGGTACATTCACTTTTCTTATTATAACGTTGAAAAATTACATACGATTTGCTTTGTGGTGCCATCTTTCGGTTTTGTAAATAGAAGATAGATATCAAAAATAAATTCGTCGTATCAAAAACTCTCTTTGTGTTAAATATAGACAGCTTGTTTTAAAGTTTGTGCGCTCGAAATTTACTTCAGCGCCATGCTCTAGTAGACTTCTTTTCTTAGAATTCTATATAAAATACGAATCTGCTAGGAAGGATGTCAAAAAAGGTCGTTGCATGCAAATTGTCGAGTCGTAATGCGTATACTTCAACAGAAAGTAATATTGCTCTTTCCGGGGACATGGTAAGGCATTTTTTGAAAACTTTTTTAATTAATGAGAAAAATTCCAAGAAGCACAAGTTTGTCAGACTTATCACAGTAATTAACCTTTAAACGAGATTCTAGTAGCATTTAATGCTCCTCCAATAAAAAGTAATTTTTTGGCACGCATGTTTTTTATGGCAATGACTAATGCGAGTAACATATGTACATATGTATGAACGTATTTGCATTTGTACATAGTACATATCTGTATATCATGTAAATTAGATACAAATATAGGTACATTAAGGTGCATCAGTCTCAACACAAAAAAGTCAGTACCGGTTTTCCTTTGGAATTATAAACTTTATTACATTTTCAGACTTTTCAGCTCAAGTATTTCGGAAAAATATTAGGATTTACGTGTGCTGGACTCATTTGAAATACCTCCAAAATTCGAGTTTTTTAATAAAATAAGTTTTTAAAAATATTTTTTTTTAAGTGTAAAAATTGTATAAACGAAATCAAAATAATGAGAATCTTAATAGTTTTCCGAAATTATTTTGCGGAAGTCTTAAAATAAAATATAATAAATTTTGTAATTCCGGTGAAAAAACCGCTACTTATTTTAGTGATGCACCCTAATGTACATACATGCATATATACAAATTGCGTCGGCAAAAAAAAAAATCTCATAATTTGGGTACGTAAATTAATTATAAATACATAAATACTTACAAACATACAAGTGAATCTGTGCCTGAAATTGCTGTATTTGTTGCTGAATTTGGATATCACCTACGAAAGCAAAATATGTTGTTGTTTGCATTGATTTTTGCATGAATATGTTGCACTTGTAATTATGTATATATGTATGTATGTAGATAAGTGGCCATTTTAATTTGCTCCAAATTAATGTTTGTTTAATTTTGCTATTTTTCTTTGCAGAATTTTACGTTGTTTACGTCACACAAAAGTGCCTGACGAATTTCATACAACGCCACAGGATGTGGAACAGCAATTCACCGAAGTGCGTAAATCGTTTCGTGAGGCTGTAAAAATTTTATTACTGGGTACAGCAGAATCCGGCAAGACAACTATAATTAAACAAATGCGTATATTGCACATAAATGGATATACAGATGAGTAAGTAAAATAGTTAGGTGAAATTAGAATAATAATTAATTTTATGGCCATTACGCTTTGCAATAGGTTTTATTTTTTGAAGTTAGAACTTTTTTATACCGACTCAAGTTCATTTGAAATTTGATAAAAACCCGACACCATGCGAGATTTCTCAGAAACGGCTGGAGGGATTTAGTTGGAGGGATTTAGTTGAAACATTTTGAATATTTATTTAAGTTTTCACCTTCTGAAAAAATAAATAAATTTTTGGCGTTTTTACGCCAAGCGGATTCACTAGTAGTTATTATATACAGTAAAGTTAATTTTAGTAATTATAAATTTATAAATATTCCTTTGCTTATACCCTTCTTTGAATGTTCTTTTTTTGTTTACAGAGAACGCTGTGATAAAATTCCCGAAATCTATCAAAATATCCACGAATCCATGTATCAACTGGTGCAACATATGTCCATACTTGGCCTGCAATATCAGAGTATAGCAAGTCGGAAGTGTGCAGAATATATACTATCGATGGGAGATCAAGCACCAGAATATATGAATGAGGTGAGTTTTAGAATCTAATAAGGAAAAAAGAGTAGTAAAAAGTAAACGGTACGATTAGGTCAACAAAAGCTTGGTTACATTGAAACAATATTACGTGCCCAGACTGGGTTGCTTGATTAGTCCCATCGAAGATCTCTGGGGATAGGCGGCTAGAAATGTTAACGAAATTTTGTCCATTTTAAGTTTGTTCCGTCTTCTTCTCCAATTTGTGGCGTGCGCCTTAATGTTGTCAAACAAATTGGGAGGGACCTTCAGTTGTACGCAGACTCCGAACGGTGATTGTATTTTTATGAGAAGCTGTTTTTTGTGGCAGAAATACATTCGGACGCTGCCACTGTCTGCCCATGGGGTGACCGTTATGGGAAAAACACTGTTTTGTTTCTTTATTTTTGATGTTGGTTGGAAAGTGGGCTCGAACCCAGGCCCTGCGTAATGGTAGCGCCCACTGCTAACCATTACACCACAGCCGCCTCATAGCACAAAGGTCTTAGAAAAAACCCTGTCATTCACTATTCGTATGAGCAAAACACACGTGTGCCTTTTGAGAGATCCTTCGAAACTTCGGGCAGCGATTTTTTTTTTACCATAGTTTTAATTGAGTTAATTATTAAGATTTGATCTTCTAAAAAAAAGTTTTAATTATTTAAATTTTTATTAGATTTAATTGTTTTAAAAGAGAAATATATTTTTTATCATTTCACAAAATTTTTGAAAACGTATTTGATTTCTTTTCTGTTTGTAACCGTCTTCTAAAAACAGCCTCAATCTCAATAAAAACTGTTCAGCTGTTGAGTTTCTTTTTTTGTCTTTGTTTAATTTAATTTTCTATTGATTTTCAGATTTTCTTAAAAAAATTTTATTTCATTTATATTTTAGGTACTGTTTTCTTCTTTTTTGGTTTAATTATTTTGCCCTTATATTCAATTACATATATTTTGGGTAATATTTTCTTCTTTTTTGATAAAATTTTTTTCCGTTCTAATTTAATTTTTTGTTTGATCGTTTTGAAGAGAAAATATATATATTATATATATATATAGTAATTTTTGCTTTATTTTTTTTTTATTTTATTATTTTTTCCTTTCATATTAAACAATTTCATTTTTATGTAAATTGTGTTTTCACAAAGAAAAATATATAATTTCATTAAATGTTTAGAAACGTATTTTATTCTTTTTGATATTTTTTAATTAAATGTTTTCTCATATTATATATTAATTTTCTTTTTGGCTTTAGATTTTATTGTCTTAAAAAGAAAAGAATATTATTTCAGTTTCTTTTAGTATTTAGCACCTTTTTTTATTTATATTTGTTGTTTTTTTAACTTATTTTTTTTTTTAGTTTTTAGATTTTGTTTTAAAATTAAAAATATGTTTTTTTAACTAAATTTTATTTTTAAATGCTATTTTCTTCTCTTTTGATTTAATTAGATTTCTTTTAATTTTTAGACTATATTGTTTTTAAATGATTTATTTTTTAATTTCATTTGTTTTTTTTTTAATATTTTTTATTTTTTTTTACTTTATTTACTTTAATTTTATTATTTTCTTTTATTTATTAGCTCTTATGGTTTTAAAAAGAAAAAAATATATGTTTATAAATTGAATTTCACTAAAAAAAAACTTATTGCTAAAAGGCGAACAGCATAACGCTAAGACCTCCTCGTTAGCAGATCTTTCAATTAATTTTTCGAAAGGCAGTAAAGAGCTTTCAAGATAGTAGCCAGAATTAACGATTTCCTTACGAAAGAAAGACGGTTGCCAGAGTTCCTCTGTTATTCTGCATATATATATTTCTCTGGTGAGAGCACAAATGACATTTCGCCAGAATTGCGCTGCTGGATACTTTTTACTGCAGATTTTGCACGAACGTACCTAATATGAGGATATTTTACATTTTGTACTAGCGATTGGATAGGTTTGCGTATCTGAAGGCATTTCATTTATCTTATTTAATATTATTTTAGTTTATTTTATATTTTTTCAATTAGTTTTATTTTTTTTGTGTTTTTTTTTTTACTTAACAAATGTGCATACATACATATGTGCATACAAGTAAATTATTTATGTACGTCAAACTTTATCGTAAGTGGCCACTTAAGGTTTAAGATTTTGTTTGATGGCCAGAGCAAACATAAACACTTTGCTATGTGCTTACTGATTACGTCTAGTAAATTTAATTGCGATTCCATTAAAATTTTCTGAAATGTGTTGTCGAAAGAAAACTTATTAATTTTATAGTACTCTTAGATCGAGTTATTGGTTCACTGGCAGTTAGACCAAGGTGGGTTGCATAGAGAGAATATCCTAACAAACAAATACTTGGTTAGCAAAAGACTACATTTTTATCAAAAAAGGCTATTTATTTTTCAGTTTCAGAGCGTATGTATGTATACATATTTACTATGTTTATTGAAAAAAATTTTCAGCGTTGAGTAATTTCTTTACGATTCCCCCAAAAACCAGTACATTTAATAAATCTGCTTCTAATAAAAAATTCATATCCACATCTAAACATAAATAGTCCACAAAAATTGCTTAATTACTCAGCAAATTGCAAATATTAACTTTCAACAAAGTTACATTTGTATGATTCATGCAGAAGAGCTCTGCAGTGCCCACACGTATCGCCCTGCTGATATTAGATAAGCTTATCATGGCACACATGCATGTACCGAAGATGATTTTTTCAAGTGAATAGTTTATTTACTGCAGTTCATTTAATATTCAGGCATTAACTAAAACTTACTTAGATATATTTTTTTATGGGGAAGTAAATATAAATAAATTTTAGTTGGCGGCTGCATAGAAGTTATGTGACTTCCACTTATTACTACTACTCATATATCATTGACTCAGTTAAATATATTTACATACATGTTTATATGTATTAAAAATTTTCCCTTATTTTTTCACATTGCAGGAATATTGCGATCACATTGTCACCTTATGGAATGATGTGGGCATACGGACGTGTTTCGATCGCTCTAATGAGTTTCCATTGTTGGATAGCACAAAATAGTACGTATTCCATTATTATTTAATGTGGTTTCAAAAATTCTGAATAATTGGCGATAAAGTAAAAAATACATACACATTTTGGGAAATTTATGGCATGGACATAATTTTTGGTGTAATATGAAAACGTGACATAAATTTTTGGCAATTTAGAAACTGGACACAAATTTTAGTTCATATACAAATTTTTTTTGGTGAAAACTGGACAGCAATTGAAAAGTCGACATAAATTTTTGGTAATATAAAAACTGGACATAAATTTTTAATTGTTCAAGAAGTGAATTTTTTTTTTTTGATAAACTGGGTAGTTATTTTTGGCAATTAAAAACTCGACATAAATTTTTGGTAATATAAAAACTATACATACATTTTTAGTCGTTCAAAAGGTGATCATACATTCTTGGCCTTTCAAAAGCTGCACATGAATTTAAGGTCATCTAAAAATTGGACGTAAAATATAAGTAATTTAAGAATTGGCAATAATTTTTTTTGGTAACTTAAAACGTGGTCATAAATTGTTGTCAATTTTGAAGAACGGAACATTAAGTTTTAATAATTAAAAAATTGGAAATAAGTTTTGGGTTATTAACAATTAAAAACAAGTAAGAAAGTCTAAGTTCGGGCGGAGCCGAACATTAAATACCCGGCGCAAGTATTAAATATATGTTTTCCACCTTTCCGAAAGCTACCGCTACATGATAAGCCGGGGTGTATACATTTTAAGTAAATTAGCGTCCTTAAATTTCGAAATATTGCAGTTTCAAGCATATCTGAAATTTACCGTTATATGAAAAGCGGCCTAAATTTTAGTCCGATTTCAACAATTTTCAACGGTTTGCTTTTATGTGGCAAGCACAATAACCATACCGAGCTTGGTACAAATTGCTAGAACGGTTAGCGAGATACATATATGTGATCACAAGTGGGCGGTGCTACGCCCATTTTCCAAAATTTTGTCATAAACGTATTTCTTGGTAAAGAATTGTTGCAATCATCAATTTTGAATAAATTAGCTTCATATTTACTGATTTATCGAAGATTTTGTATTTCTCGAAATTACCGTTATATGGGATGTGGGCGTGGTTATTGTCCGATTTTAGAAATTTTCGGCCAGTTGGTATGCTGTACCAGGACCAACAACTGTGCCAAGTTTGGAAGAAATTGGTGTAGCGGTTACCAAGATATACTCATGTAACCATAAGTGGGCGTGGCTACGCCCATTTGCCAAAATTTTGTAATATTCTTATTTTTCGTCTAAAACTCATTGCAAATATCAATTTTGAGTGAATTATCTTCAGTAGTTACTAAAATATCGCAGTTTTCGTTTTTCTGAAAATTACCGTTATATGGGAGGTAGGCGTGGTTATTGTCCGATGTTTAAAATTTTCAGCCATTTAGTAAGCTGTACTAAGGCCAACAACTGTGCCAAGTTTGGAAGAAATTGGTGCAGCGGTTACCAAGATATACACATGTAACCATAAGTGGGCGTGGCTACGCCAATTTTCCAAAAATTTATAATATTCATGTTTTCCGTCTGAAACTCATTGTAAGTATCAATTTTGAGTGAATTATCTTCAGTAGTTACTAAAATATCGCAGTTTTCGTATTTCTTAAAATTGCCGTTATATGGGAGGTAGGCGTGGTTATTATCCGATTTCGCCCATTTTCAATACCATCTGTCCCACGCCCAAAAGAAGTTCACGTACCAAGTTTCGTTAAGATATCTCAATTTTTACTCGAGTTATCGTGTGCACAGACGGACGGACGGACGGACGGACGGACGGACAGACAGTCACCGCTTAATCGATTTCTCTTTTCATTCTGATCATTTATGTATACATTTGTCTATATCTATCTCGATTCGTTTTGCCTGTTACAAACAACCGTTATGTGAACAAAGTTATAATACCCTTGTGCACAAGTGCGCTCGGGTATAATGAAGCATACTTTTTATAATTTAAAAACTTGAACAATTTTGTTATAAGCTGCACTAAATTTTTGGTAATTTACAATCGGAACATATTTTTTTGGCGATTTTATAAGTAAGCGTATTTTATTTTTTTTACTTAAAACTGTCTTTAACTTTTTAGTAATCTAAAAACAGAATACCACTCTTTGATGGCTTTAAAACTGGACATCATTTGTTTGGTCTTTTAAAACTATGTAGGCACAATTTTTAGATAACGTGAATCCATTCATGCCCACTTTTAACTCCATTTTTTGTCAAATTTTTCACATTGGATAGTGGTTATATACTTCTTACCGTTAAAATTTTTTTCACTCTTTGGAGACATACGAACTTGTGCACTTTTATAACAATTAATTTTATACGTCTAGTTTTCAAATAGCCAAAAATGTATGCCAAGTTTTAAATGTACCATAAATTTATGTCTTCTTTTTCCAATACCAAAAATTTAAGACAGGTTCAAAAAAAAATAAAAAATTTTGTCATACCATAAAATTATGTCCAGCTTTTACATGACACATAACTTTTGTCCTGCTTTTACTTTCCAGCAAAAATCCTATCATTTACTAATTTCTCCTTCATTTTCCTTGCAGTTTCCTCGACAATTTCGAACGCATCTCCGATCCCGACTACATACCCTCCACCGAGGATATACTCCATAGTCGTAAGATCACCACTGGCATACACCAGATCACCTTCAAGGTGAAGGTGCCTCGCACTATGGGCGGTGGCGTACAAGAGTTTCGTATGTACGATGTTGGTGGCCAGCGTGATCAGCGCAACAAGTGGATACAGGTCTTCGAGGGCATACAAGCTGTACTCTTTCTCATCTCCTGCGGCGATTTCGATCAGAGTCTACGTGAGGATCCACGCCAAAATCGGCTGCAAGAGGCGCTCAATCTCTTTCGCAGCGTTTGGCAAAATCGCTTTCTCGCCTCGGCCGGCTTCATTGTGTTCCTGAATAAGCAGGACGTGATGGAGCGTAAGATACGCGCTGGCAAGCATATTGTGGATTATTTTCCAGATTTTGAAGATTTTTGCAATTCACCACAAGATCGTAATTATTTTGATGAAACTGATTGGACGAAACGTTTCATTCAACAGAAACTGATCGATATCACACGCGAGCCATTCAAGCGTAATTCTCGAAATAATATTGACTATTCGCGGCGGGAATGCTACTATCATTTTACCATCGCTACGGATACGAGTTGTGTGCGGAAAGTTTTCAACGATGTACATCAAATGATTCTGCATCAGAATATGAAGATGATGGGACTGTTATGATGAGACTGTACTATATGTATGTATGTATAGCGACGCGAATATGAGTTCATGCAGTGAAAATATGTAATAAGTAGTGTATTAGTAAGAGTAATTAGCAAAGTATTTACATAGCCTATACATTCATTGTTAAGTATTTGTATAGTGGGTATTTTCCGATAGCTTTAAGTCCGAGCCGAATCTATGAATTTGTTTTTAAGCGCCAGAACTTAGTAAATTCCTATTCTGGAACTGTGATTTAAATAGAAATATTATTAATGTATACGTATATGTAGGTAACACAATTAGTTTTAAGAAATACATAGAATTTTCTACTGAAGCTTTCACTAAACATGAAATTAGCACGTTCATAAATACATAATTATAAATTATAACAATATAACATAAGTTTTTACAAAAAATTAATTTCTAAAATTTCCTCAAACAAAAAAGCAGAAAAAAAACCACAACCTAAGTAGTTTTGTTAAGTTTTGTAATAGTTAATAAAGAAAAAAATTATTAACCAAAAAATGTATGTAAATAAATATTTGCTACGGGGGGCTGTAAAGTTAAAACTCCACACCATCTGTGAGCTTTATATGTCGACGTAAGCGTCGAAAGTCGCCACGTCTGAAAAAATTAGTGGGGAGCTTTAACTTAAGAATTAACAAGCATGCGAGATTTATTACAGCTGCCATGAGTCGGCGCGCCCAACGAAAGCGCAGGACGATGAGACCAACCGAGCAGTTATATTAGCTCTCTGAAGTAGTATATATGTAAGCACTATCCCTATAATGAAACGAAGGGCAATAGCGGGAAATACCGGGATACAGGGATCACTTCCCATAGCAAAAGCTCCACCCATGTATTTGGAACTGAGCACAGAGTAAAGTGCCCGAATCATCTTCTTGTTGAGCTATTTTCTGAAATGGGGCGTTTTCGAACCGGCTTCCGAGATGGGTCGATCTTCCACTCAACCGTCGATTTGGTGGCATTGCGATTACGCTCTCCTGCATCAGACTGTGAAAGTGTTCCAATCAGGGACATAAAATTATTGTAATTTTCGGGGGTTTACTTCGAAATCATTGCAAAATTATTAATTTTTTTGACGAGTTTTATTTTTTCGCCGACGAATAGCTGTCACTTTCAGTTTTTTATCTTTTCGATAATGGATCCTTACTTTAGGAGTTTTTATTTTCCATCTAAGCGCCACCAACCAAAAACTTTGGACCAACCACAAATCTCACATAAAACTCCCAAACTTCAGTGACTGGATTTGGATAAGGAGCCAGTGAATAGCTGTACTTACAGAAAGAACTAGAATAGACTGCGTTTTCCAGGCAATAACGTTTCGAATTAAGAAGGCGGTGAGGCACCTAAAACATCATGCACCTTCGATAACTGATGCGATTTTTTTTTCAGAAAGCACGAAACTAATAGAGGACTGCAGAAGGAAGGTCACCCAAATTTCTGATCGATTCGAAATTACCCTAATATGGGTCCTAGGGCGAAGGGACATTTACGGCAGTGATACGGCATCTCCTACGGAAATCAAAAGTAATATTACCGAGATTTGCAACTCGAAAACTAAGCGGATATGAACCTAGTCTAGAATACATACTTACGACCATATTAAAGAGAGGGTTCTTCTAGGAATTACCAATAAATGTTTGTACCTAAAAGTTTACGGCAGTTTGTGCATGCGTAAGGGGTTGGAATACATTTAAACTGGTTCTGATACATCTAAAAGGAAGGCCCGAAGAAAATTGAACACCTTCTCCGCGAGCGCTTGTTCCTTTAGAAGGTGATTAAGATCTTGGCTAACCATTCCTACATAATACGTATTTCAAAATACAGCCGCTTCTAACTTTATAGAGAAGTCACTTAGCACAATTTTAATACATATCGTGTTTGTATTTTGTATTAAAAAAAGTAAGTGCGCCTGGGCCACACTGGAGAAGTGAAACCTACGTCACATATCTATTTTGTCTTTCTGCTTTTGTTTAAGGTTATATTTTCTGTCTTTTTTCTATCTAGATCCCTACCTCTAACCCTGTTGGTTCTAATTACATTAAGGTTATCCTGTTTTCCTTTATCTTCATTTTTATTTTCATACTCTATCGATAACAAAATCGATAGTAACATCCAACAAAATATCGATAACAAAATCGATGACAAATTCGATAAAAATTTCGATAGCAAAACGATAATAATATTGGTAGCAAATCGATTAGAAAATCGATAAAAATATCGATAACATAAACGATAAAAATATCCACAAAAAAATCCATAAAAACATCTATAACAAAATCTATAAATAATCGATAACAAAAATAGATTAGAAAATCGATAAAAATATAGATCACAAAACCGATAACAAGATCCATAAATAATCGATAGTAAAATCGGTAAAAAACCGATAGCAAAATCAATAAATAATTACATAACAAAATCCATAAATAATCGATATATAATCGATAAATAATCGATAACAATATCGATAAGAATATCGATTATTGCATCGGTAAGTCCCGAGAATCTATAAAATCCCAAAATAGTTCCCAGATTGAGTCTCTGTGTCTATCTACATATGTATATCCTTTTCTCTATAATTACCATTATTTTAATCTTTCTTCCTTTATCTTCATATTCACTTTTATCGGTATCCTCATCCTCATCTTCATCTTTTTCTTTATATTTATCTTTGTTTTTACTTTTATGTTTATTATTTTCTTCATCTACATATTCCCCTTCACCTTTGCCCTTATTTACATAAGTGAAGGGTTTAAAATTACCTTGGTCTTCATTTTTGCCTTTATCTTTACGCATATTTGTTTTTGTTTTTAGTTTTACCTTTGCCTTTATCCTTTTCTTTATCTATGTACGTACTCACCTTTACTTTCATTCTTGTTTCTTTTCAAAGTGTTATTCTTTAAGCTCTTGCTAGCAAGTTTTTGATAAATTAATACCATATGCATACACACAAGAAGCACTTGTTTCCGTCCCAACCATTTCCGTTGCATCATTTCCGTGTACAATTTCCGTTGAATTTGCCAATCTACTCCCCACCAACCAACCGCCACTAAAGAAGTTTCACATCAACTAAATAGCTTCCTCTTATAAAATTGGGTTTTGTCTGCCTTTAACTAGTCCCTCAAAGTAATGTTAACTTATTAATAAGGACAATTAGAAATTGTACGCCGATGCGTATACGTAATTAAATTAGCATTGAAATCGTTCACCAAGGGCATATGCATTAAATGTACGTATGTACATAAATCCATAGTAAATTTGTCAGAAATTGCATGTTTAATTACACATATACATACTTAAGTCTATCAGATTAGGTTCTTGGATATACAGACTACAAATTACCTACATACATCTGCATGCATACACTTTTGTTTGTCTTTAGCTAACTTGACATTATGTACATACAACGTATATGTCATACATTCATAAGTATATAGAGGCGAAATAGCCACTTGCATGCACCCTTGCATATTATGCTCATAATGTGCATATTTCGTGCATATCTATATAAAATAGCACTACATATATGTATGTACATACATATGTACATGCATACTGAAATAGCCGGTATGTCATTGCGGGATTGCATGCATTTATTAATTTTGATTTGCTGCCATACAACAAATGTGTCAACTCCTTCATGCCACACGCTAAGTAATGAATTTAAAAAATTATTATTATAAGGCAAGCAAAGATGTAATTTAGTATGTACTTATGGGCAAACACGCAACAACAATAGCATTTTGTACCAATTAATTGTAATTGTGCTGTTATGCAATGCGAGTAACATGCCATAAACATTTAGGAACAATGGTCACTGTGGGAAAAGTTAGTGCTTATGCATGTATACACATACATATGTATAAGCATGTAGAGTTAATTGGTTAGAATGTTGGAAAAGGTGTTGAAAATTATGTTTAGCAAAAGTGAGATATTAACATAAGAACATACATATTTATGTAAACAAATGAGCACTTTAAGCACGCAAGTCTACTGAAATGTAAAATAAGTTAAATGAGTGTATACATATGTTTGTAGGTTAATCGTATGCCTGGACTTTGTTATGTGCACTCAACGTTATTGTATACAAAGTAGGTATGTCAGTTCCGGCATCGCGGCATCCCGGCCTTTTTAAGGTCCCAAAAATCCCGCAATTCTTGGCAAATAATCCCGGGATTTACGGGATTTGTAATTTGCACTGAAGGCAATAATAGAAACTCCTTTTCTTGACCAGTATTGGCTATATTTCCTTTTTTTATTTGATAATTAATATTTTTTTATAAATATCTAACTCGTTATACATATAACACTGCGCGATAGTAAATTTTAAACACAAATATCAATATATTCGCGAAACCATGGGCTAAATATAGTAAAAGTGCGTTTTTAGTTTATCACTCTGACGTCGGTAATTTAAAAAATTCAGAGAAATGTGCTTAGAGAAGGAGTATGGGTATCAAATTAAAGAGAATTTAAACAGATTACATTTTTTGTTGCAGAAGGACTGGTAAGTATTGAAAATGTCCTTTTAAAATCTTATCCTTGAAATTTGCACTCCGTTCTTTAAACTTTACTGATCCTATACCTCCCTACGAATCCCGTTGTCAACTTTTATCCCTGAAAACTTTACAGTCCAGATCTTCCTTTCTCTCTTGCAGCTTTGTGTATAATCTGATAAATTATACAGTTGACTGCCCTGCCCTACTGGAGAAACTAACTAAATTTCTTTATTCCTGCGCGGAATCTCCGACACGTCCCTCTGTTTTACACTGAGTTTCCTAAATTTGATTACCTTAAATTTGCTCCCATACCAAGAACTCTATCTGAATTAAATAATATTCCTAACTTCGACCCGTCTCTGTCGCCTGGAGCTGTCCGGAGCCTACTGTATAATTATTTTAACTAATTACTTTAATTAGTTCCTAAGTAATTCGTTTCTGTAGTCAGTAAGAAATTAGTTGTTTCATATGACTTACAAATAAATAAATTTCGCAAAATATTTGCTTTTGAAAAAATTTATATATTAAGTATTTGATAACATCCTCGAATTTCGTCCTTTTAACTTTATCTGCTTAAAAAATTTCCTATTCGTCCTTGTGAATCCAAAAATTTTTTAATTTGTTTTTTAATTTTATAGAAATTTCCTCTTGCATTTGGTACCCATATTTTTATTCTACACTAGCTGTACCCTGCCACGCTTTGCTGTGGCATATTCCTGTTACATGTATGATAAATGATTAACGAAACAAAGCACACGTTTCAGATAAGTTTGATTTTGCAATACTTGTGTGTAGGTACACACTTGGGCAATTCACAAGGTGTCGTATTTGTCGTGTTTGTCGTGAAGTCATGATATTTAAAAATGTTGTTATTGTTTTGTGAAGAAAAATAACACATGACGATACAACTCTGCAACCTATGTTTATTCGGTGTTATGTGAGGTTAAGTGCTGAGATATAATAAATAATCGTAACAGGTGTTCACAACCGTCGTGTTTTAACACAACTTTTGTTAGGAAAATATAACTTCCCAACACCTTGTGAATTGCCCAACTATTTTTCGTTTTTTCATTCTCTACTTAGATATCAAGCCTATCTGGTTGGCCGACACGCAACAGAGATTTGTTCATGTGAGAAGCAATCGGCATCTAAATCTAAACGATACTTTTCCAAAGGTTGACCTTGAACATTACTGATTGTGATTCTGAATGCCAATCGAATTGGGATTTGCCATCTTTTAAATTGAAATGGTGTATCGGTCGGCATCATGAGAATTCGTCACCTTTGAAAGGCCACCTTAAAATCTTTGCTTACACTACGTTGTTCATCAATTTCTTAACTGCGAGTCGCGTGCCATTGCAGAGTTTTGGCTGCTTAATATTCCGCAACATGATAATTGCCGCACCTGTTTTCAAGTTCAGTATGTTGGTAAGATCAATCGAGTTCAAAAATTCCATTGGATCATTTATTTCCACAACGGTGTTTATCGACGTACATATACACATATTATTTCGTCACTTTGAATGCTGGATTGAAAAGCATTATTGAGTTGATATACATCATTATCCTTCGCGGCAAGAATAGCTCGTTTACTGCGCCAATCGTGATCCGGAAACATTCTTTCGATCAGTTCTCTTTCGATGTTTCTAAGTTACAAAAGTATCAGGCAATAAAATTCGTCCTAATCTCTCATTGACTGGCAGCTTTCAATATTTTGTTTAATCAATTTAACTAAGTTAAAATATTCAAATAGGTGGCAACCCTCCGCAAAAATATTTCCAAAAGTTATCTTTCTTAAATCTCTTTAATTTGATACCCATATTGTAATAATTCATTTATTTTATCAATACAATTTGGTATAAATGTTTCAAATAGGTGGCAACCCTCCAAATTTTCGTCATATCATTGATCCTGGTATTATACCGAAAAATACAAAAAAAAAATTATTCAAATCGGTTCAGCCGTTCTCGAGGTTTGACGGCCGTGACATACATATATACGAACACAACATTTTTATATACGTATATAGATTTGAAACAAATTAAACAGAAGAAGAAGATGATCTTCCACTTATCATCACTCCCTTGATTTACGCACAATATCTCTCACTCCCACTCAGTCATAATTTGGTGTTTGATGTGCTCGGTTCTCGGTTCTCGGTTTACGGTCGGTAAGTCGGGCAGATCGCTAGTAGTTCAGTGAAAGTGGTGTTAATGAGTGTACATAAATAATAAACAAAAAAAGCGCGTCGTGTTGTGATGAAATAAGTGAAAATGTGAGTGGTTAAGAAATAAAATAAATATGTATATGTAATGCAAAAGTCCGGTGCATGTTGATTCATGCCCTGCAGCACAAGTTGTGTTCATACATATGTATTAAGAAAAAGGTAAAGAAAAAAGTGTAAATAAAAAGTGAAAACTGCATATAATGCAATATATTCAGCAAATTAGTGCCTAAAAAAAAATACACAAAAATGTAATTATTGCGCAATGGCGTTGCAGAGAAAATCGTGTTTTAAGGAGAAGCTAAAGTGTCGTTGAATCGTACAATCGGTCTTTCCGCGTCGTTCGTTGGTGAATCCTCTTCGCGCATACATACATATGCATATATATGGCGTTTAATAATCAGTCAATGCAGAAGCAGCGTACATGTATGTATGTACATATGTAAGTAAATTTTAATATTATTTTATATATGTATGTTTATTTAGCTAAGAACTACATTTTGATTTTCTTTATGTATAATGTAAAAAAAAAGATTCACATTTATTATGGGATGTGCAGTAGTAGGATTTGGGGCTTTGTTAAATAAGGACGTTTTATCAGACGATATACCAGGCGTAGCTACGAAATTTGTACCTACTATTTCTTGAGAAATAATTGATGTCTGCTCCGAGGTTCTTACGAATTTAAATACATACGGTATCAATGCATAAAATTTTCAGCCAAATTTCAAACTTTTCTCAGAAGTGTTAGATTTTTTTTTGAGTACATAGCGCACTTAATTTAACTTAACTTAAGTCTAATTATATGGTAGAAAACCGCAACACTTTCGGCAAAAAAAAATATTCTAAAAAATCAATTTCCACAAGGCATTGAAATTACAAAATATTGGAGGCATTAAAAAATTTGCCATTCAAATTTTTGTGATTTCGTGCCAAGCGGAAATCCAGCATAAATTTTAGGCACTTGAAACTTGCACATTACCGAACTAAAATTGAATGGGCTATAAAATTGTGTACTGAAAAAAGTTTTAACACTTCTCGAGGAAAAAGCTTAAAACCTGGGTACCATTTTTTTTTAGTTTTTTACAAAGTTTTAAACTTGAGTTTATATGGGTTTTATAAGAGTAGTAGCTGTACCCTGCCACGCTTTGTTGTGTCATATTCCTGTTACATGGATGATAAATTATTAACGAAACAAAGCATACGTTTCAGATAAGTTTGATTTTGTAATAAGTACTTCTGTGCACACAATATTTGTCGTTTTTAAATTCTATGCATAGATATCAAGGATATCTGGTTTGCCGACACGGGAACACGCAACATCTGAGAACCAACCCGCGTCTAAATCTAAACCATAATTTTCCAAAGGTTGACCCTGAGCTTTATTGATTGTGATTCTGAATGCCAATCGAATTGGAAATCGCAATATTTTAAATCGAAATGGTGAATCGGTCAGAATTATGGGAATTCTTCACCTTCTTCCCCTTACTGGAATAAACGCAGTAGGCAATGTAACCCCAAGTGAAATAACTTATGATTAAAAGTTAACTATTTCATAATGTTAGAGAATGGTGCCAACAATTTTAAGGTTTCATTAAGGAATTTTTAAACAGCTTTCATGGGATATTTTTATGTTTTCGTTAGGTATGGTTTTTATTATTTTTTTCACTTGTATCAGTAGTTTATTATTATTTTTTTTTTCATTGCGAAACGATCATTTCGTTTGATACGATTTTGTAAACTCTTTCTTCATTTAAACTGTTCGGCTTTTGGCTAAGTGGAAACATAAAAAAAAATCTCTAGTAAAGCTTTCCCTAACACTTTTCTCGTTTGGAACCAATTATGTAATATTTCATTTAGTTCCCATATTTGCAGTCTTTACTTTTAGATAGGGCATAATCCTATTGAAAATATTTCTAAATCAAGATTTCTTTAATGCCTTTAGTTTGGTACCCATATTGTAACATTTCATTTTTTTACCAATTTAACTGAGTTAAATTTTCAAACAGGTGGCAACCATCCTCAAACATATTTTCGACTGTAGGTCTTTTAAAAACTCTTTAGTTGGATATCCACATTGCAATATTTCATTTGTTTAATCAATTCAACTGACTTAAAATTGTCAAATAGGTGGCAACTCTCCACAAAAGTATTTCCGAAAGTCTTCTTTCTCAAACCTTTTTAATTTGATTCTTTAATGCCTTTAGTTTGGTACCCATATTGTAACATTTAATTTCTTTTACCAATTTAACTGAGTTAAATTTTCAAACAGGTGGCAACCATCCTCAAACATATTTTTGACTGTAAGCCTTTTTAAAAATCCTAAGTTTGATACCTACATGGCAATATTTCATTTATTTTATAAATTTAACTGAGTTAAAATTTTCAAGAGGTGGCAATTCTACTCAAACATATTTCCAGCAGTTATCTTCCATAAACCTCTTTAATTCAATATCTTTATTTTAATATATCATTTAGTTTATAAATTAAATTGCGCAAAATTTTTTAACAGCTGGCAACCCTTCTTTAAAATGTTTTCGACTGTGAGCCTTTTTAAAACTCTTTAGTTTGATACCCACATAGCAATATTTCATTTATTTTAATTTGACTGAGTTAAAATTGTCAACTAGGCGGCAACCCTCCTCAAAAATATTTCCAACAGCTATCTTTCTTAAACGTCTTTAATTTGACACCCATATTGTTGGGTTTAAAAATTTTCCAATAGGTAGCAACCCTGGTTCTGGTGTTATACCAAAAAAATTATTCAAATCGGTTCAGCCGTTTTCGAGTTTTGACGACCGTGACATACGAACACAAAATTTTTATGTATATAGATTGCATTGAATTTTTTAAATAATTTTTGGAATTGATCATATCTTTGAAATTACAAAGTCCTTTAAAATAGATCCTGACGTCAGAGAGAAAAAATAAAAACGCCACTTTAAATAAAAATGTAGGTTTAAAACCCATTTATTTATTATTTATTTTATGGTAGGAGAGCTTCTCAAAGAAGAAATTCTTTCGATTTAGGTTGTTGAAAAGCAATGCATATCTAAATCCCGGGCCTAGTCCGGGGATACCGGAAATGTGGTAACGACATCCCCAAAAATCCCGGGATCGGAAAAAGCTGAAAAATTTACCTCCCTTATACAAACCCAGTAACCGTACCGGTTACATATACATTTTAAAACAAAAGATAAAAAATTATTGTACGAGTATGCTTTGGATTTTATAGGTTTGGGAGAGAAAACCGTTACGTTAAAATTTTAATGCACCTTTTCAATAAAAAATTAGCGATAAAATTCCGAAAGTTTTCGAAAAAGTTACAGAAAATACACAAATGTCGCGAAAAACTCCTAAAATATACCGAAAAGTTCCGCGAGATTCCGGAAAATAAATACGATTCTCGAAAATTGTTAGTTCCGGAAAGCTCCAAAAAATCTCGAAAAAAGCCTAGACAAGCTCGAAAAGCATAATAAAATCAGAAAAACTTTCGAAACATAAAGTACGAGGAATCGAAAAAATCTAAATGTTCTCGAAAATGATACAGTAGCAGCTCAACCTGCCACCGACGTGAAACTGTAGACCGTGTCAGCTGACACGACCTATCTTAGGGGATTCTCGTGTTAACGAAAACTCACCACCGCAAGACGGCGACGTTGTCGTTACTTCTGTCTCGCTCTATACACAGCAATTTAATATGTTGAGCTGGTTGAACTCTCAGTCGCAGCATGACAGAACTAGTCTTGTGTTCGCGGAAGTCCTATAGGGCGTACCCGTTTGGAACTCCTAAACTTCCTAGATAGGAAGTTGTCGTGGCAGCCTAATATTGGGGAAAATGCAAGCGAGGCGTTGAATGCTTTTGCCTGGAATTCCTTTAGCAATTTCCCAGCCAGCAAACTATCCGGAAACGTATCCGAAAAAGGAAACAATTTCGTAAAAAAGCTTGATATTTCATACATTACCCGATCCCATTTTCGGTCGAATTTAAGATCCATTCTCTAGGCAACTACCTGCGAATACGTATACATGTTTTCATATTCTCAGTTTGACAAACATTTTGAAATTGTTGTTTTTAAAATACATGATGATATTTTTCGAATACGAAAAATAAATAAAAATGGAAGTCGTTTTCTGAACGTTTCCGAAAACTTTACTGTCGGCAAAAAGTAGTACGTTTCTCTGCTGGCTGGGTTGTTGACCGTCAAACTGTAATCTTGAACCACCTTGCTGTTTGCCTTCGAATGCAATGTCCTGCCCATCTACCTCCATATTGCGTAAATTGAGGGAGGGCTGTAGAATCTCTTTGATGCTGAGATCCGCCTAGGTTTCGCTTTATTATACGTCCACTCTCTTTCGTCAATAACTTGGCCACACTCAACACCTTCCAGTCAGTCGTCGGTATGTCAGGGTTTTGTTTTTAGAGTAGTTGCAGCGCATACTGAGGCTTTACCTTGCGAGAAATGTCCATCTTCACCTTCGGAAGCGATTGAATTTTACTGCGCTCTATTGTGTCAAGGGAAAATCGTCCTCAGACTTGGCTGGAGAGGGTAGAAAAGCCTCCTCTCCATTCGTGCTAAGGCTGAGTCTTCTTAGACTATCGCATCAATGCGTAGCAAGTTGTATCTGACAGTAGTGCTGCAACTGCTGGCGTCCACAGCCCATAGTAGAGGTGTGGCCACTGACGACACAGCTTACAAGGGCCTTGGTAGCGTAGCTAGAGTAGAATTTAATTATTAAGTCTAAATTTTCAAAGCAAAAACTTACTGAGAGGATCCACAAGGAAATACAATAAAGCAATTCTGAGTAAATCGGGTAAAGTCTCAAAAATCCCGAACGGCATAATTTTGACGCCTTTTCATTGCAAAAAAATAGCAGCTAATTTCTATCTATTTCTATCAATTTTACACCAAGGATAGATAGAAGCGCTTCCGTCTGCTCAAGAGGCTTAGGTCACTGAATGCGGAAAGACTATTATGCCTAAGTAGCAGCTAAATGCCATTTTGATACCATATACCTCGACCGAATATGTTACAACCAACCGACGTGGTTGATGAAGTTGAGTATGTTGTGGAGAGTTAAATGTATCAGATAGCTCTCGTAACGATGTGTACTCATATGCTCTTAGCGTGGTATTTCTGCTCCTTATTAGAGCTGGACATTTGCAAAGAAGGTGTTCTACTCTTTCCTGCTCGTTATCATCTCTGCAGCTTCTACAGAAGTCGTTGTAGGCGATTCCAAGACCGATTACTTTCTACGGGGTAGTGGTTTGGTGGGATTCTCTCAGTTAACTCTAAGAAAATAAACCAACGACTGGCTTTCTGTTGTTAACAGGAACCATGAAAACAGCAGCCACAAAAGCGCTCAACACGCTGCTATTATTTCTCCCGGCGGATCTATATGCAAACAAGATGGCACGTAGCACCGCCATAAGGCTCAACGCGACCAATAAATAGACGCATCCTCATATTGGTCACTGCAAAATTCTGAACGACCTTACTCAGTTTCCTACAACCGATTACATTCTACCCACCCGCACTTTCAAGGCCATGTTAACGACCCTTCTTCCCTTAAGGGAGGAATGGTCAATGGACACAGTCAGGAAAAGCGGATCCATCCATGTCTACACGGCCAGATCGAAGCTCGAAAAAAGAGTAGGTGGTGGAGTCTATTCGGAACAGCTAGGCATATCATTATGCTTCCGTCTCCCTGAGTATTGCATAGTTTTTCAGGCGGAACTGATGGCTATCTCAAAGGCCGCATAACTGGTCCCCAGTGTGATACGATTCCAAGTCACGATATCCACATCTACACTGACAGCCAGGCTGCTTAAATCTCTGGCAAATATGTAGCTGACTTCAAAAGTAGTTGCTCATTGCCGCCGATCTCTCAACGAGATGGCTGAGACATTCGGCACACACGTTGTCTGGGTACCATTCTGGGCCATTACGACATTCAAGGAAACTGCAAGGCTGACGAACTCGCGCGTCATAGAACGACATTGCCTGATAGAGACGTAAGTGATACTCTGGGAATCCCTCTTCAAACATGCAAATATCTACTGAATGAAAAATTCAGTGAAGTTGCCAATGAAAGATGGCGAATGGAACCGACCTGTGTCACATTGCCAAAACGCTCTGGCCCGCCACGAACGCCCAACGCATCAAATCTCTTCTTAATCTAAGGAGGCAGGACATTCGCATAGTGACTGGAGTTCTCACCGGACATTGTCTGATCGGATTACACGCAGCTTGGCTGGACGCACCCTGGAACGACTGCAGTAGTAGAAGCTGCATGGATGTAGACGAATAGGAAACCATCCCACATCTTCTCTGTCATTGCCCGGGAGCTATTTCTTCGACGATCTCGGTGACCTCAAAGTGCTGAACGCCGGAAGCCTTTGCACATTCTTGCTAAGCACCAAGTGGTTTACCGGGGGAACGGGGAAATTAAAAAACCCTCATGCGGTATCACAAAGGACCCTAAGGAGTCTATGTGACTCCTACTTCTGGACTGCCGCCCAACCTAACCTAACCTAACTAAACTATTTGGAAAAGCGTACCACATTATATTAAAATTTCTAGCAAAAAGTTTTCTTCATTCTACTCCAAAAGACTTCGGCTAGAATTTTAGCTAAAGCAACACGTTTTGCGTGCAATTATAAAAATCTAGTTTTTTCGTTTATGTTTACCGTTTAACGTAACTGAGCTGTGACTGACATTATGAACTCTACCACCATTTGAACATACGTCCCCCAACTAGCACAATCGACCCCTTTGCTTTGCGCTTGTGTGCTGGCCTTTTGCTTGAACGGTCTGCTTGCTCACTATTTTCGTTGTGAAATTTAATATTTTTCACTTTCAATGCAGTTTTTTAGTGGAGAAATGTAGCCAGCAAACCTCCTCCCCACCTCTCCTTATCAGACACAAACCACAAATACTTTTTAACTTTTGACATAGTTGTTTCTACAGTTGTTGTGGTTGCTTTTTGTTCATCAAGCGTTTGTCGCTTTTTTTTTTGTGTTACCAGTATTGCTGCTCTTGTCTCAGTTACTCGAAGATGTTGGCACTTCCGCATCCGTTATCCGTTGCTTTGCTGGCCATAACAGCAGTCGCTTTTCTTTGTAAACTCTTGCTTGTTTTCTTGCTTTATTGTTGGTGGAGTTTTCATTTTCTTGTTTTTGATCGTTCCTCTCATATTTTCCTACATATTTTATGGTTAGTTTCGATTTCTTTTACTTTGCTGACGTTTTTATATTCTTTGTACTTATGGTCACTTCCGTTACTTGCGCCAGAAGTATAGTACTTTTTCTCCCCCTGGAATAGTTTGATTTTCAATGAGGTTTTTTTTCTCATCAAGAAAGTATTCGGGTAGCTATGAGAAAGAAATGAGTTGGTGTTTTTGGAGCATTTCGTACTTTTTCACTACTTTACATACCTCCATCTTTTATATAAATAGATAACTATTTTATGTTTAAAGTCAAGCAAAAAAGCATTGCGGGTAAGGGTCAAATTTCTACTCGAAAGTAAGCTGCCGTGGCGTCTCAGTGTGGAAGAGGGCCTCACGGTGATAGTCAGGCCGATATTGTTCCAAGGAGTATTGGTTTGGTGAACTGAATGTAATATATCATCAACTTTACTCGGAGGAATTGACTATGTGATCCCGGCTTTGCACTTTGGGACAAACATAAAAGACACTATGGCGTTCGAAGGCTGGCGTGAGGGCGTGAGGGCATGAGGAGTGATGGCTCGGTGAATGTCCATACATACGGACCGAAAATGGAGAAGAGCGTTGAGGTGGTAGTCGTATGTGTGGAGCTCGTTCTCAATAAATCCTGTAAGCTGCATTTTCCCGACAGAAGTTGTGGTTTTAAAGAGGGCGGTGGAACTACTGAACCGCAACATAGCATATCCAAACAAAACAAATTTGGAACAAAATGAAAGAGGACTTAAATGGATTTTAAACAGAAATAACGATCGAAGCCTACCACTTCTATTTATATTATTTTTTATAATTTAATACAAACAAAAAATGCATACACCTTACCCAAGTTTTGTTCTATGATAATTAAACAACTTTTTTTATTTAAATATTTTTCAATAGCTGGCTTTCTGCTGGCTTTCCTCGTTTAAATATTTCAGTGTTAAAGCTATTTTAGTCCTCTTTCAGTTGATACCAAACTTGTTTAATTTGGACATGCGAAATTAAAAATTTGTTCATTGTCACTCGAAAAAAATCATAATATTTTTTTTAAAATAACTTTTGGAAGTTTTCAAATAGAATCTTCATATTAAAGGCAATGAAAGTTGACATCGAATACAGTAAATCTGTTAAGTTTCAAGAGTGTGCCACCAAATTAAGAAAACTGGCAGCATGCAGAATATCTGTGGGAGCTATTTTTGAGATTCGTATTAAATGTTTAATATACTTCAAAATGTCAACATTAAACTGTGAAAATGTTTTTCTTGCCAAAAAAAAAAACAAACCAATCTAGAGTAATGCAAGTGGTGTGCCGCCAAATGAAAAGAAAAAATGTATTGATTATAAGGTGACGATGATTTGCGAATTTTATAATTTTGATTAGCACACTCACAGTTCATTCTGATATATATATTGTTATATACATGAGGAAATTTATATTCGAAAAGATTGCTGTAGAAAAATATTCCACGCCAATATTTAGTTACATTTAAATAATATGACTTTCAAGTAAGGGCGTGCGAGTAAACGTGTTAGCTAACTCTGGTAAATTCATGCAGATATAGTTTTCCAAAAAATATTTCTGCTTCATTATATATGATTGATTTTGATTATGCATGCATGTACATGACTTATCAGCTAATATATGGTTTCTAGTAGCAATCGCCAGTTGACCGTAGCCGCAGCGACGCAAACAAAATGTTTACGCAAGAAAATACAGTAGTAATATTTGATGTGTAATAAAAGAAAAACAATGCCTACGATAGTCACAATCAATCAATTATTACTGCTGATTGCTTAGTTACAAACGTAATTGAAATTTTGG
>NW_023458565.1:10731441-10733319 GCF_013731165.1 Rhagoletis pomonella
AATTTACGATAAATTCATATGCAAACTAATGTACAAACATATGAATGTATATGCACACATACGCACATACATACATATTGCATGTTGTATATATATACATATACCATACTTATCAATGCATGTACTTACAGTGCTGGTAAAAAATAGACCCTCAAAATTTTGATCAGATTTTATTATTTTTCCTTTGTCGATTTAATGTGTATTAGCTTTTTATTAAAGTATAGCTCCAAATTTCAAGCTTTGCATAAAAATTAAACAAACTTTTACCGAATTAATCCAAGTTTCAAACTTTGTATAAAAATTAAAAAGAAAAGAAAATTTTTTTATTAGAAATTTTAAAATAATATTTAGTTTTATAGTACATACATTTAATTTTAGTGTCAAGCATTTTCTTCCATACAAAGTATGTATATATGTTGGACAACTTTTTTTATATGAAACAAACCGCATAAAACCGTTGGCAAAAAGATTTTTTTTTAATCAACGCCAACTTTTGGCAGCTTCGAATATGCATTATGTGTGATAATTTAGTGGGCTGTAAAACTGCATACCAGACATCGGGCCGTATAAATAAAAAATAAGCAATTGTCATTTCTTGAAATTTCAGACCTTTCACTCAAATTTAATTGAAAAAGTCGAGTAAAACGTCTGAAGTTTTATGAAATGCAATTGTTTAGTATTCATTCATACGACCCATTTCTAAAAATTCTTATTACAAAATTTGATTTTTTGGTGAAATTTTTTGATTTTTTGTATAAAGGTTTTTTTTGATGGTTTGTTATGAAAGAAATGTTGTTCAACTAACAGCCAATTTCACGAAAGCAATTTAAGTGAAAAAGGATTTTAATTTTTGGAATTTTATACAGAAATTGACAGAAAATAAAAAAATCATTTTCCATTAAAATTACTGGTGAAACTGGCGGTAAGCGATACATACCAATAGATTTCATTTTTCACTGAGAATGAAATTTGAAAGTATATTTTTATTTGTAATTTTTATGCAAAATTCAAAAAAAAAAACAATTATTTTTGATTTTTATTTGATTAATCCAAAATAACAATTATTTTTGATTTTTATCCAAATAATCTGCAAATAATAATTATTATTTGAGATTTTTATATTATATGTCTTAGATAACAGTTATTGAAAACTTTTTTTTTATAAAAGTCATCAATAAAAATCAGTTAGTAACTTTTACTTTTAAAAGTCGTCAATATAATTTTTTAAGTCATACGTATAAAAGTCTTTATCATTTTTCGCAGTTACGAAGTTGTTGGAGAACAAAAGTTTATTACGACTTATACAAATGACCTTTAAGTATGATTTATAAAATAAAAGTCAGTGACTGATTTATTTATTAAAACTGTACTATATATCTGCTTATTGCATGTCTATAATAGAAATCCTTTCAAACTATCAACTTTGAAGAATATTTGACCTCAAACTCTCAAAATATTTTTTCTACGTCGAAAAATTTGGGGAAGGAAACGTTTGGGGTACATCATAGCACATTTTTGGGTGGCCAATGCCTGTCAACACATCGCTACCGAAAGTATCATACTTAATCCTTGCGAAGGTGGGAAGGGGCCCAAAAATGGTTCGGCCGTGACATACTTTTCAAGGCAAGAAGGGCATCTGCGGTTGTCATGTATGCATGAAAGCGTGAGTTATGCCCACCTGCAGCTGTTCGAAGTCTCCCAATCATTGTTCAGCGAAATATTAACATAGTTTCTGAAGATGGATGAGATGGCTGAAGGCGGTAAATCTAAAACTATCTTCGGACCAGGGAATACCTGGCCTTAACCACTCTTGTTAAAAATCAAATGTCCCATTATCAGCTGCTCTCTGGTGGCCTAGTGTCCAGAGCATTGCCGAAC
>NW_023458565.1:10733419-10735468 GCF_013731165.1 Rhagoletis pomonella
AATTTACGATAAATTCATATGCAAACTAATGTACAAACATATGAATGCATAACACATACACACATAAATATACGTATACCATACTTATCAATGCATGTACTTACAGTGCCGGTAAAAAATAGCACCTCAAAATTTTGATCAGATTTGACTATTTTTCTTTTGTCGGTTTAATGTGCATTAACTTTTTATTAAAGTGTAGCTCCAAATTGCAAGCTTTGCATAAAAATTCAACAAACTTTTACGGAATTAATCCAAGTTTCAAACTTTGTACGAAAATTAAAAAAATTAAATAAAATTTTTTTATTAGAAATTTTTAAGTAATTTTTATTATGCAGTTTTATAGTACATACATTTAATTTTAGTGTCAAGCATTTTCTTCCATGCAAAGTATGTATGTATTTTGGACGTTGGCAAAAAGAATTTTTTTAAATCAACGCCAACTCTTAGCATCTTCATTGGGACGTATTTATTAAAATCTAAATAATTGTTTTTTCTTAAAATTTCAGACCTTTCACTTAAATTTAATTAAAAAAGTGAGTAAAAGGTCTGAAATTTTAAGAAATGCAATTGTTTAGTTTTTATTCATACGGCCCATTTCAAACAATTTGTATTAAAAACTTCGATTTTTTGTTGATATTTTTTGAATTTTTGTACAAAGTGTAAAATATGGATTTATATGGTTTTTCTTTATGGTTTTGTTATGAAAAAAATGTTCTACGACTAGCAGCCAATTTCATGAAAGCAATTTAAGTGAAACATGATTTCAATTTTTTGAGTGTTATATGGAAATTGACAGAAAAAAAAATAATTTTCCATTTAAATTGCTGGTGAAAATGGCGGTAAACCCCAGAATCAAATTTGAAAATACATTTTTGTTTGTAATTTTTATGCAAAATTAAAAAAAATAACTATTTTTGATTTTTATTTTATAAATCCAAAATAACAATTATTATGGATTTTTATCTAAATAATCTGCAAATAACACTTATTTTAGATTTTTATATTATATGTCTTAAATAATAGTTATTGAAAACTATTTTTTATAAAAATCAGTTAGTGACTGTTACTTTTAAAAGTCATCAATATAATTTTTTAAGTCATACGTATAAAAGTCACTATATTTTTCCGCAGTTAAGAAGTTGTTGGAGAACAAAAGTTTACTATGACTTATACAAATGACTTATAAGTATGATTTATAAAATAAAAGTCAGTGACTGATTTATATTGATGACTTTTCAAAGGAAAAGTGACTGACTGATTTCCATTTATGACCTTTATAAATAAAAGTCTTCAATAACTATTATCTAAGACATATAATTTAAAATCAAAAATAACTGTTATTCAAGGAGTAACTAAATAAAATTAAAAAAATATTGTTAAAGAGCGGGTTTTTTAAATAAAAGTCGTTACTATTGTGGTCTCTGAATAGAACTTGTGGGTAGGAAGCTTTATTTATTAAAACTGTACTATATATCTGCTTATTGCATGTCTGTAATAGAAATCCCTTCAAACTATAAATCTTGAAGAATATTTGACCTCAAACTCTCAAAATATTTTGTTCTACATCGAAAAATTTGGGAAAGGAAACGTTTGGGGTACATCAGAGCACATTTTTGGGTGGCCAATGCCTGTCAACACATCGCTACCGAAAGTATCCTACTTAAGCCTTGCGAAGGTGGGCAGAGGCACAAAATTCTTCCTATTCATGGCAGGAAGGACATGTGTATGCCAAACGCAGTCAGGTGCATGTGCCGCGTGAAGTGGCCAGTCAGTAATCCTACAAGTTTTCTGCACTTTCATTTGCTCAGTGAAAGCAAAATCCTATCTAGGACGTGAGTTATGCCCACCTGCAGCTGTTCGAAGTCTTCCCAATCATTGTTCAGCGAAATATTAACATAGTTTCTGAAGATGGATGAGATGGCTGAAGGCGGTAAATCTAAAACTATCTTCGGACCAGGGAATACCTGGCCTTAACCACTCTGGTTAAAAAGTCAAATGTCCTATTATCAGCTGCTCTCTGGTGGCCTAGTGTCCAGAGCATTGCCGAAC
>NW_023458565.1:10735568-10777941 GCF_013731165.1 Rhagoletis pomonella
ATTATCAGCTGCTCTCTGGTGGCCTAGTGTCCAGAGCATTGCCGAACTATGTAGTTTGAAAGTGAATTGTAGACACGCGAACTCCTACTTTTTCACCAATTTTCGAACACGAACTTGGAGTAAAGATTGTCCTCGTTACCTTCGATATAGGCTCCAGATATTCACCATTTGTCGGTTTTAGATGCATCAGTATAAACTGACCTTCCATCTAGATTTCTGCCGCCAGAAATTTCTGCCTCACTCTTCACTGTATATGTAGGAAGACAATGACGGTAGTTTAAGCAGTGCATTCAGCGCATTCGCAGCTGTTACAAGGAAACCTGCCGTACTTTACAGCGGCCGTCTATAGTAATGCTTTAAATTGGCATTAGCAAATATAAACTTCACTATTCGACTAACTTTCATGAGTTTTCTTTTGCAAAATGTTTTTGCAGCGTCCATTAACTTTCACAATATTAAAGTTGGATACATAAAATTTTACATTTAATTTAAAATTCATTAGCTGTATTACATTTACGTATGCATATTCTGTTGTTTATGTAAGCCATTAAAAAATCTTAATTTTCGAGTTCTCGTTAAATTATACTTTAAAATTGCCTGATTTTTTCTTATTAAACCACAAAGCGTGAAATCCATTGTACGAACATATGTATATGTATACATACATACATACAAATTTATAACGGACTTTACATTTACATATGTATGTTTATGTGGGTATGTGGGTCTGAAAGTCCATACATACTTATTTGAGGCCAATATGTTGGGTACATAAAGCTGCGCCGAAAATTAAAAAATATAAATTAAATATTTTACACTTTGTGCCATAAAAGTCAACGCCATAGCCGAAAAATAAAACAGTAACTTTTTACTTGCGCCAAAAAGGAGAAGCAAACCTTGTAAATTTGTATGTAAATAGAACATGCATACATACAAATATGAAAACTAAAGCGTCGAATTGGCATTTATTAGTAAGTATGTTTGTATGCAGTAGAAACTATTTGGGTACTGGTCACTGTGTATTTGTATAAAAAGTAGTTATTACAATATGGCAATAAAGTGCGGCATTTTTGAAAACTGTGCAGTTTTTAATGCCACATAATTAGTCTTCAACTTTGATAAGCTACTGTCAGTCATTTTAGTTTATTTATTTATTTTTTTTTTTACTTATTTATTTACTTTCTGGTTTTGAAAATAAATGATATCACCGAAAATAACAACTTATATTTAAAAAAAAAAAAGTTGGCCATTTCAGTATACAAAAACCACTTACATACAAAAATGTTGTATTTGTTTTTATAATTCATGTAATTTTTTTCATTCGTTTGCCGCTAATCTGTTAAATTAATAATAAAGTCGATTTTGTCTTTTTAAAAAGCTGGTAAACCTGCTAAAAACGTTTTCATAATAAAGCTTTGTTCTCTTCTTATTTTTTGGCATACTTTTTTGAAATTTTTTTCAATCTATTATTTAAAGCAGATTTTCACGTTTTAAGCAGGTGGCACCCCTTTTCACTGAATATGTTCACTGTTTATATGTTACTCCAGGTAATAAAATAACTCTGTACCAAAGTTTATATAATGAAAGACCAGCAAACACTCACACGCTTACTCACAAACTTTCACATTTGTAACATAAGTAGGGTTATATGTATCTTGTCAAATGATATCCCTAAACTGGTATCAATCCTTGTCAAAAATATTTTCCAAATACATACAGCTGATAAAAAACCTCTCTCGTTTTATACCTAAACTAAAATATTTTATTTAACTTGTTAATCAAATTGATTTTGAATTACTAAACAGGTGGCAGCTCCTTTTAGAAATATTTTTGATATAAAGCGGTTTTGAACCCTTATTAAGATATTTGTTTCAACTTATTAATTAAATTTATTTTGAATTTTTAAACAGGTGGCAACTCTCTTAAAAAATGTTTTCGAAATACACCTATTTTAACCCCTTTTGTTTGACTCCCATATTTTTTCGATACCTTACATAACTTATCAATTAATCGATTATAAGTTTTTCTAACAGGTGGCAACTCTCTTACAAATTCTAGAAATAAATGGTTTTGAAACCCTTTTCGTGCGGCAACGCCCTTCACAGAATATCCTGTTTAAGACTCGGGCCTATCTGTGTTTCAAATTTTATTCAAACACTTTCAGCCGTTTTTGCGTTAAAGAGCAACAAATACACTCACAAACCCACAAACTTTCACATTGCGATGGTCAAAAATTGACAGCTCATAACTAAAAATTTTTTCGAAATTGCGTTATATACAACAGAAGATAGCAAATTTTGTTGACAATTTTTTTATGTACATAGATAACCAAGCTTCGGAAAAATTGTCAATTACGAACTGTCAACGCTTGAGTGCCGATTTATAATAGTAGTAAAATTTATTTTATTTAAAATAAAAAAATAAATGAATTCATAAATAAATACATAAATAAATAGATAAATTTATAAATTTATAAATAAATAACCATTACAATTATCCCGCAGAATACGAGTTACTTGCAGTAAAGAACGACTGTTTCCGAAAAAAAAAATATTGAAAACATTTTTATTCGAAATGCTCCATCGAATTATGTATTTATTCTGAGCAACCCTATCTGAGGGTATAAAATGAAACAGTCACTGATAAGGACGCCAATAGCTGTGCCTCTTTCGAGCATAGCATACTATGAGGAAGCCAGAAATTTTTAATGATACAAGGGAAGGCGTATATATACATATATATATTTATATACAAGCGAGATCCTGTAAAAGTGATGATGGCGCAAATATTTATAAAATGACCAAAAGCATTCAAAGTTACAAACTACATGCAAGCACCAATAAAATATGAAAAAAGCAAGTAGCAAACGCCAAAAAGGCAATGGTCTATTTTTTTTATATTTTTTTGCTTAATATTCAGACGTCGATGATTCAAAAATTTAAGCGAAGCTGGAACCGACAAAACCTGTCGCTGTAACAGTTATACATATAAAACACTACATCGATGGCAGCTAAGAAGCTACCCGTCGGCCATGCAATTGGCGACACGCCTGAGGGTGACGAATTTAAAATTCAACACAGCAAATGCGGAGCTTCTTCCTTTGAATGCCCCACAGCGGCATGCTGTGCCTTGCTGTTGAACGCTCGAGTAACTGGTAGAAATGAATGCATGCATGTATGTAGTAAGCACTTTCAGCTATTCACTCTTACCACTCTCCCTTAGCATTGCGCCGCCAATTGCTTGTCACTCCTTTGCCAATTCACTTCTATCTGCTGTCCACAATTATTGGACAGCCGAAAACCGCTTTCAATGTTTGAAAAGAGAAATTTTAAAATTCAAAGCAAAATACGAGTGACTCGAAAATGTTTTAAATTATGCATCTGCATAACGCATAATGTGTTCAAACAAGAGCTCACTGCTCGTCAGCTGCAGGATGTGAAAGTGGCGGTAGCGTAAAAGTAAAGTGACGAAACTCCTATGAACGATGTTACGTATACGCACTGTAGTACAACTTCGCTCTAGTTTCAGTGCTGCTACAATTCAAGTAGGTCGCCGTGTCTGTTCTTAAAGTAAATCGCCCGCTGTTTAAACCCTCCGCAAATCGCCGACCTTAGCTAAATGCTAAGCTAAGGGGAAGCTTCTCAAGGCTATTTAAAAAATGTGTCCAGAGTGTTTTCATAGTAGCCCTGAAAAGGTCTGGCAGCTTTAGAAATAGTATTGCGATGACTCCACCTCTGAGCAGCTAGCACAATCAGCATATGGTATGGTTTAGTTTATAGTCTCACCAATGGACAGTCAACCGGTCCGCTGTGGGTCAACGGCTGAAGTTCCCATCCCACTCACTCACAACGCAGAAGAAGAAGCCCGTAAATTTTTTAAATGATCCGTGCTATCGTCTACACGTAGCGTGTCCACCCAGTTTGACAAAGTGAATTCCAGTGCCAGTTACTGTCGAAATTCGAAGGTTCTTCTAGTTTTGAAAAGCCTTGGAGATTTTTTCAAACTTAGCATGTCCTTTAACTAATAAGGCAAAAAATTACTTACCAGCAAATCTCCTGCTTTGGAATTAAGACGTGACTACCAGTTTTTAAAACTTTGAAGGACTTTGGCAGGACTTGGGATTGACTCGATACGTTCTAGTTTGTCGACGAATTTCAAAAATCCTAAAATCCGATAACTCAATAAAGCCACATAACTCGATAGCTATCAATAAATGTACGTTTCGAGGACTCGATGAATCTCGATAACTCAGAAATTTACTTATCTCCATATAAATCGATATATCTACAACTCGATGAACTTTGGATATTTCTATAGATTTCGATAACTCGATTAATTTTGATAGCTCCATAAATTTCGATATTTTTCGACTAATTTCGGTAACTCGTTACACTCTGGTAACTCAATAAGTAGAATTCGAAAACCGATAAAGAGTGAAAAATCGATGTACTTATATAACTCTGGAAATTTCGATAACTCGATATATTCTCAAAATGCTTAAAACTTCGATTCGATAAATCGACAAATTTCGGTAAATCAATAATTTTCGATAACTCGATAAGTTGAAAAAACTTGCTACATTGCGATAACTGGATAAATTATGTTAGATCCACAACTAATGATAATTCAATAAAATCGATAACTTGATAAATGCCATTAACCCCACAACAATCGGTAAATTTCGACAATTAAGATTCTTTGTCTCTATAAACTTCGACAACTCAATAAACACGGATTTACAGAATGAAATAACTGTGTACAAATATCCGGATAAGGACGAAAATGGCAGAAACCGAATTAAAAACAAAAATTGGAAAAGTCATTTTAACTTAATATATAGCTGCTTGCAAACTTAAATTTGAATGTTAATTCCACTCAGATTTTGTCTTGACGCACTTATTCCCGTAGTATGGCATTTAAAGTATGAATATTTTTGTATCATCAACATCAGCAATATTTCTTTCATATCCGTTTTTCGTAAACTTCTTCAAGAAGGATCGTTGTATGACATGCTATGTACTTCTAACACAGATATACATAAATGCATACAGCTGTATAAGTAACTACGAACTCGAATGTGTTCATATATATATATGTACTTATGTATATATTTTATGTTTAATACGATGTTTACATGCGGCGATTTTGCAACTTTTAGTTGAAAGCAACAATCGCCTGCTGTGTTTGGCTTCGCTTCCAATGAAGTTGGGAAGGGTGGGCTAGCCAACTTTTGATTCAACTAATTGCCTCTAGAATTGCCAGGAAAATCGCCTCATGTGAACACCGTTTAAGCCCAACGAGCGCAACCACTATTCGTGCGTAGAGGCGTATACGTAACATTTTTGATAAAGTGTAACTAGTTTTGATGCAAATTAATGTAGATGGAGGCGAGCTTACTAGGAAAGCAATACACTACCGACTATTATAAATATTATTATGCATACCGACAACAAAATGCCAGCAATAATAACAATAATAGCAACGGGAATAACAAGTGACTTGCAGGAACTAGCTACTATAAAAATGCCAAAATACATGGATACGTAACTATATGTATGTACATACATAGATACATACATACATGTACTAACGGGTGATTTTTTAAGAGCTTGATAACTTTTTTTTTAAAAAAAACGCATAAAATTTGCAAAATCTCATCGGTTCTTTATTTGAAACGTTAGATTGGTCCATGACATTTACTTTTTGAAGATAATTTCATTTAAATGTTGACCGCGGCTGCGTCTTAGGTGGTCCATTCGGAAAGTCCAATTTTGGGCAACTTTTTCGAGCATTTCGGCCGGAATAGCCCGAATTTCTTCGGAAATGTTGTCTTCCAAAGCTGGAATAGTTGCTGGCTTATTTCTGTAGACTTTAGACTTGACGTAGCCCCACAAAAAATAGTCTAAAGGCGTCAAATCGCATGATCTTGGTGGCCAACTTACCGGTCCATTTCTTGAGATGAATTGTTCTCCGAAGTTTTCCCTCAAAATGGCCATAGAATCGCGAGCTGTGTGGCATGTAGCGCCATCTTGTTGAAACCACATGTCAACCAAGTTCAGTTCTTCCATTTTTGGCAACAAAAAGTTTGTTAGCATCGAACGATAGCGATCGCCATTCACCGTAACGTTGCGTCCAACAGCATCTTTGAAAAATACGGTCCAATGATTCCACCAGCGTACAAACCACACCAAACAGTGCATTTTTCGGGATGCATGGGCAGTTCTTGAACGGCTTCTGGTTGCTCTTCACTCCAAATGCGGCAATTTTGCTTATTTACGAAGCCATTCAACCAGAAATGAGCCTCATCGCTGAACAAAACACACGCGCGAAACACATTTCGAACCGAACACTGATTTTGGTAATAAAATTCAATGATTTGCAAGCGTTGCTCGTTAGTAAGTCTATTCATGATGAAATTTCAAAGCATACTGAGCATCTTTCTCTTTGACACCATGTCTGAAATCCCACGTGATCTGTCAAATACTAATGCATGAAAATCCTAACCTCAAAAAAATCACCCGTTATATATACACATATTTACATATAAGCTTGCTAAGGCAAGTGTTACAACAAGAAAAAAAATACGCAAAGTGGAGCGAAGCGAAACATCTGATAACAACGACTACGGCAATAACAATGAAACTCTCATCCGTTTATGTTACGGCTGCCTGGTATATACATACATACGAGTACCTAAGTACATACATACACATATGTACAAATACATTTAGGTGCACGTACATAAATGTTCGCTTTTCTAGCTTTTGTTGTTGGCTTTAACGATGTTGTTTAGTTAGCCAATTTTCCTGTGGCATAGCGAGTTTTTGACTTTTGAAAGTAATCTCAGTGACTTTAATGCAAGTCGACAGACACTTATTTAAGGTTATTTCTTTAAGCTTCTTTGTGGAGATTACATTCGCCAAGCAAAAGTTAGGTAAGTATTTTTAAGATATTTAGTACCACTTTTGAAAGTTTTCAAGGTTTGGGTATCAAATAATGGTCGATTGGATAGTTTTGATTTTCCAAGATTTTGTACGTAATATTGTAAATGGAACTTGTTTTTAATATAACGCCTTTCCAATACCTCTTTCCATATAAAATATGTCGATAAAAAAATATGATCAATGCTTTAATATTTTAGCTTAAGAAGTACCCCAGTATTCAGTGAAATAAAACTAAAATAAAACACATTGAAAAAATAATGTTAATAAATAAAAATATCGTCAATATTTTTGTCGAGTTTGTAGCTCAAAATTCTACAAAGTTAAGATTTTAGAGACAAATAAAAATAAATTTTGCTTTTTGGTCCAATAACTTAAAAAAAAAAACTGTACCTTAAAAATTATGTGGCAACCCTACACCAGGTTAGAGAGTGCATATTTTGCATACATACTTACAAAAAGTGCTCGTAGAAACTGGTAAAATACAAATTGGTATAAAATAAACGTGGCAACCCTCAACGAAAATAATTACCCATTGAAGTTCTCAAAAGTACCCTTTAAATTGAGTCATAATAAGTAGTTTCAATTAAATTTTGTATAATCGAAAATAAATGGCAACCCTACACTAATATATATTTATACAATTACAATATAGGCAAAGCGTGGTTTAAGAGCTTGCTTCTAGCACCCGTAAAGAGTAATACTGATTCATATTATGGAGCATTATTTACTTGGTAAATAATTTTGAATAGGTGGCAACCTTATAGAAATATTTTCGGAGATAACACCTATTTAGATAACCAAAACATTATATGAATACAAATTTCGTTATAACCGTTTCTGACAAACCTATGGATATATCAAGTTAAATAAAAAAATGTTTGAAATCAACGCGATTTTTTAGCCGTTTGAAACTTGAACTTTATGAGGTTAAAATTATATGGGCTATAAAACTGCATACACAAAAAGAATTTAAATTCAGATTGAAATGCTCGTAATTAAAGATGCAAATTTTTTGAATTTTCCTAAGTTTTGTATAAAGTTGGCAACTGTGATTTATATGGTTTTGGCTTGAACAACAGCTTGAATAGCTGGAATTGAAATTGCCCCACACCATGAATGAACCGCCAACAACGTTCCGTTTAGAACTCTAAAACTACATCAACTCGGCTGAACAGCTTGGAGTGCCAGAGTATTCTCTCTGCTACTTCTTTGTTACAAACCTTTGTGTAATCAAATATCATATTTAAAACATATACATATGAGCAAATCTTACGAATTGTTACATTTTACGACATAAATGTGTTTTTAGTTGAAAATGGTGGCACTTTTATCTTAGACAATGCATTTTCTTCCATTTTGCGTAAAGAACAAGAATCCATCGCGAAATTGTATTTAAATGAAAACTTAAAAAACATATACTAAAAAAAGTAAAAAATAACAGCAAAAAATCAAGCAATTTAGAAATATTGAAATGTTGGCGTGGAAGATTTTTACACAGTATTCCTTATGCAAATATATATTACTTTCTTCATCTATATAATAATTTTAGTATGAATTTCGAGTGTGCCAAAAAAATTTAAAAATGGAATTTTAGTTTCTCAATAAATAGCCTTCTTCCACTTAATATAATTTTTTTCATTTGATGGCACACTAGTTTTGTTAAACCATATTCATTCGTTTTGGCAAGAAACACATTTTGGCCGTTTAATTTTAACATTTTGAAGTATCCTAAATTATTTAAGTTAAAAAAATTTCAAAATTTCAACAATTACAAAATAGCTGGGATAGATATTCTACATGCTGCTATTTATATATTTAGTGGCACACTCCTGAAACTTCACAGCTATGTTGCATTTGATGCCAGCGTATCTTGCCTCTAATATGAACATTCTATTTGAAAACTTCCCAAAGTTATTCAAAAAATTAACATTATGCATTTTTCCAGTAACATTGAAAAAATTTTTAATTTCGGAACTTTTTCGCCTAAATGACTGTTTTAGAGCTAAATTTTTCAAATACTTGATTTATTTTTTATTGTACTTATTTCTGGAACTCCACTGATTAAAATATATGCAAGAAGAATGCTTTAGAATTTTTTTTTTCTGGCGAGAGAAGGCAGTGACACTAAACACAACTCGTGAGATTTGCTCATATTACTTAAATGGAAGAAAATAACTCCGTAAAAAATTTGGCCCCTAGATGTTTGCAAGGTCGGCTATTCTTTTTTTACTAACCAATAACAAAAGCTTGTCTTTAAATTACTTTTTTCATTTAAATTGCTTTCGTGAATCTGGCTCTTAAAAGTTGCAATCCTGCGCGTTCGAAATATCATTTGTTTTCGAAATTTCAATTCAAGAAGTTAGACGGAAAGAATTAGTCTATGATACTTAAATAAGGTTGTATCATGCTTGTTGTCTAAGGAATATTTACCTGATATGATTATTTTTTTTTTTTTTTCAAAAAAAGTCAACAGTTAGCCGCGATGTTTTATAACCGGTATTTTCTTCGTAAAATACATATAAGAGTAAAAATCATGATTTTATTTTTTTTTTTACATCAAAAATAAAAGTGAAAATTTACTCTTATTTTTACGATCAAATATCGATAACCTGATAACCAGGCAAGTGTGAACAACCACAATATGAAAATCGATGGTAAACCGGTATTCTAAAAAATAAAAGTCAAATATTAACCGTATTTTTTAGCAAATAAAATAAAAGGCAAAAGTTAAGTTTTATTTTTGACCAAAAAAAAATCAAGTCAAATTTTAACCAAGGAATAAAACCGAAACCCAAACCGAAACCGTAACCGTTTAAAACCGTTTCGTTTTTCAAAACCGAAACCGAAATCGTAACCGTTATCTTGACCTGAAAAGGAACGATACCGAAACCATTTCAATTACAGGTTTCAATCGATTTCCAGAAATTTACAAAAATAATAAATAAAAATTTCTTTGAAATAAATGATCTATTTAACCAAAATCAGCAACATTTTGCTAACATTCTTGTTAAGTAGTAAATAAGTATGGCAAGGTAACTTTTCGCAAAAATCTGCTGATGACTTTGTTGTTGTGAATCGATAATCGATTAATTATATTTAAGTAGTTTCTTTCCCGTACGCAATGCGAGATCCCGCGTGTGCCCAAAATAGCCCAGAAATCATGCCTGTACTCAACAAAATGGGTAATAGAGAGCGAAAATTTGAGCGTATTCGATCGTAAGTAAGTAGTATTCTTCTTCCTGCCCGAAACAGCCCGAAATTTTCTCCGAGTAAAAATGGATAAAGTGTCAAAGTGCATATCAGCTGTATTGTGTTTACATGTTGCCTGCATTTACTTGGTGCTTTTAAGGAAAAGTGAATAGCCTGTTGATGTATTTTCAATCTATGTACTCAAAATCAAATTTGTGAAACCAAAATTCAATTTCCAAGTGTTTGCATTTAATACCATGTTCTGACCGACAACCAAAACATTTTTCCTTCATTTTCTTTTCATTTATAACCTTTAACTTTCATTCTTATTTTTCTTTGGCCAGGCAATTAACAATAAATCCGAGATGGCGTATTAAAGATGATAAAATATGACTTCCACTTCGATAAATAATCGAAAAAAACTAGTGAAGACACCGATTGGAATGAGTGAAAAGTGAGTTTTCAAGTAGTTTTCAGCGAAAACTGGTTTTCGTTTAACAGATTTTATATGGACGAAAACACAAGTTTTAGGTCGAAAACCAGTTTTAGCAACGAAAACATGTTTCCGATGTCGGTCAGAACATGGTATAAGTGACAAAAACAAGAACAACGTGAATCAGCTGTTTCTCGACTTGTGGGCACGAAATGTGGGTTTTTGCGTTTCCGTACTTCTGAACTTTGTTCCATTTTTGAAAGAAAATGTTTCTCTTATTCTCTAATTACCAAATCCGGTCCGGATTGTTAGGGAAAGAACCTAGTGTTGATATTATCAGTGAACTGTAATTTTCGATTTTCTTTCCTCAACGTTTAAGACATTGTGATTTAAATAATATCAACAAAATGTCTGTGAAAAACCGAAACCGGAACGAAACCGAAACCAAAACCGAAATAAATTTTGAAGAACGAAACCAAAACCGAAACCCAAACCGGAACGTTATTTTGAATCGGTTTCATTCCTTGATTTTAACTCAAATTTTTTATCGAAAATATACCGATGTAAAAATAACGATTACTTATCGACATTAAAAAGCAAAAAATTACGTTCCCCGTCTAATTTCATTCAAAAATTAAATAGAAACAATTTTTGAACCCCATAGTTTTTGATATTTCGAATCTGTAGCGCAACCACTTCTCGTATAAATACCCTCAGGTACCTAAAAGTACCCCAAAAATGTAAGATCTCAAAAATACGCATTTCCGAAGAAAGTCCCATTGAGAATTTTTTCCTAAGTAGATTACCATACGAAGAGTACGCTCGTTTACTCATATTGTGCTATTTAATTATTGAGGTGACCTGGTGTTTATAACATGTCGCACACCCTTATATAACAACGTAACTATTACTTAAAACAAAGCACACTTCCTTTCCACATCCTAAATAACGTTCAAGTTTCCGAATTAAATAAAAGTAATCTCAACACACATTACGCAAACAATACAAAAGCGCACCTGAGAGAAATTCGAAAACAAGAAGAATTAAGCGATTATTGTTGAAATCCATCAAAACATTGAAATCGATTAATTTTCTTCAACTTTTCATGCCCGTTTGCCTCGACTCGTCTGTTTATTCGCTTGCATGAAAGCAAGTACACCAATAAATATGCAGTGATACCGTGCATATGATACATACAGATTTACATATATACATACATACATATCGTTTTGTGTGGCGCTTCAAGTAGCGCAGCCTCAGTATTTGTGCGAAAACAAGCTTATCCTTGTAGCTGCTTCACAAGTGCTCACGACACAACTGTATGTTCACTACACATACATAAGTACATACATATATACGTAAGTAAATATTGTGCACTCGCTGCAATTCCACCAGGGGCATTGTTATTCGTATTTACACGAGCATCAATCAAAAAGTTATATTTTCTTTCAATTCGATTTCGTATTCGTTTTTTACTTGCTATCACCGACCGACATTCGGCGTACAACTTGCTCGATATCTGAAGTTGTTTGTGCTGCCTTTCTTTTTCTCTCTTCTTTTTATACCCGAGCGCACTTGTGCACAAGGGTATTATAACTTTGTTCACATAACGGTTGTTTGTAACAGGCAAAACGAATCGAGATAGATATAGACAAATGTATACATAAATGATCAGGATGAAAAGAGAAATCGATTAAGCGGTGACTGTCTGTCCGTCCGTCCGTCCGTCCGTCCGTCCGTCCGTCCGTCCGTCCGTCTGTCCGTCTGTGCACACGATAACTCGAGTAAAAATTGAGATATCTTAACGAAACTTGGTACGTGAACTTCTTTTGGGCGTGGGACGGATGGTATTGAAAATGGGTGAAATCAGATAATAACCACGCCTACCTCCCATATAACGGTAATTTTAAGAAATACGAAAACTGCGATATTTTAGTAACTACTGAAGATAATTCACTCAAAATTGATATTTATAATAAATTTTAGATGAAAAATAAGAATATTAACATTTTTTTGAAAATGGGCGTAGCCACGCCCACTTATGGTTACATGTGTATATCTTGGTAACCGCTGCATCAATTTATTCCAAACTTTGCACAGTTGTTGGCCTTGATACAGCATACTAAATGGCCGAAAATTTTAAAAATTGGACAATAACCACGCCCACTTCCCATATAACGGTAATTTTCAGAAATACTAATACTGCGATATTTTAGTAACTACTGAAGATTATTCACTCAAAATTGATATTTACAATAAGTTTTAGACGAAAAATAAGAATATTATAAATTTTTGGAAAATGGGCGTAGCCACGCCCAGTTATGTTTACATGTGTATATCTTGGTAACCGCTGCACCAATTTCTTCCAAACTTGGCACAGTTGTTAACCTTGGTATAACATACGAAATGGCCGAAAATTTTTAAAATAGGACAATAATCCCATATAACGGTAATTTAGAGAAATACGAAATCTTCGATAAATCAGTAATTATTGAAGCTAATTTATTCAAAATTGATGCTTGCAACAATTCTTTACCAAGAAATACGTTTATGGTAAAATTTTGGAAAATGGGCGTGGCACCGCCCACTTATGATCACATATAAGTATATCGGTAACCGTTCTACCAATTTGTACCAAACTCGGTATGGTTATTGTACATGCCACGTGTAAGCAAAACGTTGAAAATTATTGAAATCGGACTAAAATAACGGCCGATTCTCATATAACGGTAAATTTAAGAAATGCTTGAAACTTCAATATTTCGAAATTGAAGGACGCTAATTTACTCAAAATGGATACACCTCGGTTTACCATGTAGCGGTAGCTTTCGGAAAGGTGAAAAACATATATTTAATACTTGCGCCGGGTATTTAATGTTCGGCTCCGCCCGAACTTAGACTTTTTTACTTGTTAATTTTCTTTTTTTGCCACTTGGTTATTTGATTTTTGCTCTCTTTGTTGGTTTGGATTTTTTTTCTGCACAGATTTTTTGTTGGCAAACGCATTTCATCGTTTAGTTTGCTTGAAAATAGTTTTGATTATTAGCTACTGGTTGGTTGTCGGGGGCCAAAGCGTTGCTGTGATGCAGGCATAAATATATTAATAAATGTATGTATGTTTGTTTATAACAACCAATTTCGTATCTGGTTTGCTTGCATGAAATATTTGGCCTACAATGGTAACCGAAAAAAAAATGTTTAGCTTCGTTCTGCTTCGGCTTCCTTTCAGGACAATGAATAAAATAAAAAAAACCATAAAAATTTTTATTTTTTAAAGTTGGTACATGGTAATTCGATATGCACTTCCTCTACATACTATTTTCTCTTTCGCATGAGGCACATATATATTTGCATACATATTTATAAAGATTCGTTGCTGCTAGAAGACGCTGACTTCTGACGACTTGAAGTCAAAGATACGGTTAAGAAGTTGTGCTGTACTATTCTGTTATATGAAAAAATTGACTACTTGAGCTCAAGCGAAATGAAACTGCGTTTTTGTCAAGAGCTCATTCGATGATCTAGCGAGTCCAGAATTTACTAGAAATTCAAAGGAAATTCAATGAAAGAAAAAAATTATTATTAAAAGACATCTAAATTAAAAAAGAAAAATAGTTATTAAATACATAAAATAAAACTAAAATTTAAATGAAACTAAAAAAAATATTTTTTGTTTTAAACTAATATACCTAATCTAAAAATTAAAGGAAAATTAAATAAAAAGAATTAATCAATTATAAAAAGAAAATAAAAAAGTAAGTTCCTAAAAAAACTATTTTTCTTTTTAAAATAATAAAATCTAAAAATAAAATTTAAAAAAATTAAATTAAAATTAGTCCCTAAAAATTATGTGGAATTAAGAATCTTATATATTTTTCTTTTTAAAACAAAACCCATACAAATTGAAAGTAAATTAAATTACAAGATACAAAAATTAAAAATTCCGCTGTCCAAGGACCTGAACCTCGGATCTCTCGAATGGCATGCCAGTGCTTTGCTCACTCGGTCATTGCGACTGTTGCAGCAGCGAATGCTTATTAAATAAAAGAAAAAATTTAAATAAAAGAAAACTAAAATTTTAATTAAATAAAAAATATATATATATTTTTCGTTTTAAAATAATATATTCTAAAAATTTGAGAAATTATTACATTTTACAAAGTATTAATTAATTAAAAAAGAAAGTAAGTTGTTAAAACAAATACTTTTCTTTAAAAAAAAAAACTAAAAATAAATAAAAAAATAAAATAGGTCTCCAAAAATTAAATGGAACTAAAAAACATATATAAACATTTTTCATTTTAAAATAATAAACCATAAAAGTTAAAAGTAAGTAAAATTAAAAAATACAAAAAATTAAAGATTCCGCTGCACAAGGACCCAAACCTCGGATACCTCGACTAAACCTCTTCAGTTTGATACCTATATTGCAATATTTTATTTATCTTAACAATTAAATTAAATAAAAATTTTCAAATATGGGGCAACAAAATTATTCTCGGCTGGAAGCCTTCTTAAACCTATTTCTTTTGACAGCTCTATTGTAATATATCCTTTATCTTATTAATGTTTTTAAACTGCAATTTTCAAACAAGTGGCAGTTCTCTAATTTTTTTTCATTCTGTATTTTAAGTTAGCCCTTTAGCAATACATTAGTGAAAGCTGCATTCAGTTTCATGCATTAGTTTCCGAGTGATGCGCGTACAAACATACCGACAGACACAGACATCGGCCTGTTACAATTTTGTTATGTGTATAGATGTATGTATAGAAAATGCCCATTTTTATTATCAGAGCGTAACGAAAAATTTCAGGTGCATTTTTTCCGGTGAAACTCGGGATAAGGCAGAATATCTCGTATTAACTAAAGTGTCCACATCAGAGATAATCACCGCACTATACTTCGTCTCCGGTAATGGAGTGGTTGTTGATTTTTCTCATATATATGGGTCTTTTCTTTGTATTTTTCTTGTGCCTTGTAAATATTCGTAGATATTCTGATCGTCAGTTATTTCGCTTACCAGATCAGCCATAATATTCATAACTGAGTTAAAATTTTTTCACCCGAATGTTACCCAAGATTATATACATATTTATATACATACATAAGTAGATGTGTATATCAATACAAAAATATATTTATCGAACAGGGACCTTCATATGTATATGCATTGTTTATTAAACAATAACAACCAATATTATGGAACTAAAACTGTCAGTTCAGGTTTGAGATGCTTTATTATTTTTTGGAGAAAACAAATTTTGGGGCACATCAACGTCTATATTCCTTCAAATACTAACAATTTAAATGCAATATTTCCTTAACATCCAAAACATAAGCAATTCCTTTTAATTTTCTGTACCAAATGCTTATGGTTGGGATATGCAAACAGAATTTGTATATTTTCGAGTACCTACATACATACATACATACCTACATATACATATGTACATGAGCATATGTATGTATGCACTCGTTTGTTAGTCGTATAAGCCTAAGTGCCGGCATGCTGGATTTCATTTTGAATTGATGTGCTTAAGTGCATGCAGTGCGTGTATTTACGTACGAATATGTGTGCATGTGCATACCTACATACATACATACATATGTATGTATGTACTTGCTTGCATGCCCAGAACTTGTGCTTAGATATCACATGCAGCCTTAATTCTCGTCGCACTTGAGGGATTGATTTTTGAGCTGGCTGCAATTTGCCTGCATGGCAATGGCTTTTAAATGTTAATACCATTCATTGCTCTGGTTGCTCCAGCAGTATTAGTCAATTTTCCCATAATTGTGGGTGACATCTATGTACAAATGCATGTGTGTATGTATGTGCATCGGTTTTCTTTACAAATTAGCCTTTTTTGCTTTTTTGCTCCAGCGCACTTTGTTAAATCACTGCAGTTTGTTTAATAGATGAGGGCAAAAGTGGACTGGAATATTGCTCAAGTATTTACGGTTTATTTTTCGGGAAGCAGATTGCTTGTTTACATATGTGCTGATACTACTTAACGCTAGCTTAGAGCGCAAAGTTGGTAAGTTCATTTTTTTTTTCAATTTTACAGGAGAAGAAAAATTCTCTTATAGCCATTTCCTTCTAATATTTCTTTGAATACAACATTTTGCGTGTTTAAAGCAAAGCAAAATTCCATACGAATAAGAAGGATTCGAAGAGGTCAGTCACGACTATGCTACCCTCTTCGACGAGGCCATTATGGGCGTTGACGTATTCTTAACCACCTTCGAAAACGCAGAAAGTTGTCTGCTGTCTCACGTTTCTATTTTCCCCACTGTCACTGCAGTGGTTGACAATACCCAGGTTTACGGAGCTTGCGTGCTTAGCCCGGGTGCATCCGGTATTTAGTCTTTGTTAAGGGGAGTTTGTCACCCTGACTCTGGCGCGCCGTATGTGAATCAGTTTGAATTGGCTTTTGGAACCTGTGTAACTTGCCGTTTAAGCGTAACTAAAAGTTTTTTTCAAAGACGTTTGTGAAAGCTCTGAAACTCTCAAAACCGATCGATAAAGACTCCGCCGTCTACTCTAGCCTCTATTGCCAAATCTAGTCAGAGGCTCCAACGGAGGTCTGTTCAGACTCCCCTACTCTTCTGTCAGTGCTCTAATCAACCGAAAACCTGGCGAACAGGATTCCTCTCCGTGGAATAAAACGGCCTACTTCTGGGAGGCTCCCTTATCTTTCGTCTTCCAGACCACTGTAGCGTTTTTCGGGCGGAAGTAATCGCTAGCTACATGGCCACAAAACTGTTAAAGTATATATACATCTTCATTAACAGCCAGGCGGTAATCAAATTCCTCACGCAGCAGTGGATCACCTCAATGGCAGCAGAGATGGATGGGTCTTTCGCCCAAAGGTGTGTTCCGGCATACTACGACATAGAGGGCAATTGGAACGACGGAGTGACTTGGCACCAAACTTCCTATTGAGGACATAAATGTTGAAATATGTATATTCTTACTCTTCTAAAGTAGCGAACCACAGGTGGCAAGACAAGATCGCATGCAAAATTGTCAGCGAACTGTCGCTGGCTTGGCTTGCATTGACTTACTACTGCGCCTAAAAATGCTTAATATCAGTTTGTAAGTATCTGTCCTCTTAGGACACTGCCTAATAGGAAAGCGTGCCTATCGAGTAGGCGTACGATTGCATGACCTCTACGGAAGTTATCAAGATGTAGAAGAGGAGGAAACGATTCTGCACAAGGCTCTCTACTCTGTGTAGACAATTGTTCGATGACTTAGGAGGACTTTTTATTCGAGGAAATCAGTGATCTCTTCCTGCGAAGTTCAGAAGGGTTTTAGAAGCAATTGAGAGCTGCTTACCCCACATGCATATTTACACTAGGTCTTGAGCCTAAGTGTAACTTATAGACGATCCCGGCAAACTAAACTACGGCCCATACTCAGACCCGTCATTCAAAACATGAGTTTGTAATCTTTAGGCTTTGAAGTGTTCATAAAAGCAATCGTACCTTACCCCGCAACCATCATTTTAAGGTCAACAAATAAAAATCGTAGAAATATACTTATCGTCTTTCGCTTGAGTAGCCGTGAAGACCGCAAGTCGTTTAACATTACACATAATGTACCACCTGAAGGCGATCTGCACTTTACTTGTGCCTAAGCAAGTAGTAAAGTGGTATAGTGGAAATTGCTATTAGTGTCGTTAATAACCTGTCGTAAATCGACCCTTAGTCACGCCCTCTAATTCAGACGGTGATGCTTATTGACGATTTGACGATGGTTAATACTGGTCTACAGCAAAAATTTTGCATTGATGCTTGCTTGGTTAGTCTGAAAATTTAGTTTTTTTTTCGCTGTATAAGTTTTCGCGATACATATTTTCAATTTACAGTTATTAGGCTTAACAAAAGTAGTTCCATATCCAATTAAACAATACGAAATACGACAAATGAAAGCCAACCAAATTCTCCATAAACAGTATATGTATACGTCACTTTTCGATAGGTCTGATAGTTTCTGAGAAATTAATTAATCATTCCGGATTTTTTTTTATTGACAAAATTAAATAAAGCAAAAATTAACAGGGGAAAATTAAAAAAAAAATAATAATAGATTCTGTGTAAATTTTTTTAATTTGTGTTAAGGCCCGTTCTGTTACAAAACAATCAAGCTAGGTAGATAAGGCTGTCACTGCTGCGCACACACACAGGCCATGAAATGAAAGCCCGTTGTGATACCACGACTAAGAGTTTTCACTCCCCCTTGCTAAACCATTTTGAATCCTTAACGAAACTCGCCAGGCATCTAGGGTTTAAATCTCCCAATTTGTTAAGGTCACTAAAGAAAGGAGACTCCAGAAAGCGCAATCTGCATCTCAGTAATGTCGGGCAGTTACAGAGACAGTGTAGAACTGTCTCCTCCTCCTCGTAGTTCATACAACTTCTGCAGCATCTATGGTAAGGCACTCCGAGCCGTTCTGCGTGTCTACCTATAAGCCAGTAGCCTTTTAGAGCACCAATTGTGTGAGATATATCCTCTCTCTTTAGAGATTATAAGCTTCGAGACCTTTTTCGATCCCACCTAGGCCAAGTTTGCCTAGAAATCCGACAGGTCGTAGTTTGCATCCATCTCTCCTCGCGCGAGCATAGATAAATTCACTTAAAAGCAGCTTTTAAGTGACGAAGGGCATACCAATGCGTTCTTTATCCAGAAGAATCTGCTTGGTCGTACCCCCCCCCCCCCCCCTCGCAAGTTCGTCTGCTATACAGTTACCCTCAATGTCCCTTTGACCGGGAGCCCAAATGAGGTTTAGACTGTTCTGCTTAGCCATCTCTTGCAGAGATCGGCGGCAGTCCAGCAGCACAATTTTTGATTTAATTGTGACGGAGCTCACAGTTTTAATTGCTGCCTGGCTGTCACTAAAGATACCTTACCATTTAAATCAGTACGAAGTTCGTTTACAGCGTCCATTATAGATGAGACCTCAGCCTGGAAGACACTACAGTAGTGCGGTAGTCGAAATGAACGGCTCAGGCCATAAATGAGAATCGGTCTAACCACCAATGTATAGACCAGCGTCATGTACTCGGGCTCAAACCCCATTTCTGGCCAATGTCCCTCTTGCACGAATCCACAGACGCCTTTTCATAACCCTGGATTATGTTCTCCTTCCAGCTCAGTTTGTTGTCGAGAATTACCCCTAAGAATTTTGCTTTATTCGTAAAGCTTAAAAGTCACTCGTTTAGTTCAGGCGGAGTCAGTAGCGGTGTTTTGTATCTTCTCGTAGAGAGAACGAGCTCCACTTTCTCTGAATTGACGAAGAGAGCACTGCGCGTGGACCATCTTGATAAATTGCGAAGTACCCCCAGCGTTAATTCGCACAGAGTTTGCGGGAACTTCCCCCTATACGCGATGGCAACGTCATCCGCATAAGCAACAACCTTGGCGGCTCCCCATTTCGTCTCTCCCAAGAGAGAGTTCCAAAGGAATGGCGAGAACACGCCACCCTGTAAGATATGCACAATAAAGTGCAGTGGCGGATTTGAATATTTTTCACCCCCAGGCAATTCAAAATTTGCCGCCCTTTTTCCGAGTTTTGGAACGATTAGCAATAAATAGTAATATTCAAATTTATGTTATTTACTATACTTTCATTACAATTTGAGATGAAAAAGTGGTATTTACTTTGAGAAATGGCTTTCAATTTTTAAAGAAAGCCAACTTTTTTCACTTTATGTTTTAAAATGTACAAACACAAATTCTACTTTCAGTGCAGCTAACTTGAAAAAAAAATAAAAAATTAAAATTTGTTCAACTCAAATTTTACCGCCACTAAATTTTTGCCGCCCTAGGCACCTGCCTATGTTGCCTGTACGGTAAATCCGCCACTGATTAAGTGTAACTACTTTTTTTAAAGCTGAATACTTTATTTTCGTTATCACCGAGCAATTCTGCACAGGGATTGAATAGTGGCATCCGGTGAACAAAAAAGCATAAAAACTTGTGATCCAGTGTAATTATTGCAACAACATTAAGTTATTAAATATTCAAAAATTGCCTAGGCGTAAGCAATTAACCAGTGTGCCAAATGCAATTACCGCGTTAGAAGGCAATTAGGAAGCAAAACTAGTATTTAAAAAATTTAAAAAAAAAAATTCCAGGTATTTAAGGTAGGCGCAATACTTTTACCACCACAGTAAGTAAAAGTTTCCCGAATGGCCTTACAAGGAAAGCCAAAAACTGTGGAGGATCTCTTTCGCCCGCACTGGAGTGTTTGGAAGTGCCTGGGTCAAGTGCCACACCACAACTACCCGAAGCTCTACAAACTCTATGCGGTACTCTTGAACATTTGCTTTAGCATCGGTTATCCACTACATTTGCTGCTTGGCCTACTGAATTTGCTAACGTTGGAGGAGATGTTCCTAAATCTCACCATAAGTGTGCCAGTTGCCGTTTGCTCGCTGAAGTTTTTCAATATTTGGCGTAACTTGTATAAAGTGCGTCAGTTGGAGAAAATGTTCAATACACTTTATGCGCGCATTAATCAACGCGACGAATGGACATATTATCGAGAAGTCACCATACCGAACGCATTAAAAGTTTTGTACTTATTCTATTTCATTTGCCTGGGCACAGCTGTAACCTCGGAGCTGACGCTTTTGATAATGGGCTTCGCTCACGAATGGCGACTAATGTATCCAGCCTATTTCCCATTCGATCCCTATGCAACGACTGGCAACTATGTGTTGGCGCATTTGTATCAAATAGTCGGTTTGTTGGTGCAATTGGCTGAGAATTTGGTCAGCGACACTTACGGTGGCATGTGTCTGGCGCTGCTGGCCGGACATGCACATCTGTTGGGTAAGCGTGTGGCTAGCATTGGCTATGATGCGAGCAAGACGTGTGAGGAGAATAATCGCGCGCTGGTCGATTGCATTGCGGATCATAATATGTTATTTGAGTAAATTTTTTTTAGTGAGAATGTGACAGTCAGTGGTGGAAGACGCTAATCTAAAACTTTTACTTGCTTACAGCTGTCATCGCGCTATTGGCGAAATAATTGGCGTAGGCATGTTTGTGCAAATCATTTCGGCGAGTCTCATTATGGGCATAGTCATCATCTATATGGTTTTTTATGTGAACAATGCCTTTGAGTTCGTCTACTATGGCATCTACTTGTTCGGCTGTACGATGGAGGTATTTCCCACCTGCTACTTTGGCACTTATTTCGAAATCGAATTCGACCAATTGACCCATATGCTATTCTCGTGCAATTGGATGGATCAGGGGCGTGAATTTAAAAAGAATTTGCGCATTTGTGTGGAGCAGTCATTGCGGAAACGCAGTTTCCGTGTCGGTGGCATGTTTCATATAAACTTGAATACCTTCTTTGCAACTTGCAAGGGTGCCTACTCACTATTGGCGCTCGCCCTGAGCATGAAATAACTCGCATGAATGAAGGAGAATTTGTTGAAGATATCTAACGAAAAAACTTAAAAAAAAAAATACCAGCTTAAATATTTTCACTATGCACTTTTAATGTAGCTTTTAGATTGCAATAAATTTATTAATCACCCAGAATTCAAATATTCGAAATTTTTAATTTTCATTTAAAACATAGCGATTTCATTATTTTTTTAAAGACAAGGTTTTACTAAGTCAGATGTGTCCACAATAAGGCTCAAATAAGCCAGCTAAGGTGAATCTGGCGGCTTACGTAACTAAATAAATGGGTGCTTACTCTAACCGCCAAAAGATCCGAGCGCCGTCTCGACGCCCAAGTCGCTTCGCCATTGACACAATTATTCCCGCAGTCAAGCCATTGGGTCAACAATAGATCTACTAGGCAGTTACTAATAATTTTGAGTTTTGATAAGAGTAAGGAGGGTAAACTCGATCAAGAGAGCAAATGAGACCACTTTGTCCGATAGCCACTTAAATCAACCTACATCACGCCAAAGTTGCGGTTCCAGAATCCCCAAAAGTCCGCTAAAACCAGGTTGGGAATCTAACGGAGAGAAAGGCATAGTCTGTAATCAGCTGTGCAGATGAGACTGAAAATCGCAAATAATCCAACATTAAGCATTATCTTTACTGCGGCCTATTTCGGACGAACTACAAAAGGAAACCCTCGGGATCTTCCATTGGTGAACGGCTGCGACGTAAATTCAAATGGCAAAGAGTACGAATGTTTCGTTATGATTTAGAAGGGTGAGTTCCTATTAGACCAAATACTATGCAACGGGTTTAGAACATTGCCACTCCAAATATCTATAATTCCGAGTTGAAGCTTGCTAAAACCCTATTCACCAAATGAGGGGTGGTATTCTTTGAGATCCTGAATGTCCCTCTCTCTCGCTTCGACTACCCAACTTTGCTACATCTTCCCAGCGGAGGTACTGGAAAGGGCCTATAAAGCATTGGAAAGGAACTGCGTAGGAGTACGAAGAGCTAGATTTTCTCAGATAACCAATCGGCACTTCTGACACTTGCCTCGCCGGTAACAAAATCTAAAGCAGTCAAGGACTTCAAATATTCGTTAAACTCCGCGGCCGAGTTAAGAGACATCACTCTCATCTGGGTTCCCGGCCATAGGAACATACACGGAATTGAGAGGGCTGATGAGTTGGCTAACGACGAAGCATCTTTTGATGAATCCGAAGCAGAGACAAAAAATTATCCACTCGGATTCAACAAAAGCGAACGGCATCTGCAATTCGCACGTATGGCTGATACACGTGGGAACAACCTTCAAACCTGCAAAACTGCGCGGAACATAAGCCAAAGACAGTAGAACTTCTCAAGTGGTTAAGGAAAGGTATAGTCAAATTAATAGCCGCGATAACGGGACATTGGCACATTGGTGCGCATGCAGCTAAAATTGGCCTTCTCTCGGACAACTCTCGGCGCGGTAACTGTAATCTTAAGAGAAGTAAAGAAACGGTCCTACACTATCACCAATATTGCCACGAATAAAGGAGAACACACTGAGGATTTTTTGAGTCCAAATTTCTTGGGGAGATCTCCAAATTCGCCATTACTAAACTAAAAAGATTCATCGGAAAATCCAAATGGTTTAACGAACCCAACGAAACATGGAAGCAGAAAAAATCAAGGTTCCCAGAGAAAGCGTATTACAATGGTGCTATCAGCACTAATTGGGTCCTGAACTGAAGAATTGTTTGAAGTTAAGGTTCACAAATCGTTTCTGACAAGGCCGTTTCGCTGACGGCCCCTTTTATAGAAATAACAATTTTAGAAAGAGCTATATTCAAAGATCAATATTTTTCTACATATATATCTAGAAGCTTTTTTAGTGTTTTCATATATAAAAATTCGAGACTTATAGGTCTAAAATCATTTGACTCCAAATGGGTGGACCTGTCTATTTTTTATGTTTTTGCAATCGTCTCTCTTAACGAAATGTCCAGCAATCGCCGAAATATCACTACTTCTAAACCCAAACAAACTCCTGCAGGTCAGCTTCAAGTTTCATCTGTATATCAGCAAAAGCTAACTCCCAGCCATTCATAACGCCTTTTAGCTGTTGATGCATTCCATTTTGTCATTATTGGCTGTCACATCGTTGGTGTCGAAAGTTTTGAACTTTGCTACTATCAGCCAGAGCAACCGTGTAAAACAGCGCATTCCTGCTGATGCTACTCAGTTTAACTTTGTTGTTCGTATTTTTATTATTTTTGTTTTTTTAATAATTTTGTCTATTCTTGGCGTGTTGCAAAAGCATCAGCTTAATATATTCCACACACGCTCGTATAGCAAATGCGACAACATCAGCCGTCTGCCGGCCTGCTAAGCTGCCTGCTAAGCTGCCTGCCTGCCCGACCGCCCGCCCGCCCGATCGCCCGACTATTTGTAATCAGCAGCCGCAGCACCCTTCCAACACCACTTCACCGACCAGCTACTTATGCATTTCGCCTCGAGCAGCTAATGGCAGCTGCTCATAACTTCCAAAGTTTTCTTTCGACGGCCTGCCTGCCTGCCTGCCTTGCAATTGCCCTTTCACAAATATTGCCATTTTTTATTCGAGTGCTTTTCTTGCTACGTACGCTTACAGTTACTTTGATTCGCTGTCGCCTTAAATGGTATTTTCCTACATTTGATTTTTATTTTTCCCAACAATTTTGCCAGCGCATGCACATATTGGCTTTTGATATGTTTTTCATGTATGTATGTATTTTTTTTATTTTTTTTCCCCCCCATTTCAAATATGCGTGTTTTCTCTTTTTTTTTTACTGTTTGCCCCATCAGTTTGCTGACAATGTTGCTTTGCCATTTTCCTTTGGTTGCTTGTGATGCATGTCGCTGCGTACGTGATAGTATGCGTGCATATATGTGTGCGTGGGTGTGTGTGTGTGTGTGTGCATTTGTGAATTTTTCATATCCTGCCTATAACAGGAAGTCACAACGAATAAAATTGATATTAAGTTATGGCAGAAACTTTTATTATTATGCATCTATCATCGTTGCTAAGTTCAATATGACTTGATACAGGCACACATTCGCACACACATATGCACATTCAAGCGAACACAAATGCTGGCATACATACATATGCATATGTGACCCTGTATGTTCTATGTATGTCTGTATACAACTCATCAGCATTCCAAAAATAAAATGTCACACTAACTGACAAACTGCACACGCCCAGTCTCTCTAAAGCACTGAGTCATGTGAGGATAAGAACTTGAAAAGTATTTAGTAAAGCAGCAAGTTTCAAGTGCTGTGCTTGTTGTTGGTGGCTCATTTTTAGTTAAACCATAAACTAAATTGCACAGAGAATCGTTTTATAAAGTTGTAGCTTTTTAAACTTCGCTAAGTTCTTTATTTTTACTTTCCTCAGGTGTTTTATTTTTTTCCTTTTGATATGGAAATAATACTCAGAGAGATAAAACAGTTCGTGAAATGAGTAGGAAGGTGTGTGAACACAAAAAAACATAAAAAACTATTTCCTTCCTAGTTTGAATACTTTTCCTTCGACCTTTCACAAATTTTATTTATGTGTATATAATTACCAACAATCCAATGTTCCAGTTTTTGCAGTATTCCACAAGACTGGCCACCTTTCCAGCAGGTGGCGGCAACAGAGAGTCGTATGGAAAGTACGCTGAGGCAATAATAAAGGGTTTCCAACCGTTTTAGCCTTTGAAGCTCAACCGCGCTGCCATCAAGTCCTGACAGCAGAACTGTGCAAGCTTGGTTACAGTGAAGTGAGAAGCACTATAAGACATGCTGTCGGTATGACCGTGACTTTGTCGTATAGGATGTTGGCAACACGTAACCCATTCAGTGCACGCGGGTTTTGTTTGAACACCCAGGGCGCTGGAAGGTCTGTTATGTGGGGTTTTGTATGCAGCAGGGTTTGCCTTCTAAATACTTATAAGAGAAGTAGCAGCGTTAAAGTGCTGCAAATTTATTTGAGTAACCGCCACTAGTCACCTGCCGAGTCAAACCCGCCCTTCCAATTACGCCAATGAGGGACCTTTTACGGCCTCACAGTAAGTTGGCCTGGGCCCCAGACCTCCTGACGTAGTTAGAAGGTTTTGATGCTTCGAGGGCATAGCGAGGGCACACACTTGCATTACTTCTAGACTTGGTTTTAGGCAAGGTTCTCCTAGCGCCGGAAGTTTATCTGGCTGATACCGCCTTCTTCTGTCGCTGTCCTCGAGTGTGAGATCAGGAATTAGGCAACGCCACACTAGTACCCGTCACACTATGACTCGAATAGGCATTAGGGCAGATATTGGTGGGTGTCGCCGCAGTTTTCTTTCTCTTTTGCTGCGTTCGCCAGCAGCTTTGGATGCCGATGTATCTACCAAGGTCCTTCTGGCTTCTGAAGTATCCTCCGTAGACCTAAGACGCTTACTGGATGCAGCGACAGGAGGAGTGCGGTTAGCCACACAAGAGCGTTTCCACTGGTTGCGTAACGCCCTCTGATTCTTTTACATTCTCCTCCTCTTCTGGGTTTGTGAAAGAGGATAAACCCCGTCATTGGAGGGTCGTTGGCAGCGAGCTTCGTCCCGACCCACTTCCCCTGCAAGAGATTGCTCCTCTCTACTCTCTACCAGGATGTGTTGCTGGTCTATGACGCTGTAGGCTTTGGCAATAGTTGGGACCTCCATATTCCGTGCCCCTGCTACAAATTCCGGTGGATTTCACCACGTGTGGGCACCACCTGGAGTATTACCATCTAAACGTTGTGCCATTAGCATGAAGTGCAGTTTTGTCGCAAGCCGTCCGGGTTTTTGAGTACTTCAGGTGATATTTTTCCTCGTTCTGCCCGAGACGCACGAATGCCATTCGAGTTACACACACCGTACGGACTTCAGTCGCCTTAACGACAATCATGCCTTACTGCGGGTACATTCGTTCGCCTAACCGCAGGGAATACCTAACTTCTCTTTCGATCGAGACTGGGTGTTTTATTGTTAGACTTTTATGAGCGGCCACACTGACATCGCAGGAGTCTGCAAGGCGGATGAGCTGGCCAGAAGAGGCACCCTCGAGCCATCCTCACCAAAAAAAAAAAATGGAAAACGGGAGTACTCTTGAATATATCCAGGCTACTTTTGGAGAAATGGGCAAGGTCTTTCTAGCCGATGGTGGGCCGAAAGTGGTCTATGGATTTCCCAAGGTTTACCAAGCTATAGCTGTGAGTGTATTCACAGAAAACGGTCTGAGTGGAGTTCAAGACAGAATATAGCGCAGAATCCTCATTGCAGGCAGTCGAGGGTTACCGTTGGTAGTGATATCACATACGACCATGGCTAGTGGTCTAGGTTTGCCCTTGTTTCGGGGCAACTACCCTAACCGAACCAATTTATATGCATACGTGTGTACCTCCTTACTAAAATTATATTTATAATATTGGCAAATATTCTGCTTGAAGAACTTTGCCAAAATCGTGTATTTACTTAATTGTAATTGCAACACTATTTGCTTCTAAGTATGTTGCAATATGACGGCATACCGACCGATGAACAGCCGCCAAGAATTAAATAAGCACATAATCAACTCTGTACCGTTAGTGTCAGTTACACCACCACCTAAATAATTTGGTAGATAGCGCAGCTGTCACAACTTTTTGGCAAATTGCTAACATATTAAGCACAACAAATAACAAACCAAACCAAAAACCTAAAACCACTAACTGACTAACTCTTTTGAATATCGGTGGCCGTAAAACAAAACAAAAAAGAAACCCGAAAGAAAACTTTAAACCTTCCAGCAAATTTATGGCCACATTAACATGAGAATTTTAATCGAATTCGCCAGGCAAGCACCAGTGCTGTTGAGCAATGCCAAATTTTCAAATGTGTTGCATGCAACAAATAGTGCCAAATCTGTCTTATTTGCCTCTCCGATAGTTAGGCAAACAAACAAACAACCAAACAAACTAGTAGTTCGTGACAAAAGCAGAGCTGTGCACGTTCTTATCATCTGTTGTGTCCGTCTCCAACACCTAAAACAGTTGCAATAATTAACTATGCACTTTCAGCATTTTTTAGGCGCCCACTTTTTCAAGTCGATAGTGCCACAACGTTAAGGAAGTTTGTGTAGAAGCGCTGGAGGAACTATTTACAAATTTCGTGGAGGACTAACTAGTTGCAATTTCCTGTCGCTCGCATTTTGGTTGCCAAGTTAGGCTTATTAAATAACCACAACATTTAAAATAACAGCGCGCTTGCTATCTCTATTACGTACTAAGTATGTAGTTGGATCCCTACTCTGCCCGTATCGCCAAATGTTATGGTGTTGGCGGGTTGGCGGGTTGGTGTACAAATTTCCATAACAAAGAATACAATATAAAATTTTTAGTGGCGCAACCATTCAAATATTTAATGTCATTTTATTTAGAAAAAGAGTGGTTTAAGTTGCGATTTTTGTTTCCTTTTCTTAGTCCCTACTATTATGGTTGTTCTAAAGTTATTGCACATTTGAATGTGTTTATGTAAATGTATGTATGTATTTACATTAGAGTGGTCCGAAAAACCATGCTGGGAAAAAAAGTTAAAAATGTTAAGCTCTCACAAAGTAGGACTTTTTAAATGGAGAAAGAATATCCGTATTTTTTATTTAAAAAAAAAACATATATATTTAGATCTGCCGCAAAACTCATGAACTTTTTTATACGGGGAAAAACACTTTTCATAGAAATGGTATAGAATACCTTGAAAATCAATATTTTTCGATCGAGAAACTCTGTTTTTTATAGGGAAATCAAAATATTTTCGCCTATAACTTTTTAAGTAGCCTAGCTGGCGAGATAGGGATTTCACGTACGCATGGAATAGGGCTTCCAGAATACGATAGCATATATAACTCCATTCTTTCTTAAATCGACTTAGGCGATTATTGCTTGTGAACACAGATTTATCGATACTGCTATCGATATAATGACCTATTTTGTTATCAATATTTTAATCGATTTTGCTATGGCTATTTTTATCTTTTTTGCTATCGATATTTTTCCAGCTGTTTCTTGTGGAAAAACAACAAACAGCGATCACATGTGCAAGTCTAAGTCCGACAAGATTAAAATTTTTTAACACATCCGCCAATCACGACTCAGAGAAAGTTGGAATATATAATTTCATTCATACAAATCTGAGCATTTTTAAAAATCCATCCGCCATAGTGGATCCGCCATTTGGGATTAAAAAATCGACTTCAGATTGGGGATTCGCAACTCTAAAGAACCGTGGATACTGAATTCAAAAAATCACAAGGCAATTGATTAGGCGGCTACTAATATCAAGCGCCTAAATGCATGCTATGCAATGCTGTATGTGCAAACATATTCCTTATGTAATTTATGAAATTTTTTCACATGCACTTCTCAACTGCCATCTAATAAAACTTTCATAACTTATAATTTGATGGCAATTCAAATGTCTATTCTGATGCATGCACCGGGCAATGCTTCGGAATGTTTTGGTGGACTCTGTGTGGCTTACAACCATGAGGGCCCACTACTTTTTGGCCCAGTAAATATTTTTTTTTTTACATAAGTACATGCAAACATATTTGTCTCCCCTTTCACTGAGTTATTTAGCAATATTTTATTGATCGATTCAGCACAGGAACAAACCCGAGGAATTGCTTTCCTCCATAGAAACCATAAATGCCTTGATCTAGAATAACGGCAAATACTGATACTTTTGTACTTCCGAAAATGTTTTGATTTTTTTAATGGGTGCAAAATCGTGTCGAACGGTTTTAAAATCTATTTTTATTACACCAAAGTTTCATTCAAAAAAAAAACAAATGAGTTTATTCATAAAAATAAAATAGATCTTTATATCTTTAGAAAGTTTTGGGTGAAATTATTTTTTCCTATTAAAAAAATTATCATTTTCTTTGAAACATTATTTTGAAACATTTTTTCCTAATCAAAAATATTTAGAAATTTTCAGTTTTTTTAATAAAAAAAAACATATAATAGTTGGTTAATTTTTCCGACTATAAAATATTCTGAGCCTTCTCATCTTTGTTTCCGGTTATAAAACCTTAGCCGCAAAGAGATATTTAAATCTCACATCTTTTGAACATTTTGTTAATTTGAAGAATGCATTTTCCTAAATATCTGAGAACAAGTACTTTATTATTTATTTTGGAACAAATTTCCGTCATCCCTTGTCAAGTTCGGTTTGGAGACAAACTGGTTTCGGCATTGTGCCATCCTTTGTGTCACTTTTCGTTCTCTGAAATAACGAAGACAAGAAGTCTCAGAATATTTTCTTTCAGATACCGAAACAAATTCGATTATTTGGGGTAAATAAAATTGACTTGCCTTAATGAGCATATAATGCATTCATGTACATGTGCGTGTATATTTACTTGTATATCTGTACATCTCTCGTGGTGCTGATTTTTTCGTTTACTTTAAAATGCTGCCAAATTTATTTTATTTATGTAGTATTTCAGAAACTTTTGTGCCACTAGAAATTCACATACACACATACATATGTATGTAAACGTACACACATATGCTTATATATACATATCTAATTGCATTAAACGAACAATTCTTGTATATAAATATATATCCATAGGGTTCTCGGAAAGGGCTGTAACGATAGTGATGAAATTTTGTGGACAGATAATGTTTCGGATTATAAGGTTATCTAAGTATAAGGTTGCCATCTATTCGAAATTAGTTACAAATTAATTAAAACATCATAATATGGGTATCAAATGGAAGGTATTTCTAAATCCATAATTCAAAAATATTTTTAATAGGGTTGCCGCCTATGTTTAATCACTTATTTATTTAATTTTTAGTTTCAAAAAAAAGGTTAAATATTACTATTCATGGGTACCATTCATTCCAGAGTATTTCGGAATAGCGTTGCCACCTAAATTTTAGAGTAAGGAATTTACTTAACAAATATCAAAATCCTAATTTTTTTGTTTATTTCCAAATTTTTTTTTTTAAAGCTATCCAATTCTTGCAAACTTTAAAAAGTATATGCACTCCGGGCAAAGCTCGGTAAACCTTATACTGTACATAGTACGCGCAACAACTCTTTGCCAACTATCTAAAATCAAATACGAGCGCATACCAATGGAGTAAAGTTAACCGCAACAACCGAGCAACCAAACCATCTAGCGAGACTTTTCACATCGTAACTAATGGCAGCAGATAGCAGCTGTAGATTTTTATGTGAATGTACATGTGTAGGTAAGTTAGTAAATATATCTCTTTATTGCTTTTTTTTTTATTTTCCACTATTTTTCTTTTACATACTTTCAATTTGACTTTATACCTTTGCTGTGACTACGGCACATCTGCCTGCCAGCCGGTGCTATTCATGTGAACACTTTGTGGTCTTCGCTTGTAATAGCGTGTGAATGGGGGTAGCTAATTTGTAACTGTCCTTGCAATCGCATTTAACGTAAATAGTTATGGGTGGCACAGAATAATTGTACACTCTGTTGACCATATTATGTCGATATATTTATATAAAAAATATTTTGCTAAGTGCTAAATTTAAAAAAAAAATTGAAATAAAGTAAAATTGATTGAGAAGAGCCATTCGCATTGATTTGCAAAAGCTTTTGCACGAAGCGGAAAATACTTGAGAGGACACTTTCAGCATTTCGAAAGAGACATTTATGTAGCCGTTTGGGCTTAAAAAATATGTTTTTTAACAATTTTTTAAGGAGATCCTTCCTCAGATGCGAAAAAATACAGCAAAGAGACTTGCCGAAATTTCGCGACTTCTTGCAACTTCGACACTTTTTGTTGAAAGTGAATAGAGCTTTCCAAATTTGTTTCAATAAAATCCGTATTCCTTTCGGGCAGTTAACAAGGTTCAGTGAGGCAAGACTTCTTGGTAAATGTGTCACAAGGCAGCCTATAGCTTATAAGTATGTCGACAGTCAGGCGCGATAAATGAAGTTATCTCATACAGGATGTCCACCAAAAAAAAGACGTTCGCTTGCAGCTAAATAATTTATAGGCTAACCGGAAGCAGATGGCTGGACGTCTATCATCAAGTAATAGTACGGATCAAAAGAGCAAATGAGACGGCAAAGTGCACTATTTTTCTGACTTTTCAAATAAATTATAAACAAATACCTCTTAGACATTTGCACAATAAAATAGTCGTAGGTAAATATTTCATATTATTGAAATGCATGAATTTATGCGCAGCCAAGCCACAATATTGCTTTCTCTCAAAGTAAAACCTAAAAAATATTCCTGTAGCGTGTCACATAAAAAGTAATACACAAACTTTTTTGTAATAAGTGGTGCAGCAACTACTTACTATTTATTTCTGTAAAAGAATAACAATATGCCGCTGCCCATAGTACAACTAGCCAGCACAGTATTGGCAAGAAAAGTAGTAAAGTAACGTAGTGTCTATTGCCAGCAGCGCGACAACTTTGTCGCTAATAAATTTTGCAGCAAGTGTTTGAATTTATGTTAGCCGATTTGGTTTTTGATTACCAGCTTCTGTTTCTTTTTTTGTTTTTTTTTTTGTAAATACGAGTATGTAAGCGATTCCACACAGCCTCTTAGAGCAGCCTTTTACAGGAGAGAATGTTTGTTGGCAAACCACCAATAACAATTATGATGCGGTTTACACAGGCTTTCGAATAGTTGGTGTAGTAGTAACGAGGCCAGTTGAACAGAGGAGAGTATAAGAAAAAGACTTTACTTGTTAGTTAGGATATGGACGGTTTAAGTAAGTGATATGTGTATTAACTACAAGTGACGGTAATTTTTTTCCAACATTACTATGGCTTAGATTTGGCAATGGTAAAACGTTTATAAAAGCTAATCTTCGAATAATTTTCCACTATTTAAAATAAGAAAGTAGCAATTTAGTATCGAAAATACGACGCAGGACGTATATGTAAATTAGCTTAGAGCTTAGTTGAAGCAGATGAAGAATAATAATTTCAAATCCAAATGAATTTGGGCCAATTAGTACCTAGGCCTTAAAAAGATACTAGCAGATAGCACCGAGTTTCTCATTTGTGGGGAGTGAGTGTTGTTGTTGTCACGCTAATAATATTTTCTTTTGTCAAGCCAAGCCAAGCGTCTATGCAATTATTTTAAGATCTCCATGTACTCACCACTTATCAGCTTATTGCTCTGATAACGATTTGAAAAAATTTTTTCACTTCAAGTTTTAAGTCTAAAAAAACTTTAATGTACATATATGTATGTATGTATGCGACTTTTCTCCACACATTTTAGATAGTTTGAACTATTTACGTTGTCAACACTTGAAAGCCATGTTTGACTTGCATCAATGCATCAATTGATAAGATGACTTTATAAACACATATATTTACATTAGGGTGGCAAAACTTTTTTTTTTGTAGCCGCACTTCAGGGTTGAAGAACATTGCAAATAAGTAGGCCCTGTTTTTATGAATCGGTTTGTAACCGAGGCGCTGGGTCTTTTAACTTTTCGATGTACATATTTTGCATAGAAAAATATGTAATTTTTTTTTTTGTAAAACGGCTAAAGAATCGTTAAAGATAAATGTTGTTTTATCAAATAAGTATACTTCCCTTCAGAAAATAAAATTATGATGCATATTTTTGTTCAAAAAAAAAAATACTAACTAATAGCGGCCACCGAAAACCGGAGACTGATTAATCGGACACATTAATAAATGTTTGATTTTTTTATATAAATATAGTCCACGCTTCAACGGAACCCACAAAAACCACACTTTGTGCAAAAACTAAGAAAATTCTGTATATTTCTTACGCTTTTTATTAAATAGTTCAAGATAAATTTGAATATGAAGTTTTGTAATTTATTGAATGTTGGTAAATAAAGTGCAAGTTTGAAATAGCAAAGACTTGCCGGTGAATTTTGTCAATTCTTTTTCGTTGAAGATATTGCTCATTTATTTCCCAATAAAAAAAAAAACGAGTACATGTTATATGGAAAAAATGAGCAACGCTTTCGACAAAAAAAAATGTTAAAAAGTGCAGAAATTTATTGCCTTAGGCTCAGCGTAGTTTCAACGAGAATATTGAGTGTCCGGATTTGGGTGGCCGTTACTCTATGTACATTTAATAAAAATATATTATTTTATTTGTTCGTTGGCACACAGTAGTTAGTAAAATTTTAAAGTTGAATATGCAACGTTATTTTATTTATTGAAGATTTCTGGAGAGGTATATGTAGTGGTAAGCAGTGCGCGCTTTCACTCATCAGCACCTGGGTTCAAGTCCTGGTCAAAGCAACATCGCAAAAAATATAAAAAAGGTTTTTTCTTAACAGCGGTCGTCCCTCGGCAGGCAATGGCAAACCACTACTACTACTTCAAACTACAATGCCCCAGCGGAATGGTTTAATATTAACCGACTAAAAAAAATACAGGCGATATTCGTCCAAACAGTTAATTTTCCTGCGCATTTGTTGACCACCCTAATACACATAGACACAAATGCTACATTTTTGTTTTTGTTTTATGACTTTTCACATATGATGCATGCATGTATTTATGTACATGCCAGTGTTGCCGGATTTTTTTTTTTTCAAAAAAACGACAAGTCTCCTTAAAAACTTATATTCTCACCAAACATCTTTAACCCTCAAAAAATACGAGAGTTTATAAAAATGTTGGTTTTTTGATTTTATTAAAAATATTTCAGTGTTTTTCGTAAATTGCCATGTTAATGTTTTTGGGCATTTGACTCTATACCACGAATTTAGTATCTCTTGAAGCACTTTTTAAGAAGTCTTTAGTTCTTAAAATATTAAAGAGCGCTGCAATTTCTAGTTAATTTCTCGTTTTATTTAAATTGATTTGGAAAAATATTCTTTTCACGTCTGCTGTGGCGACTGGAATGCAAAGGACAGCTGAAACCATCTGTTTGAAAAGAGTAAATGCTGACGCTTCACTGTCCTCCTTTGTCTTAAAAATTTATTTACCAAAAAAATTTAAAGACAAATTTTACTTGATGCGTTCAAGTCGGAATTTTCGAAAACCTGTAATTTGTACTAGGAGGTCATTCAAACAACTGTAAGTTTGTTTAGAAAACTGTAATTTATAGTTCAAACTGTGAATCTGGCAACATTGGTACATACGCACATGTCCGTAGATAGATATGCCCAAATTAAAGACACCACACTCCGCTTAGTGGCGCGATGAAAACATTGCTAGCGTATATTTACTTTGTCTTGTCTTCGTTCACCTCCAGGCACACTCGCTTCTCTTGCAGATCCCATTTTGAGAAAGCAGACGAAGCACTTATTAAGATCGATGAACTCGATGTCAATGTTATTCGCCAGTAATTGAACTGTTTTATAAAATTTACCTCAGGGATTTTGTTCTGTAGCTCTTATTATCGTTCCAACAGTAAATTAAAGAAATCGGACGAGAGAGAGTCGCCCTGTCTCAAACCTTGTTTGATTTCGAACGTATCGAAAAGGTCATTTTTAAATCCTTTCCATGATTTGGCGTACGGTGAATATCTGGCGTCTACGGTGGATTTGCCAGGCCTAAAGCCACACTGATAAACCCAAATCAGTTCGTTGGCAATAAGACCTTATACGCGACGCACAGTGTGGAAAATAAATTTTTTTTTTATCAAATCAAATAACAATACTTTAAGGCTTTTAAGAAAAAATCAAAAGATTTATTTTTAAAGGCCACATTAAATAAAAAGTTAACTTGGCCTTAAAAACGACCTTCAAACGAAGAATGTTTTATTTTTTGACTTGAAAACAGCATGAAAGGAGCTTTTGTAAAAAAAAATTATTTTGCGGCCATGGCAATGGATTCCTTTACTTAAGAAAAGCAAAGATATGTGTTAAAAAAATTTTAGAAATTTAAAGCCTCCTATTTTGCCACGTTTTTATTATTTCGAAATCTTATTTGTCCAGACATAGAATATAACTAGTCTAGACATCAACCTCGTAGCAAAGAAGATAAAATTCGCAGAACTAGTCTAGACATCAACCTTGTCGGTAGATATCATAGCAAAGAGTGCTGAGTACATAATTACCTTGGTCTGTAAAACGACATTCAAAAGAAAAAAATTTTATTTTTATTTTTTTTAATTTTTTTTTATTTTTTTTTTATTGAAATAAATTTCATTCTGTGCTTCTGTGCCCATGTAAATGAATTCCTTGAGGCAAGAACAGCAAAAATACTTTTTTTTTAAGTTTATTGTTTCAAACGCAAAACATTTAAATTTAAGTTTATATTTTTGAAAAACATTTTAAAGATCAAGGTGCATATTTTATCAAACTAGGTTAGTTTTCCTAAACTTTGTGGTCACAAGGCATAAAGAGGAGGTTAGCTTTAGTTTAATGTACCATTCATGGATTAAGATTACGTAGGAATCACAATACTTTAAAAAATTATTTGCAAATAAACGTGAAAAAATAATAATTTAAGTTCCACTAACCCTCTCTACCTTACGCAGACTTTAAGCATAGAATACCGTCATATTATTTTCGCTAGCTATTCTCGAGATATTAGATTTGGTAATTGATGAAAACATGCTACTGACTACTGCATATCCCAAAGTATTTTACATGCCGCATTACGAATTTCGAGAAAAAATCGAATAATTGAGCCGGCTAGCTGATTGAATGTAGCTCATACGCCGTGTATACCAATTAAACTGAACTGAGACTAGTACTTATTTCCTTCCTTGTTGAAGCAAATTTTAACATTTTGTTTACTGCTGCAAAATGTCTATCTTAAGAAACAAGTTTCACCATGCAACTCTGTTTTTCTGTGTATTGCACAAAGGTAAACACTTTAAGTAGACTTGGAGTTCTGCTGAAATAATTCAACTGGATTCTTTCCTAATATATTTTCATATATGTAGATAACTCAGTTTGTGAGAAAGCTAACATTTTCATAATAAAAATTTAATGCGTAATATGTCTAAGCATTAGCACATACGTATGTATATATGTATGTACTTATAGCATGTTCTTGAAAATGTGTGTAAATCAGAATTCTTTTATATACTTAATTGTATGTATGTACTTACAATTATAAAATGCCCTTAAACTATCTTTTACTAAGCTTCATTTTATTTTAAAATTGTAATTAAAATTATTTCAATTTTAAATTTTCATTTGTTTCTTATTTTTTGCAATATAACAACCCATGGCTTCACACTTAGTTTCGTCACACTTGCAAATCTCAATTTTGTTTCGTAAGCAAAGTAAGCTGGCAATTAGTAGTGCATCTGTAGAATTTCTTCTAATTAGTGCGCAACCCCTTTGTTCGACACCCTCGACACCAAAGACTATTCATGAAATGAAAAAAGAAAATCAAGCCACTGCATACATATGTGTGTATGTATGTATGTAATAAAATGTACTCCACAACTGCAGCATCAAAGTGGCATTCTGTGTAACCATTTTAACGAAATTATTAACTAATTGTAGCATTTATATAGCTGTTGATGTTGGTCGTACATGTACGTACATACATACATACATACATACAAAAGTATGTTTTATCTATGTGTCTACTAGAGAGAATTTGTGGGTTTGCAATTTATCTAATGATGCACCAATTTTTATAATTTCCAACTCAGTGTTCTTGTCATTTTAAACTCCAATGCCGTTTTCTATAAAAAGATGGCTTTGTGTTATAAGCGAAATACGTACATTTCAGTGGTTCATGCCATTTTGTAATTTTTTTTTTTTTTTGCTGCTTTCATTGTCATCAAGAGTTTATTAGAGCATCTAATTGTATTTTCTAGAGTGAGAATGGATACACAATGACACTAAACTATGATTCGCCCCAAAAGGATATAAATTTAAAAAAGAAAATTAAGGCCGGAGCCACGCAATGAGCTTCTGAGCGGTCACTTCAATAGTGTATCATATGCTTTAATTTTAAGCTGCTCACCGCTCAGCTGCTCACGGCTTTGCCTCTCATTTGCCCAGGCCTTGGCCTTGGCATAAACTCGTTGTCTGAATGAAGAATAAATCACGAATAGACGAAGCTGTAATTGGCTTTGATGCCGAAGCAGGGCGCGCCTGACCTTACCGCGGCACTTGAAAGACCTGGTGAAAGCCCTAGTTAGCGAAGTGTCTCATTTCCTGGTACTCCGTGACCCGGTATCTAAATTATAATAAGTTCATCATGCTTGAGTGGACAATAGACCGCTTAACCTTAAACCACAGTTATTAGTAAAATCTCTTCTTGTGAATGGCGATATCAGCGGTAGGATCCAGCTGCTGAACCAAAGTATATTTTGAAGTGATCAATGAGAATTCTACAGTGGCTATTTCTACCCGTAGGGGTGACTGAGAGTGGTGTTAGTATCTGAATTAAAGACCCAGTATATATTTTCACGATAGTTCCGACTTAAAAGTTAGTTGGTTATAATGGGTGTGTCCTGTCAAAAGTTTTCCTTCAACTTCGAGTATAGGCTTCCACTGAGTGGCTAATTACTTCAGCGAAATTATTTGTAAAAGTAAATATTTACTCTGGTAGCCAAACATCAACGTTCCTTCAAGCTCAGATGCTTCCTTTCTAATTCCGCCATTCTTTTCTTATATAACATTATGTAGCACTGAATTAAAGAAAGATTTTGCAACTTATAGATAAGCTTCATCATTTATTCCTCTACACCATATGAAGTAGTTCAGCTAGCGATAAGCTTGATTTTCCTATCTTCATTACAACTCGCCTTCATTGGGAAACAATTAAGTTTTGACCCTATCCTGGTAAGCATTCAGGAATTCCATAGATCCCTACGATCTCTCCGGCATAATACGGCAAATCTCTGTGGCGAGAAAGGCGAAAACTTCTCAAAATTTCTAGTAATTCACTTCTACGAAAACTTAAAGAGCTTTTGGACAACTTTATAAGAAGTTCTACTAGGATTCGTTTGAAAATCGGGATGATTTATAAATATACATGGAAAAGTTGAGGGAATATCCCGGCTTGGTATCAAAATGCGTCTTTGTGTGGCAACCGAGTGAACTTTTAACTATTTACAATGTAATGCAATCCGTCAAAACAAACCTAACATGAGACATGTATTACTCGTTGTCCGTTAATGATATTGAATATTTCTCTTTATATTCTAAAGTGACCAAAACTAGGGTTAAAAATAACCCGAAAAAAAACAATTACTCGCATCTTTAGTAAACAAACGAAACAATCAGTGAGCATCAGTAACTAAAAGATATCAAAATAAATGGTGCTCTTATTGAAAAAAAGATAACAATAATAAAAAAAAGACCGCCGACACTTGAATCAAATCAAATTTGACTACAGTGTGAAGTAACAGAAAATGGTCAATACCCATAGCGGCTAGTTGTCCATACTTATATCAGCAACAAACATTCAGAAGAAAAAAAAGGAAAAGAAGCAGAGGAAGAAGAAGTGACATGTCCAGCAAAGTGAGAATGTAATTCAAACAAAAACGTGTTGGTAATATGAGAATTTCAACTTGAACTCAATTAAAACACTCAAACCCACCTCCAGTTTACTTGATTATGAAGTAGGGATCTATTGCCTGACACGCGCTTGTTGATAACCATGAAATTAGAGATGTCAGTAAGGAAGTGGGAAATGTTGAAATAGAGAGACATAGTACATGAGTACATAGTTGCCATTATATTAACATTTTATCAAAGCAACTATAATTGTTTGTTTGGGTTGTTTGGAATAAATAATCGACAATTTAGTTAGACTTTTCTCCTAAGTATACATACATATAATCTTTTAGTAATCAGCATATCTCGAAAGCAAAGATCATTTCGAAATCAAAGTATTACCTCTTTAGGCGATAACACCATTTTGGAAGCTAGGTACATATACAAAGTCCTTCACTTCGAAGTTACAAACGCCAAGAAGGGCATGGTAAATTGTGGATTTACTATATCTGAATTCACGCTGATAAGGTTCTATTGCGAAATCTATTCGTCGACACAATTCGCGTAATATTACTTTATATGCGATGTTAAGGTATCTGATCCCCCCCGTAATTGGCGTAGATCGTAGAATCAGCCTCCTTCTGGGTTTGATAGACTGGAGGACGACCTGTTGTAACAAATCTCTATTGGTTGGATTAAGAACCTCGCGAGGTGCTTTGGCTTGTCATGTAGTACTTCTGGGTACAGTAAGCTTAGGAAACAAAGTTTTGTCTCACTGTCATTGCCTGTTCCACTTGACACAACCTGCAGTGTGTGCTGCTCGGTTTTGCAAGTGTTTCGCTGATCTGCAGTGGCCTGTAAAAACCCCATAACAATTCTTAGTTTGTGGCTTGTAGGACGAAGGAGTGTTTTGGTTCTCTTTGCTAATATTTCCCGTATAAAGATCTAGAGCGTGCTAGTAATTTCGCGCTTCCTTTTTCATCCATATATGGTAATTTGGTCTAAGTGAGCTCCATAGCAAAACTGACGAAAGATTCTAGGGCTATGAATCGCTGCGCAGCCAATTTCCTGGCGAGAATAAATGATACTTTATTGCCCGCAATCCGGCTATGTTCCACCACCCGAATGTAGTAAGGATGGTTTCTGGATGAAATGAGTGTTGAAAGCTTAGGGTTATGCTACACAGGCGTTGAGGTATCTCACGTTCTTTCAAGGTGAGTAGAACCGCGCTGCGATTGCAGCGTATCCATATATGTCTATTGTTTTCCCCACTTCCTGCACCCATCACAGCCACACTTACACCACAGCTCCTGCTCCGACACAATGGTTGGTGTTGAAGCCGTCAGTATACCCGATGTGGCTAACTTTCCATACTTTTGGACATTCATTATCCAAGTTGGTTCTTCTGGGAAAATACTTAGAAAGTGTGAGTGAAGTTATAACCCAGAAGACATACGTCCTAGAAGTCAGGGCAAAGTCCCTCCACAGTTCTGAGATGAACCTCGATGAAAACGGTAAAGCCTCTTTCCAGACTACGATATAGAGAAGAGACAGATTTAGAAAACACTCGAGAGCCGCCCATCAGGGTAGATTATATAGAGCACACTTAAACTACAGTCGGTAAGCATACCTTCGCCTGGTCCTATCTCCTTTCCGTATTTTAAGTTCGTCATGGTCATATAACGCAAACTTTTTCCTTCATCATTATTCGTTACTGTATCGAGAGCATCAGCATCTCTATGGTTATGTCGTTCTCGTTCTAATAATCAATTGTCTTTTCTCGAATAGTTGCATCAATGGTTTCAGGAGGGCGGCAATCGGCCGCAGCCTGTTAGCGGAGGGTTCGTCGTTGAGATTAAATTTTCAACCTGCGAAGTCAAAGTCTCTTTCTTGTCCAGACTGGCATTGTAGCCTCCATTACCAATTTTTTACCATCATTGATCATTGTCACGAGAATGATTTCCCAAATTATTCCAAAAAATATAAGCTACGTACTTCTCCGAGATGACTTTTACACCCGGAACCAAATTCCAATTTCATGAAGTTGACTTTCAAATCAAACCATAGACGCCTGAGCTCAATAGAAATAATATATTATTTGATTAATACTATTCCAGTTTAGATCGGAACCCATAAGTGCGGTATTTGAGTCTGGCAACAATGTTGCGAGTCAACATGGATTCGGTGATAGTAGTTTCGCCTTTTTTTTGAAGCTGCGATCGCAAAAAGCCAACCGCATTTAATTGCATGTATGTTTATATGTGTATACTTATTTATATGCCCGGATGTATGTAGATTAGGGGGGTCCTTTAAAATCAAATGAGCGATTTTTTTTCAGTCTCACTCACTCCTTCAATGGGTAATACCACAGTCACAAATATCACACACAAATTTTGTATTCCTTTCCATTCTATGGAGACTCAAAAATTCAAATAATTTTTTTTTTCATCTAATACCCTAAATCGACACCACTATAGTCAAAGATGTTACATATAAATTTTGGCTCCGATTTGAGGTGGTTAAGGCGTGGCGCACAGGGGTCAAAATTCAGATTACCCAATAAAGACGTCTTAACCGACTCCAATCGCGACTTTAGTAGTACCGATTTTGGGTATTAAATGAAAAAAATATATATTTTTAATTTTTGGAGCCTCCATGGAGCATCTCGCTTTGGATCCCATGGTGACACGCCTTAACCGACTTTAATCGGGACCAAAATTTGTATGTGATATCTGTGTCCGTGGTATTACCGATTGAAGGGGTGAGACTGGAAAAAATCACCCATTTCATTTTTAAGGACCGCCCTAATGTAGATAGGCGTGAAGTCAAGTAATATTACCACCCAACTCATATGGCCAATATCGATGGTCACTAGGCTATCGATTGTTGCTGTAATTTAGACGTGTTGCCTCTTCCAAAATTTCAATTACGTTTGTAACTAAGCAATCAGCAGTAATAATT
>NW_023458565.1:10778041-10819843 GCF_013731165.1 Rhagoletis pomonella
AATTATTACTGCTGATTGCTTAGTTACAAACGTAATTGAAATTTTGGTAGAGGCAACACGTCTAAATGACAGCAACAATCAATGGCCCAGTGACCATCGATATTGGCAATATGAGTTGAGCGGTAATATTACTTGACTTCACACCTATCTACATTAGGGTGGTCATTAAAAAAATGAAATGAGCGATTTTGTTCAGTCTCACCCCTTCAATCGGTAATACCACGGACACAGATATCACATACAAATTTTGGTCCCGATTGTAGTCGGTTAAGGCGTGTCGCGGAGCCAAAATTTATATGTGATATCTTCGACTATAGTAGTGTCGATTTTGGGTATTAGATGAAAAAAAAAATTATTTGAATTTTTGAGTCTCCATAGAGGACAAGCATTAACCGCCTCTAACTGGGACCAAGATTTGTATGTGATGTCTGTGACCGTGGTATTACCCATTAAAGGGGTGAGTGAGACTGAAAAAAATCGCTCATTCGATTTTCAAAGACCACCCTAATCTACATACATCCGGGCATATAAATAAGTATACACATACAAACATACATACAGTGACGAGCAAAACTGTAACATGATGTAACACTTTTTATTTCAGCCACCGCTATCTTTCATAGTTCTAACGACTTTCACACTTTTGTTCTATATTCTTATTGGTACATCCCTACTCCCGCTCTCATAACGATTTGAGGTCAATCCAACAACAATAAAAAAACCTGGAGACAAAAATGAAAGTTAAGGCAAATGTTACAGTTTTGCACTCATTCTCAGTTTTGCATTTTACAGTTATCTTTTGCTTAGTTGGAAGTCAGATGACTTTTTTCTGTATTGTAATTTATTCAAGAAGTGATCACCAATAAATAATATGGTTAATCAGGAAACATAAATGTAAATAATAGATTTACTGCGACAAGGCGGGACCGTAGGGAAAGTGGCAAAAAAATGTGGAGTTTGCCACATGAAAATGTTAAGACTGAGAAAAAATATAGCCTAAAGTGTTACTAAGGACAAAGGAAGTCTGTCAAAATATATTACAGTCCGATATCTTGTGAACTTAGTAGCAAGTAACCCTGCAGGCACTACTACAGAAGCGCTTAAGGTATTAAAATTGAATGCAAATCAGTAGATAGTGAGGCGAAAAGTTGCCAAATTGAGCAAAATGGATCATAAAAGAAGAAAAAAGCAAATTTGATCAAAATACATGTGCGAGTGGGGCAGCGTTTTGCAATAAAAAACACATTTTTAAGATTTAATTGAGGCTTATGTGGTCTGACAAGACTAAATTAATAGCTTTTAAGCAGATGGCCGGGCATGGTATTGGAACAAAGGCCCAAATTAAGCCTAAGCGCATCATGTAAGGCAAACTGTGAATCACAGTGGTCGGTCAATATTAGTTTGGGGTTGTATTTCAAAAATGTTGTTGATCCGTTTGTACGTATTATGCGTAAGGAACAGTATCTGTTCATATTTCAACAAAATTTGCAAGATGTAGTCGAAAAAATTAGAGTTTCTGCTGAAAAAGCAACCAAAACACACTGCACATGTTCGCAAAGACTGGAACAAAAGCAGAAATTTGCTAATTTGAAATGACCTCCACAATCCGAGGACATGAATCTCATCGAGAATTTGCGAAATCAACTAAAAGCGCATCTTACTAAGTATCCAAGTCCGTCCAATGGAGTACGTGAGCTGTGAAAGCAAACCAAGGATATATGGGAGGCTATACCTCCAGAATTTTTACAGACATGCACATTAGGTATGCCAAATTGCAACCAGAAACTAAATAAAGCAAAACCATACCGAACATTGTGTTAATAATTCTTTTTTTTTGTGAAAATTGTCAAAAAGTTATTAAAAATACATGAGTGCAAAACTGTAACATATGCCTTAATTTACATTTTTGTCTGCTGGTTTCTTTAATGTTGTTGAATTGACTTCAAATCGTTATGACAGAGGAAGCAAAGATGTACCAATAAAAATACAGAACAACAGTATGAATGTCGTTAGAACTTGGAAAGATAGCGACAGCTGAAAGAAAAGGTGTTACTCCATGTTACAGTTTTGCTCGTCACTGTACATGCAATTAAATGCGGTTGGCTTTTTGCGTTCGCAGCTTCAAAAAAAGGCAAAATTACTATCACCGAATCCATGTTGACTCGCAACATTGTTGCCAGACTCAAATACCGCACTTATAGGTTCCGATCTAAACCGAAATACACTCTAAAAAGTGCATGTAAAACTACTACTGAAAAGTGTTTATTTTTCAACCAGAATCTGTTCAAGTATACGCACAAGATGTTCAAGATTTGATTTTGAACATGAGTTGTTTAAAATATACACATGAAATGTTTAAAATTACAAACATTTTGAAAGTAAAAATCTATTTTTTACAAATAATAAATACTAAGTGCCAGGGGCGCACGCAGGAATATATTTTTGGGGGGAAAGGGTTTATACTTATAAATATATATCATCAGCAAATACTGAAAATTCGGTCTTTAAAATACATTTATGAAAGTTTTATTTACAGTATGAAATAAATAATAAACTTCATCAATTGCATTTTATTTACATAAAATTTACAAAGAACTCAGACATTTTTAACCGGCTTCAAAAAAGGGGAGGTTATCAATTCTGTGTATTTTTACTTCTTTTATTTATTCCACCACATAACTTTGTACCGCGTGAACCGATTCCAATAATTATTTTTTTTTTACCGGAAAGATGGTACCTTAAGAGTCGTCTCGTAATTTGGTTTAGATCCGATCATTAAATCATGAAAAAATTAACGGTTAAAGATGCACTCAACTTTCAAAAGTAATACAAAATTTTACAAAAGAATTTTAATATAAATAAATTAAATAATTTCACGAACTTTTTACACTTTTTTTTTAATTTTCGTCGATTTCTGGTTTTTCATTTTTTAATAATTCAAATAACGAAAATTTAACTGAACTTGTATTTTTATCATGTAGCTCAGTTTGGTGGAATGAATTCGAAGTTAGCAAATTAAATCTTCGAATGCTTATTAAGTACATATCAGTGGTAAACTTTTTTAGGCTGTAAAGTGTAAAAAGCAACAGTAAGTTAGTATGCATTGTATATTTTTAGGACAATGTTTCCATTCGCAGTTAAACTTTAAGAGCTCTCAAGAAAAAAAGAAAAATTCTTACAAAATGACGCACAAGAAATGGAAAAGAAAATTTTTTCTTTCAAAATTTCTTATATCATAATAAATTTAGCCCCAAAACCTACCCCTTGTGTGCGCTACGTGACGAATTTGATATGTAAAAGTAAACAGACATTGTTTAATTTTGCAAACACACTAGGAGAGGAAACTGGTTACCTCTCTTTATATGCGTAAATTTAAACGAAAATTTTTTAGAGGAAATTTTAAACATTTTATGTGTAAACTGTGAAAATGTGAACAATAAATGTTTAAAACTCAAAAAACTAATTTGAAATTTGTTCTACGCCACACATATGATAAGTAAAAGTAAGCAAGCAATGTTTAAATTTGCATTCATTAAGAGAGGAAACTGGTTACCTATCTTAATATGCGCAAATTTAAACAAAAATTTTTTAGAGTGTAGGATTAATCAAATAATATATTATTTCTATTGAGTTCAGGCCTCTGTGGTATAATTTGAAAGTCAATTTCATGAAATCGGAATTTGGTTCCGGGTGTAAAAGTCTCCTCTGAGAAGTAAGTAGCTCATACCTTTTGGAATAATTCAGGAAATCATTCTCGGGACAATGATCAAACACTCGGATAAGTGGATGGAAGAGGCATCGTAAAAAATTGGAAATGGAGGCTTCGATGTCAGGCTGGACAGGAAAGAGACTTTGACTTCGTAGGTTGAAAATTTAGTCTCAACGACGAATACTCCGTTAGCAGACTGCTGCCCATAGCCGCCTTCCTGAAACCATTGATGCAACTACGTGGAATGTAGGAAAAAGCTATTATTCGAGAAAAGAAAAAAAGAAAGCACCATACATTCGCTCGAAGCGCTTGAGGTACTGACGGACACAAGCATTACCTGAGCATTCTACCAAAGGTTGAACCTACTGATACACAAAAGACTTCAATACCAGGACAATTGATTATTAGAATGAGAATGACATAATCGTAGAGATGCTGATGCTCTCGATGCAGTACCGAATAATGATGAAAGAAAAAGTTTGTGTTATATGACCATGACGAACTTAAAATACGGAAAGGAGATAGGACCAGGCGAAGGTATGCTTACCGACTGGAGTTTAAGTGTACTCTATATAATCTACCCCGATGGGCGGCTCTCAAGTGTTTTCTAAATCAGTCTCCTCTATATCGTAGTCAGGAAAGAGGCTTTATCGTTTTCATCTCACAACTGTGGAAGGACTTTGCCGTGTCTTCTAGGACCTATGTCTTCTAAATAGGTATTTTCCCCAAACAGAAAATGCAAAGTATGCAAAGATAGCCACATTGGGTATACTGACGGCTTCAACACCAACCATTGTGCCGGAGCAGGAGCCTGTGGTGTACAACCTAGAACTATGTGTGAGAGAGTATGCAGAAAGTGGGGCAAACAATAGACACATAAGGATACGCTCCGATCGCAGCGCGGCTCTCTACTCACCTCGAAAGAACATGAGATACCTCAAAGCTTATGTAGCATAACCCTAAGCTTTTAACACTAATTTCATCCAGGAACCAGCTTTCCTACATTCTGGTAGTGGAACATAGCCGGATTGCGGGCAATAAAATGTCAATTTATTCTCGCCAGGAAATTGGCTGCGCAGCGATTCATAGCCCTAGAATCTTTCGTCAGTTTTGCTATGGAGCTCACTTAGACAAAATTACCATATATGGATGAAAAAAGAAGTGCGAAATTACTAGGACATTCTAGATCTTTATACGGGAAATATTAGCAAAGAGAACCAAAACACTTCTTTGTCCTATAAGGTACAAACTAAGAATTCTCATAGGGGTTTCATTGGCCACTGCAGATCAGCGAAGCACTTGCAAAACCGAGCAGCACCCACTGCAGGTTGCGTCAAGCGGAACAGGCAAGAACAGACAGCCAAGACTTTGTTTTCTAAGCTTACTATACCCAGAAGTACTACATGACAAGCCAAAGCACCTCGCGAGGTTCTTAATCCATCCAATAGAGATTTGTTACAACAGGTCGTCCTCCAGTCTATCAAACCCAGAAGGAGGCTGATTCTACGATCTACGCCAATTACGGGGGGGGGGATCAGATACCTTAACATCGTATATAAAGTAATATTAAGCGAATTATGTCGACGAATAGATTTCGTAATAGAACCTTATCAGCGTGGATTCAGATATAGTAATTCCACAATTTACCATGCCCTTCTTGGCGTTTGTAACTTCGAAGCGAAGGACTTTGCATACCTAGCTTCCAAAATGGTGTTATTGTCTAAAGAGACAATACTTTGATTTCGAAATGATCTTTGCTTTCGAGATATGCTGTTTACTAAAAGATTATATGTGTGTATACTTAGGAGAAAAGTCTAACTAAATTGTCGATTATTTATTCCAAACAACCCAAACAAACAATTATATTTGCTTTGATAGAATTTTAATATAATGGCAACTATGTACTCATAGTCCCTCTATTTTAACATTTCCCACTTCCTTACTGACATCTCTAATTTCATGGTTATCAAGAAGCGCGTGTCAGGCAATAGATGCTTGCTTCATAATCAAGTAAACTGGAGGTGGGTTTGAGTGTTTTAATTGAGTTCAAGTTGAAATTCTCATATTACCAACACGTTTTTGTTTCAATTACATTCTCACTTTGCTGGACATGTCACTTCTTCTTCCTTTTCTTCTTCTTCTTTCTTCCTCTTCTGAATGTTTGTTGCTGATATAAGTATGGACAAGTAGCCGCTATGAGTATTGACCATTTTCTGTTACTTCACACTCTAGTCAAATTTGATTTGATTCAAGTGTCGGCGGTCTTTTTTTTATTATGTTATCTTCTTTCCAATAAGAGTACCATTTATTTCGATATCTTTTAGTTACTGATGCTCACTGATTGTTTCGTTTGTTTACTAAAGATGCGAGTAATTGCTTTTTTTCAGGTTATTTTTAACCATAGTTTTGGTCACTTTAGAATATATAGAGAAATATTCAATATCATTAACGGACAACGAGTAACACATAAGATGTTCATGTCTCATGTTAGGTTTGTTTTGACGGATTGCATTACATTGTAAATAGTTAAAAGTTCACTCGATTGCCACAAAGTCGCATTTTGATACCAAGCAGGGATATTCCCTCAACTTTTCCATCTATATTTATAAATTATCCCGATTTTCAAACGAATCCTAGTAGAACTTCTTATAAAGTTGCCCAAAAGCTGTTTAAGTTTTCGTAGAAGTGAATTACTGGAAATTTTGAGAAGTTTTCGCCTTTCAAACTTAATTGTTCACAATGAAGGCGAGTTGTAATGGAGATAGGAAAAGCTAGGATAGGAAGCTTATCGCTAGCTGAACTCCTTCATATGGAGTAGAGGAATAAATGATAAAGCTTATCTATAAGTTGCAAAATCTTTCTTTAATTCAGTGCTACATAATGTTATGTAAGAAAAGAATGGTAGAATTAGAAAGCAAGTATCTGAACTTGAAGGAGCGTTAGCTGTCAGATAATTAGATCGCTATCCTAAGTCTCTTTATTTGATGTTTGGCTATCAGAGTAAATACTTTACTTTTACAAATAATTTCGCTCCAGTAATTAGCCACTGAGTGGAAGCCTATACTCGAAGTTGAAGGAAAACTTTTGACAGGACACACCCATTATAACCAACTAACTTCTAATTCCGAACATCCATGAAAATATATACTGGGTCTTTACTTCAGATACTAACACCACTCTCAGTCATCCCTATTCCTTACTTGACCTTCGGACATTTCAGAAAGCACAAGTGGAATGCCACTCATTGTTTAGAAGAACTAGCTTTAGCATATACCGTAGGTAAATAATCTTTCCACATACAAAAAGCCACCTTCCCTGAATTAGATAATTTTCATAGGAAATTACAATCCCAGTTGGGCTAGTTATATTAGGTTGCTGCGGTTGTCGTGTGACAAAAGATCCGTTGGGAAGCTACGCACTAGTTTGTGAATTGAAAAAATCTCCCAAGAAAGCTTACGTCTAGAAAATGCAGGACTCTGGCACAAAAGGTGCTATATTGTGGCCTCTTCTATCTAGTCCTCACAACCTCAACAGAAATACTACGCCCAGACGTTGGGTTTGACTGATAATCAAAAAATGTTCTGTAATAAAAGAGCATTTTTTATATGTTAATATTGTGCTTGATTCTAATCCGCTTTATGGTAAAAGTTGGTCTCCATGGCTTCGCTATTTAAGAGGTGAGCTCGTCTCAGCATCTATTGTTCGTTAGTTTTATAAGCTTTGCGGTGATCAGGAGTTTTAAGAGGGGTAGGTATACCTTCCCTATGGGAAGTTTGAGCCGAGTCAGTGAACTTGAACTCACGTTGTATATATCAGGACGCAAAGACTCAGCCATTTCGATTAGAGATTGGCGTTTAAAGATATTGGCTACCATGTAAGCTTTGGACTTATTTGTGAAAGATTTTATAGCTGCCTTGACATCAGTCAATATGTATGCAACATCACTGTGTATCGCAACATATTTTAACTAGATAGTTCGTTGCGATTCTGTTGAGCTAACTGCCGTAAGGAAGTTACACTGTAGAATTCTCATTGATCCTTCAAAATATACTTTGGTTCAGCAGCTGGATCCTACTATGGATATCGCCATTCAAAAGAAGAGGTTTTACTAATTACTGTGGTTTAAGGCTTAGCGGTCTATTGTCCAGTCAAGCAGGATGGACTTATTTTTCACGCAGTACCTGGAAATGAGACACTTCGCTGACTAGGACTCTCACCAGGTCTTTAGGGGGCCGCGACTAGGTCAGACGCACCCTGCTTCGGCATCAAAGCCAATTACAGCTTCGTCTGTGCGTGAATTTTTTTTCATTCAGGCATCCAGTTTATGATTCCCTTAGGTCGAGGCCTGGCCAAATGAGCAGCAAAGCGGCGAGCGGCTGAGCGGTGAGCAGCTTAATATCAAAGCATATGATACACTATTGAGCAGCATTTCTGAATCGTTGGGCGGCGTCGCTCAGGAATAAAAGTCGCCAACCGCTCAGCCGCTCATTGCATGGCCCTGGCCTTAGCTTTTTTCTTAGATTTATATCCTTTTGGGGCGAATCATAGTTTAGTGTCATTGTGTATCCATTCTCACTCTAGAAAATACAATTAGATGCTCTAATAAACTCTTGATGACAATGAAAGCAGCAAAAAAAAAAATTACAAAATGGCATGAACCACTGAAATGTACGTATTTCGCTTATAACACAAAGCCAGCTTTTTATAGCAAACGGCATTGGAGTTTAAAATGACAAGAACACTGAGTTGGAAATTATAGAAATTGGTGCATCATTAGATAAATTGCAAACCCACAAACTCTCTCTAGTAGATACATAGATAAAAGATACTTTTGTACGTATGTATGTATGTTTGTATATACGTACATGTACGACCAACATCAACAGCTATATAAATGCTACAATTAGTTAATAATTTCGTTAAAATGGTTACGCAGAATGCCACTTTGATGCTGCAGTTGTGGAGCACATTTTATTACATACATACATATGTACATACATATGTATGCAGTGGCTTGATGTTCTTTTTTCATTTCATGAATAGTCTTTGGTGTCGAGGGTGTTGAGCAAAGGGCTTGCGCACTAATTAGAAGAAATTCTACAGATGCACTGCTAATTGCCAGCTTACTTTGCTTACGAAACAAAACTGAGATTTGCAAGTGTGACGAAACTAAGTGTGAAACCAAGGGTTGTTATATTGCAAAAAAAAAAAGAAACAAATGAAAATTTAAAATTGAAATAATTTTAATTACGATTTTAAAATAAAATGAAGCTTACTAAAAGATAGTTTAAGGGCATTTTATAATTGTAAGTACGTACATACAATTAAGTATATAAAAGAGTTCTGATTTACACACAAATTTTCAAGTACATACATACATACATACATACATATGTGCTAATGTTTAAACATATTACGCATTCACTTTATATTATGAAAATGTTAGCTTTCTCTTAAAGCGTCGAGTTCCATCCTTCACACACACTCAGTTATCTACATACATGAAAATATATTAGGAAAGAATCCAGCGGAATTATTTCAGCAGAACTCCAAGTCCACTTAAAGTTTTTACTCTCATTTTCGTTGTTGGTGTTTCCGACAGGGTAGGAGTGTGATGTAATGTGGAACGATTTTTCGTCATCTCTTGTCAAGTTTGGTTTGGAGACAAACCGGTTTCGGCGTTGTGCCATCTTCAGTGTCATTTTTCGTTCTTTTTTTTACCTCTGTTGCAATAGACAGCACCTTACCTTTGTTAAAATAGACAGCACCTTTGTTGCAATAGACAGCAAAACAGAGGTGCATGGTGAAACTTGTTTCTTAAGATAGAAATTTTGTAGCAGTAAAAAAATTTGCTTTTGCGCATACTCTGGGATATGCAGTTACAATTACTCGAGTAAATATAGTTAATGCCTATTTCTGCATCCGCGCTACGTGTACGAGGGCCCATTAAAATCAGTAGTAGGCTCGCATGCAAGTGCCAAATTTAATATCTCGAGAATAGCTAGCGAAAATAATATGACGGTATTCTATGCTTAAAGTCTGCGTAGGTAGAGAGGGTTAGTGGAACTTAAATTACTATTTTTTCACGTTTATTTGCAAATAATTTTTTAAAGTATTGTGCTTCCTACGCAATCTTAATCCATGAATGGTACATTAAACTAAAGCCAACCTCCTTGTTATGCCTTGTGACCACAAAGTTTAGGAAAACTAAGCTCGTTTGATAAAATAATAGAGATTTTAAATTTTTGCGCTTGAAAACAATGAACTTTAAAAAAATGTATTTTTGCTGTTCTTGTCTCAAGGAATCCATTTACATGGGCATAAGCGCAGAATGAAATTTATTTCAATAAAAAAAAAAAAAAAATTTCGTTGAAGGTCGTTTTACAGGTCAAGGTATTTATTTACTCAACACTCTTTGCTATTATATCTTCCGACAAGGTTGATGTCTAGACTAGTTTTGCAAATTCTAGGGGTCTTCCCTTAAACTCGTAAAAGCCTCGTAAACTTCGTAAAGCTCGTAAATTTGCGAGCCTCGTAAAAGAACTGCCAAAATTTGTATGCAGCTCAATTTACGAGCCCCTCGTTAAATTACGATGCAAATTTGATGCACAAACGGTCTCGTAAACTTCAGTGTTGCCGAGGGGCAGAGATTTTCATACTAAAATGTATGATTAAATAATGAAAATAAATGAAAAAAATAATACGCGAATAAAATTAATTAAATTCATCCACTAGTTAGTGTTGAGTTAGGTTTTCTGATAATTTGCGGCATTTTTAATTGTATTTTAGCCAAGAGTGATAGAGACAAGACGGCGGGATGTTATGGAAAATACTACGAAACAAAAATTGCTTCACAAAATCCTGGTTGATCTGTCAAACAGTCAATTTACGCACCTATTTACACCTTTTCACATAGGGGGCGTTCCCATAAAAGCATTGTAATTTTACGAGTATAAGGGAACCCCCATTCTATGTTCTTTGCTACGAGGTTGTTGTTTAGACTAGTTATATTCTATGTCTGGACAAATAAGATTTCGAAATAATAAAAACGTGGTAAAGTAGGAGGCATTAAATTTTTTTACTTTTTCTTTAACCTGAAAACAGCATGAAATGAATTTTCTAAATTTTTTTTGAACACATATCTTTGTTGTTCTTGTTCTTTTTATTTAAAAATAAAATGTTTGATTTTTTCTTAAAAGCCTTAAAGTATTGTAATTTGATTTGGTAAAAAATTTAATTTTACACAATGTGCGCCGCTTATAAGCTCTTATTGCCAACGAACTGATTGGGGTTTATCAGTGTGGCCTTAGGCCTGGCAAATCCACCGTAGCCCCAGGTATTCACTACACGCTAAATCTTGGAAAGGATTTAAAAACGACCTTTTCGATTCGTTTGAAATCAAACAAGGTTTGAGACAGGGCGACTCTCACCCGTCCGATTACTTTAATTTGATGTTGGAACAATAATAAGAGCTACAGAACAAAATCCTTGAGGTAAATTTTATAAAACAGTTTAATTACTGGCGTATAACATTGACATCGACTTCATCAAGTGCATCGTCTGCTTTCTCAAAATGAGATATGTAAGCGAAGCGAGTGGGCCTGGAGGTGAACGAAGACAAGACAAAGTAAATATACGCTAGCAATGTTTTCATCGCGCCACTAAGCGGAGTGTGGTGTCTTTAATTTGGGCATATCTATCCACGGACATGTGTGTATGTTCCAATGTTGCCAGAGTCAAAGTTTGAACTGTAGATTTCAGTTTTCTAAACAAGCTTACGGTTGTTTGAATGACCCCTAGTACAAATTACAGTTTTTCGAAAATTCCGACTTGAACGCATCAAGTAAAATTTCTCTTTAAATTTTTTTTGGTAAATAAATTTTTGAGATAAAGGCGGACAACGAAGCGTCAGCATTTCCTCGTTAGGAACAAATGGTTTCAGCTGTCCTTTGCATTCCAGTTGCCACAGCAGACGTGAAAATAATATTTTTCGAAATCAATTTAAATAAAACAAGAAATAACCTAGAAATTGCAGCGCTTTTTAATATTAAAAAAAAAGTGCTTCAAGAGATACTAAACTTGAGGTACCGAATTTACGAAAAATAATGAACTATTTTAAATGAATGGTTTTTTTGTAATTTATTTTTAACAAAATCAGAAAACCAAAATTTTTTAGAAACTCTCTTCTTTTTTGAAGGTTAAAGATGTTTGGTCAGAATATAAGTTTTTAAGGAAATTTGTCGTTTTTTGAAAAAAAAAAAAAATAAACCTGGCAACACTGACATGTACATAAATACATACATGCATCATATGTGAAAAGTCATGATTTGAAACAAAAATGTAGGATTTGTGTCTATGTGTATTAGGGTTGTCAACAAATGCGCAGGAAAATTAACTGTTTGGAAGAATATCGCAAATAAGGAGGGCTGTATATTTTTTTAAATCGGTTAATATTAAACCATGCCGCTGGAGTTTTGTAGTTTGAAGTAGTATATTTTACAGGGGGGAACTTTTTTTCGTAGAACTGCTGTAAAATAGTTAAATTTAAATATTTTTTGATAGAATAAAAATATACCTTTCCAGAAATCTTCTACAAATAAAATAATGTCGCATATTCAACTTTAAAATTTTACTAACTATTGTGTGCCAACGAACACACAAAATAATATATTTTTGTTAAATGTGCATACAGTGCGACCAGCAAAATACGGATACTCATTAAACTTGTTGAAACTCCGCTGTGCCTAAGGCAATAACTTTCTGTAATTCTTAACATTTTTTTTGTCGAAAGCATCGCTCATTTTCTCAAATATAACATGTATTCGGTTTTTTTTATTTAGAAGAAAATGAGCAATATTTTTAACGAAAAAGAATTGACAAAATTCTCCGGCAAGTCTTAGCTACTCCAAACTTGCACTTTATTTACCAACATTCAATAAATTACAAAATTTCAAACCCAAATTTATTAATCAAAAACCTTAAAAATTTGCACTTTTTTTTTAAATTTTGCTCAAAGTATGATTTTTGTGGGTTTTGTTGAAGCCTAATGAAGAATAATGTATATTTTTATATACAAAATTAAACATTTATTGCTGGCCGCTATTAGTATTTTTCAAGGTGCGGCTACAAAAAAAAGATGTTGCGCCACCCTAATGCAAATATACTATGTGCATAAAGTCATCTTATCAATTGATGCATTGATGCAAGTCAAACATGGTTTTCAAGTGTTGACAACGTAAATAGTTCAAACTATCGAAAATATCTGCAGAAAAGTCGCATACATACATACATATATGTACATTAAAGCTTTTTTGACTTAAAATTTGAAATGAAAAAGTTCTTTAAAATCGTTATCAGAGCAATAAGTTGATAAGTGGTGGGTACATGGAAACTTTAAAAGAATTGCATAGACGCTTGGCTTGGCAAAAGAAAATATTATTAGCGTGACAACAACAACACTCACTCCCCACAAATGAGAAACTCGGTGCTATGTACTAACTAGTATCTTTTTAAGCCCCAGGTACTATTTGACCCAAATTTATTTGGATTTGAACTTATTATTCTTCATCTGCTTCAACTAAGCTCTAAGCAAATGTACATGTACGTTCTTCTGCGTATCTGCGATACTAAATTGCTACTTTCATATTTTAAATAGTGGAAAATTTTTGAAAGATTAGCTTTTATAAATGTTTTACCATTGCCAAATTTAAGCCATAGTAATGTTGGAAAAAAATTACCGTCACTTGTTGTTGATACACATATCACTTACTTAAACCCTCCATATCCTAACTAACAAGTAAAGCCTTTTTCTTATACTCTCCTCTGTTAAATTGTCCTCGTTACTACTACACCAACTATTCGAAAGCCTGTGTAAACCGCATCATAATTGTTATTGGTGGTTTGCCAACAAACATCCTCTCCTGTAAAAGGCTGCTCTAAGAGGCTGTGTGGAATCGCTTACATATTCGTATTTACAAAAAAAAAAAAAAAACAGAAGCTGGTAATCAAAAACCAAATCGGCTAACATAAATTCAAACACTTGCTGCAAAATTTATTAGCGACAAAGTTGTCGCTGCTGGCAATAGACACTACGTTACTTTACTACTTTTCTTGCCAATGCTGTGCTGGGTAGTTGTACTATGGGCAGCGGCATATTGTTATTATTTTCCAGAAATAAATAGTAAGTAGTTGCTGCACCACTTATTACAAAAAAGTTTGTGTATTACTTTTTATGTGACACGCTACAGGAATATTTTTTAGGTTTTACTTTTAGAGAAAGCAATATTGTGGCTTGGCTGCGCATAAATTTATGCATTTCAATAATATGAAATATTTACCTACGGGTATTTTATTGTGCAAGAGGTATTTGTATATAATTTATTTGAAAATCCAGAAAAATAGTGCACTTTGCCATCTCATTTGCTCTTTTGATCCATACTATTACTTGATGATAGACGTCCAGCCATCTGCTTCCGGTCAGCCTACAAATTATTTAGCTGCAAGCGAACGACTTTATTGGTGGACATCCTGTATGAGATAATTTCATTTATCGTGCCTGACTGTCGACATACTTATAAGCTATAGGCTGCCTTGTGACACATTTGCCAAAAAGTCTTGCCTCACTGAACCCTGGCGACTGCCCGAAGGAATACGGATTTTATTGAAACGAATTCGCAAAGCTCTATTCGCATTGAACAAAAAGTGTCGAAGTTGCAAGAAGTCGCAAAATTTCGGCAAGTCTCTTTGTTGTATTTTTTCGCATCTGAGGAAGGATCTCCTTAAACAAATTGTTAAAAAACATACTTTTTAAGCCCAAACGGCTCCATAAACCTCTCATTCGAAATGCTGAAAGGGTCCTCTCAAGTATTTTCCGCTTTTTGCAAACGCCGTTGCTCAATGTTCTTTGCAAATCAATGCGAATGGCTTTGTAAAGTACTCACGGTTACGCTACAGACAGGACCTCCGCTCTTCTCAACTATGTTTTTTTAATTTAATTTTATTTTATTTTTTTAAATTTAGCACTTAGCAAAATACTTTTTATATAACTATATCGACATAATATGGTCAACAGAGTGTACAATTATTCTGTGCCACCCATAACTATTTACGTTAAATGCGATTGCAAGGACAGTTACAAATTAGCTACCCCCATACACACGCTATTATAAGCGAAGACCACAAAGTGTTCACTTGAATAGCACCGGCTGGCAGGCAGATGTGCCGTAGTCACAGCAAAAGGCATAAAGTCAAATTGAAAGTATGTAAAAGAAAAATAGTGGAAAATAAAAAAAAGCAATAAAGAGATATATTTACTAACTTACCTACAGATGTACATTCACATAAAAATCTACAGCTGCTATCTGCTGCCATAAGTTACGATGTGAAAAGTCGCGCTGGATGGTTTGGTTGCTCGGTTGTTGCGGTTAACTTTACTCCATTGGTATGCGCTCGTATTTGATTTTAGATGGTTGGCAAAGAATTGTTGCGCGTACTATGTACAGTACCAGGTTGATCGAGCTTTGCCCGGAGTGCATATACTTTTAAAAGTTTTCAAGATTTGGATAGCTTTAAAAAAGATATTTTGGAAATAAACAAAAAAAATTAGGATTTTGATAATTGTTAAGTAAATTCCTTACTCTAAAATTTAGGTGGCAACGCTAATCCGAAATACTCTGGAATGAATGGTACCCATGAATAGTAATATTTAACCTTTTTTTTGAAACTAAAAATTAAATAAATAAGTGATTAAACATAGGCGGCAACCCTATTAAAAATATTTTTGAATTATGGATTTTGAAATACCTTCCATTTGATACCCATATTATGATGTTTTAATTAATTTGTAACTAATTTCGAATAGATGGCAACCTTATACTTAGATAACCTTATAATCCGAAACATTATCTGTCCACAAAATTTCATCACTATCGTTACAGCCGTTTCCGAGAACTCTATGGATATATATTTATATACAAGAATTGTTCGTTTAATGCAATTAGATATGTATATATAAGCATATGTGTGTACGTTTACATACATATGTATGTGTGTATGTGAATTTCTAGTGGCACAAAAGTTTCTGAAATACTACATAAATAAAATAAATTTGGCAGCATTTTAAAGTAAACGAAAAAATCAGCACCACGAGAGATGTACAGATATACAAGTAAATATATACGCACATGTACATGAATGCACTATATAAACACATTAGAGCAAGTCAATTGTATTCAACCCAAATGGTCGAATTTGTTTTGTTATCTGAAAGAAAATATTTTGAGACTTCTGGCCTTCGTGCCTCAGAGAACGAAAAATAACACCGAAGATGGCACAACGCCGGAACCGGTTTGTCTCCAAACCAAACTTAACAAGGGATGACGAAAATTCGTTCCAAAATAAATAATAAAGTACTTGTTATCAGATATTTAAGAAGTGCACAGAATATTTTCTAGTCGTTTTTTTTTGTATTAAAAAAATTTAAAATTTCTTAGTATTTTTGAATAGAAAAAAATTTTTCAAAATAATGTTTCAAAGAAAATTAATTATTTTTAATAGGAAAAAATAATTTCAACCAAAAATTATAAACCGAAATTTTGTATCTAGATCTATTTTGTTTTTATGAATAAATCCATTTGTTTATTGTGAATGAAACTTTGGTGTAATAAAAATAGATTTTGACACCGTTCGACACGATATTGCACCCACGAAAAAATCAAACATTTTCGGAAGTAGAAAAGTATCATTATTTTGCCATTATTCTAGATCAAGTTATTTATGGTTTCTGTGGAGGAAAACAATTCCTGGGGATTGTTCCTGTGCTGAATCGATCAATAAAATATTTGCTAAATAACTCAGTGAAAGGGGAGACCAGTATGTTTGCATATATTTATGAAAACAAAATTTATTGGACCAAAAAGTAGTGGGTCCTCGTGGTTGTAAGCCACGCTGAGTTCATCAAAATCTTCCGAAGCATTGCCTGGTGAATGCATCAGAATAGGCATTTGAATTGCCATCAAATTATAAGTTATGAAAGTTTTATTAGATGGCAGTTGAGAAGTGCATATGCAAAAATTTCATAAATTACATAAGGAATATGTTTGCACATACAGCATTGCATAGCATGCACTTAGGCGCTTGATATTAGTAGCCGCCTTATCAATTGCCTTATGATTTTTTAAACTCCGTATCCACGGTTCTTTAGAGTTGCGAATCCCAAATCTGAAGTAAATTTTTTAATCCCAAATGGCGGATCCAGTATGGCGGATGGATTTTTAAAAATGCTCAGATTTGTATGAATGAAATTATATATTCCAACTTTCTCTGAGTCGTGATTGGCGGATCTGTTAAAAAAGTGTAATATTGTCGAATTGAGACTTGAACATGTGATTGCTGTTTGTTCTTTTTCCACAAGAAACAGCCGGAAAAATATCGATAGCAAAAAAGATAAAAATAGCCATAGCAAAATCGATTAAAATATTGATAACAAAATAGGTTATTATATCGATAGCAGTATCGATAAATCTGTGGTCACAAGCAATAATCGCCTAAGTCGACTTAAGAAAGAATCGAGTTATATATGCTATCGTATTCTTCAACCCCTTTTCCATGCGTACATGAAATCCCTATCTCGCCAGGCGAAAATATTTTGGTTTCCCCATAAAGAGAAACATAGTTTTGCGATCGAAAAATATTGATTTACAAGGTATTCTATACCATTTCTATGAAAAAGTGTTCTTCCCCGTATAAAATACACGGCAGATCTAAATATATATATATTTTTTTTTTAATAAAAAATACGGGTATTCTTTCTCCATTTAAAAAATCCTACTTTAAGAGAGCTTACCATTTTTAACTTTTTCCCCCGCATGTCTTTTTGGACCACTCTAATGTAAATACATACATATATTTACATAAACACATTCAAATGTGCAATAACTTTAGAACAACCATAATAGTAGGGACTATGAAATGGAAACAAAAATCGCAACTTAAATCACTCTTTCTCTAAATAAAATGACATTAAATATTTGAATCGTTGTGCCACTAAAAATTTTATATTGTCTTCTTTATTATGGAAATTTGCACACCAACCCGCCAACCCGCCAACCCGCCAACACCACACCATAAAATTTGGCGATACGGGCAGAGTAGGGATCTAACTACATACTTACGTAATAGAGATAGCGAGCGCGCTGTTATTTTAAATGTTGTGGTTATTTAATAAGCCTAACTTGGCAACCAAAATGCTAGCGACAGGCAATTGCAACTAGTTAGTCCTCCTTGAAATTTGTAAATAGTTCCTCCAGCGCTTCTACACAAACTTCCTTAACGTTGTGGCACTATCGACTTGAAAAAGTGGGCGCCTAAAAAATGCTGAAAGTGCATAGTTAATTATTGCAACTGTTTTAGGTGTTGGAGACGGACACAGCAGATGATAAGAACGTGCACAGCTGCCTTTGTCACGAACTACTTGTTTGTTAGTTTGGTTGTTTGTTTGCCTAACTATCGGAGAGGCAAATAAGACAGATTTGGCACTATTTGTTGCATGCAACACATTTGAAAATTTGGCATTGCTCAACAGCATTGGTGCTTGCCTGGCGAATTCGATTAAAATTCTCATGTTAATGTGGCCATAAATTTGCTGGAAGGTTTAAAGTTTTCTTTGGGGTTTCTTTTTTTTTACGGCCACCGATATTCAAAAGAGTTAGTCAGTTAGTGGTTTTAGGTTTTTGGTTTGGTTTGTTATTTGTTGTGCTTAATATGTTAGCAATTTGCCAAAAAGTTGTGACAGCTGCGCTATCTACCAAATTATTTAGGTGGTGGTGTAACTGACACTAACGGTACAGAGTTGATTATGTGCTTATTTAATTCTTGGCGGCAGTTCACCGGTCGGTATGCCGTCATATTGCAACATACTTAGCAGCAAATAGTGTTGCAATTACAATTAAAAACATGATTTTGGCAAAGTTCTTCAAGCAGAATATTTGCCAATATTATAAATATAATTTTAATAAGGAGGTAATGGAGGCCATGGATATACACACGTATGCATATAAATTGGTTAGGTTAAGGTGGTTGCCCCGAAATAAGGGCAAACCTAGACCACTAGCCATGGTCGTATGTGATATCACTACCAACGATAAATCTCGACTGCCTGCAATGAGGATGCTGCGCTATATTCTGTCTTGAACTCCACTCAGACCGTTTCCTGTGAATACACTCACAGCTGTAGCTTTGTAAGCCTTGGGAGATCCATAGACTTTCGGCACTCATAAAAGTCTAACAATAAAACACCCAGTCTCGACCGAAAGAGAAGTTAGGTATTCCCAAATTAGCTTCGACCGCCTGTGGTTAGGCGCGAGAATGTAACCGCAGTACGGCATGATTGTCGTAAAGGCGACTAAAGTCCATACGGTGTGTGTAACTCGAATGGCATTCGTGCGTTTCGGGTAGAAGGAGGAAAAATATTCCCTGAAGTACTCACCAACCCGGACGGCTTGCGACAAAGCTGCACTTCATGCTAAAGGCACAATGTTTAGATGATGATACTCCAGGTGGTGCCCACCGGAATTTGTAGCAGGGGCACGGAATATGGAGGCCCCAACTATTGTTAAAGCCTACAGCGTCATTGACCAGCAGCACATCCTGGTGGAGAGTGGAGAGGAGCAGGGGAAGTGGGTCGGGCCGAAGCTCACTGCCAACGACCCTCCAATGACGGGGTTTGTCCTCTTTCACATACCCAGAAGAGCAGGAGAACACGGTGGGCAGGAAGCGAAGATAGGTTGCATAAAAATGTCGACAAAATCTGAAAGCAGGGTTGTATTTGTTGATATCTTAAGGTTAAGAATCCGCTTAAATTGAAATCCTAGCTGCTCCTGTTTTAAAGATATCCACATTTTATATACTTCTGATAGGATATACATATTTGCAAAAGAGGAAGGCGTACTTCTCGATAATTAGAGCATATTTATACGAAAAGAAATCTCATACAAATCTGTTCCCCTTTTTTAACTCACTAAAACGGATCAAATCAATGTGAAACATTTCCATTTTTTCCTACCGAAAGAATAATTGATCGAGATTTATTGGGCGCTACCGGTATACAACTTAGATAAAACACCACAATTACCTTTTTCTGTAGCGTGAACTTTCCCATTACAAACACTTTCAATATCGCAATATATGTATGTATGTATACAATATTGTATGCTATATAATACGGTAGTAATTTTTTATTAAAGGTTTGTTGCTATAAGCAAGTAGCGCAGGCAAGTCGCACTGCGCTTGTGCAAGAAATAAAAATGCTCTAACTTAGGCCAACGGTACTCCTCATAATAAGTAAATAAATTCAAAGCTTGTATGAGATTTATTTTGGTATTTATGTACTCTTCTTTCAGGAAATAATGACTATTGTACATCCAGAACACAAATGCGATCATAAAGAAAATCGCATGAAAGTATGCGCTTTGTGTGTAGGGCTGCCAGACGTCCCGGTTTTCCCGGACATGTCCCGGTTTTAGACTATTTGTCCCGATGTCCCGGTCCAACCTTAAAATGTCCCGGGTTTCATTTAAGTGTCCCGGCTTTCGATTTGATTGCACAAATTTTGCTTAAAAATGACTACGCTGAGAGAAAAAACGCGTTGTAATATTAAAAAAAATTGTATGAATTTACTGGGGAAAATAACGCATAGTAAACATGAATATTTTTTATTTGATTATCGTTTTGAAATGTTCGTACTTAAAAACAATACTTTCATACCATGCACACGTGGTGTTGAATCAAACTGAACATTTGAATGCACATTTACATGTCTGGCTGTAGCTGAGTGCACGAAGATGCTTGCCACAATTTGCTAATTTCCAGAGCGTCAGGGTTCAAATCCCATTACAGACAGCATGGAATTTAAATAAATTTTTTTTTTAACTTAATTATGAAAAAGCATCCGTTAAGTGCAAAGCGCTTCATTTTAATATTGGCGTATTTCAATTGATATACTAAATACTAAAATTTGTATACTTAAATTATTACGAGTTGGGTTGGTGCTCTTTCATATGCGATTTTTTTTTTAAATGTAGCACGTTTTGCATAAGCAATAGTTGATGATTAATATAAGTATGTACCTAAATACGTTAAAATGACATGCACAGAGTTTTACAATTATAGCAAAAGCCAGAAGTTTTGAAACAAGCTCACAGCAACGAAACAAATGACTGATATTTTAATGTTACCCTGTATTTATTTTTTTTTTTCGTGAAACCTAGATTACTTATAAGTACCGTGCCGTGCAAGTCTGAAGTTACCAGAAAATTTCGTTGATTTTTTTCAATTATTTATTTTTTGCTGACAGTGTCTTCCACATACAAAAAAATGTCGAACATAGTTTGTATGGAAGAAACTCTCAGTAAAAACAATACCAAATATATTGCCTCGTTCAAAGACATGAGCAAAATCGTGAATACATGGTTTTCCGCATAACAAGCGGATCTTAGTAATTTTGACAAAAATCTTAACGAACTCCGCACAGCTTTGAAAAGTACTGGAATTTCTCAAACTGTCAAAACCCATTTTATCCTTAAACATTTAAAGCAATCTATTTCATTCTTGAATAACGATGGTTTAGGATTATGGTCCGAGCAGGCCGGGAAGTCAGTTCATAGGGAATTCATTAAATTCTGGGATAGATTCAAAATAAATATGATTGATAAACCAACTTTTGTGAGTCGCCTGAAGAAAACTGTAATGACATTTTCATTCCAGCATATATAAAAACTTAACTAAATAATAAAATATTTGAATACTAAAATGTGTGACTATATTATATGGTAAACCAACAAAAAAAATTAAAGGAAACAAAAAACATATATACAAAAATAAAGCAAGAAAAAATATAAAAAAATAAAACCAAAAAAAGAACAAAGAGGTGCAAAGTAAGTAGCCTCTACGTGGTGCGCCTTGGAAACGATTGAAACCGGCTAAAAACTTACATAAACTTATATTTTCACATAATATATATACACACATTTACTCACACATACATTGTTGAATATTTAATGCACAAGGATGTTTTTCTCTTTCGCAAAAGTCGGTCCTATCATAACTATGTAAAATGTGGATATCTTTAAAACAGGAGCAGCTAGGATTTCAATTCAAAGGGATTCTTAACCTAAAAATATTAACAAATACAACCCTGCTTTCAGTTTTTGTCGACATTTTTATGCAACCTATCTTTGCTTCCTGCCCACCGTGAGAAAGAGGAAGAATCGGAGGGCGCAACGCAACCAGGGGAAAACATCTCGAGTGGCTCGCGGAATTCGTGCTGCTGCATCTAGTAAGCGGCCCAGGTCTACGGAGGATATTTCAGAAGCCAGAAGGACCTTGGTGGATACATCGGCATCGAAAGCTGCTGGCGAACGCGGCAAAAGAGAAAGAAAACTGCGGCGACACCCACCAATATCTGCCCCAATTACTCTTCGAGTCATAGTGTGACGGTTACTAGTGTGGCGTTGCCCAATGCCTGATCTTACACTCGAACACAGCGACAGAAGAAGGCGGTATCAGCCAGACAAACTTCGGGCGCCACGAGACTCTTGCCAAAAACCAAGTCTAGAAGTGATGCAAATGTGGGCCGAGGAAGAACTGCCCTCGCTATGCCCTCGAAGCTTCAAAGGCAAAAACGGTTGGAAACCCATTATTATTGCCTCAGCGTACTTTCCATACAACGCTCTGTTGCCGCCATCTGTCGGAACGGCGGCCAGTCTTTTGGAATACTGCAAAAACTGGAACATTGGATTGTTGGTAATTATACACACATAAATGAAATTTGTGAAAGGTTGAAGGTAAAGTATTCGAACTAAGGAAGAATATATTGAAGAAAGGAAATAGTTTCTTATGTTTTTTGTGCTCACACACCTTCCTACTCATTTCACAAACTGTTTGATCTCACTGCGTATCGTTTCCATATCAAAAGGAAAAAAATAAAACACCTGAGGAAAGTAAAAACAAAGAACTTAGTGAAGTTTAAAAAGCTACAACTTTATAAAACGATTCTCTGTGCAATTTAGTTTATGGTTAAACTAAAAATGAACCAACAACAAGCACAGCACTTGAAACTTGCTGCTTTACTAAATACTTTTCAAGTTCTTATCCTCACATGGCTCAGTGCTTTAGAGAGAATGGGCGGGCAGTTTGTCAGTTAGTGTGACATTTTATTTTTGGAATGCTGATGAGTTGTATACAGGCATATAACATACAGGGTCACATATGCATATGTATGTATGCCAGCATTTGTGTTTGCTTGAATGTGCATATGTGTGTGCGAATGTGTGCCTGTATCAAGTCATATTGAACTTAGCAACGATGATAGATGCATAATAATAAAAGTTTCTGCCATAACTTAATATCAATTTTATTCGTTGTGACTTCCTGTTATAGGCAGGATATGAAAAATTCACAAATGCACACACACACACACACACACGCACACATATATGCACGCATACTATCACGTACGCAGCGACATGCATCACAAGCAACCAAAGGAAAATGGCCAAGCAACATTGTCAGCAAACTGATGGGGCAAACAGTGAAAAAAAAGAGAAAACACGCATATTTGAAATGGGGGGAAAAAATAAAAAAAAATACATACATACATGAAAAACATATCAAAAGCCAATATGTGCATGCGCTGGCAAAATTGTTGGGAAAAATAAAATCAAATGTAGGAAAATACCATTTAAGGCGACAGCGAATCAAAGCAACTGTAAGCGTACGTAGCAAGAAAAGCACTCGAATAAAAAATGGCAATATTTGTGAAAGGGCAATTGCAAGGCAGGCAGGCAGGCAGGCCGTCGAAAGAAAACTTTGGAAGTTATGAGCAGCTGCCATTAGCTGCTCGAGGCGAAGTGCATAAGTAGCTGGTCGGTGAAGTGGTGTAGGAAGGGTGCTGCGGCTGCTGATTACAAATAGGCGGGCGGGCGTGCGGGCAGGCAGGCAGCTTAGCAGGCCGGCAGACGGCTGATGTTGTCGCATTTGCTATACGAGCGTGTGTGGAATATATTAAGCTGATGCTTTTGCAACACGCCAAGAATAGACAAAATTATTAAAAACAAAAATAATAAAAATACGAACAACAAAGTTAAACTGAGTAGCATCAGCAGGAATGCGCTGTTTTACGGTTGCTCTGGCTGATAGTAGCAAAGTTCAAAACTTTCGACACCAACGATGTGACAGCCAATAATGACAAGATGGAATGCATCAACAGCTAAAAGGCGTTATGAATGGCTGGGAGTTAGCTTTTGCTGATATACAGATGAAATTTGAAGCTGACCTGAAGGAGTTTTGGGTTTAGAAGTAGTGATATTTCGGCGAATGCTGGACATTTCGTTAAGAGAGAAGATTACGAAAAATACATAATTGGCAGGTCTACTCATTTGGAGCCAAATGATTTTAGACCTATAAGTCTCGAATTTTTATATATGAAAACACTAAAAAAGTTCTAGATATATATGTAGAAAAATATTGATCTTTGAACGTAGCTCTTTCTAAAATTGTTATTTCTATAGAAAGGCCGTCAACGAAACGGCCTTGTCAGAAACGATTTTTGAACCTCTACTTCAAACAATTCTTCAGTTCAGTACCCAATTAGTGCTGATAGCACCAGTTTAATACGCTTTCTTTGGGTCCTTTGATTTTATCTATTTGATCTATTTAGGTTAGTAATGGTGAAAGATCTCCCCAAGTGTGTTCTGTTTTATTCGTGTCAATGCTGGGCACTCGCAAAGATAGTGTAGGACCGTTTCTTTACTTCTCTCAAGATTACAGCTACTGCATCAAGGGTTAAATGGAAGACCCATTTTAGCTGCATGTTCATCAATAGGCCACAATGTCCCGTTATCGCGGCTATTAATTTGACTATATCTTTCCTTAACCACTTGAGAAGTTCTTCTGCCGTTAGCTTATGTTCCTCGCAGTTTCGCAGGTTTGAAGGTTGTTTCAACGTGTATCAGCCATACGTGCGAATTGCAGATGCCTTTCGCTTTTGTTGAATCCGAGTGGATAATTTTTTGTCTCTGCTTCGGATTCATCAAAAGATGCTTCGGCCTTAGCCAACTCATCAGCCCTCGCATTTCCGTGTATGTACCTATGGCCGGGAACCCAGATGAGAGTGATGTCTCTTAACTCGGCCGCGGAGTTTAACACATATTTGAAGTCCTTGACTGTTTTAGATTTTGTTACCGGCGAGGCAAGTGCCAGAAGTGCCGATTGGTTATCTGAGAAAATCTAGCTCTTCGTACTCCTACGCAATTCCTTTCCAATGCTTTATACGCCCCTTCCAGTACCTCCGCTGGGAAAATGTAGCAAAGTTAGGTAGTCGAAGCGAGAGAGAGAGACATTCAGGATATATAGATATTTGGAGTGGGAATGTTCTAAACCCGTCTAATAGGAACTCACCCTTCTAAATCATAACGGAACATTCGTACTCTTTGCCATTTGAATTTACGTCGCAGCCGTTCACCAATGGAAGATCCCGAGGGTTTCCTTTTGTAGTTCGTCCGAAATAGGCCGCAGTAAAGATAATGCTTAATGTTGGATTATTTCCGATTTTCAGTCTCATCTGCACAGCTGATTACAGACTATGCCTTTCTCTCCGTTAGATTCCCAACCTGGTTTTAGCAGACTTCTGGAGCTTCTGGATTAGTATTTTGCCTAGATACGTATTTTAAACATCAGACAAAGTGGTCTCATTTTCTCTCTCGATCGAGAGGTCTATGTCTATATCTATTGTTGACCCAATGGCTTGACTGCGGGAATAATTGTGTCAATGGCGAAGCGACTTGGGCGTCGAGACGACGCCCGGATCTCTTGGAGGTTAGAGTAAGCACCCATTTATTTAGTTACGTAAGCCGCCAGATTAACCTTAGCTGGCTTATTTGAGCCTTATTGTGGACACATCTGACTTAGTAAAACCTTGTCTTTAAAAAAATAATGAAATTGCTATGTTTTAAATGAAAATTAAAAATTCCAAATATTTGAATTCTGGGTGATTAATAAATTTATTGCAATCTAAAGGCTACATTAAAAGTGCATGGTGAAAATATTTAAGCTGATATTTGTGTATTTTTTTTTAAGTTTTTTTGTTAGATATCTTCAACAAATTCCTCTTCATTCATCCGAGTTATTTCATGCTCAGGGCGAGCGCCAATAGTGAGTAGGCACCCTTGCAAGTTGCAAAGAAGGTATTCAAGTTTATATGAAACATGCCACCGACACGAAAACTACGTTTCCGCAACGACTGCTCCACACAAATGCGCAAATTCTTTTTAAATTCACGACCCTGATCCATCCAATTGCACGAGAACAGCATATGGGTCAATTGGTCGAATTCGATTTCGAAATAAGTGCCAAAGTAGCAGGTGGGAAATACCTCCATCGTACAGCCGAACAAGTAGATGCCATAGTAGACGAACTCAAAGGCATTGTTCACATAAAAAACCATATAGATGATGACTATGCCCATAATGAGACTCGCCGAAATGATTTGCACAAACATGCCTACGCCAATTATTTCGCCAATAGCGCGATGACAGCTGTAAGCAAGTAAAAGATTTAGATTAGCGACTGTCACATTCTCAAAAAAAAAAAATTTACTCAAATAACATATTATGATCCGCAATGCAATCGACCAGCGCGCGATTATTCTCCTCACACGTCTTGCTCGCATCATAGCCAATGCGTGCCACACGCTTACCCAACAGATGTGCATGTCCGGCCAGCAGCGCCAGACACATGCCGCCGTAAGTGTCGCTGACCAAATTCTCAGCCAATTGCACCAACAAGCCGATTATTTGATACAAATGCGCCAACACATAGTTGCCAGTCGTTGCATAGGGATCGAAGGGGAAATAGGCTGGATACATTAGTCGCCATTCGTGAGCGAAGCCCGTTATCAAAAGCGTCAACTCCGAGGTTACAGCTGTGCCCAGGCAAATGAAATAGAATAAGTACAAAACTTTTAATGCGTTCGGTATGGTGACTTTGCGATAATATGTCCATTCGTCGCGTTGATTTATGCGCGCATAAAGTGTATTGAACATTTTCTCCAACTGACGCACTTTATATAAGTTACGCCAAATATTGAAAAACTTCAGCGAGCAAACGGCAACTGGCACACTTATGGTGAGATTTAGGAACATCTCCTCCAACGTTAGCAAATTCAGTAAGCCAAGCAGCAAATGTAGTGGATAACCGATGCTAAAGCAAATATTCAAGAGTATCGCATAGAGTTTGTAGAGCTTCGGGTACTTGTGGTGTGGCACTTGACCCAGGCACATCCAAACACTCCAGTGCGGGCGAAAGAGCTCCTCCACAGTTTTTGGCTTTCCTTGTAAGGCCATTCGGGAAACTTTTACTAACTGTGGTGATACAAATATTGCGCCTACCTTAAATACCTGGAATTTCGCAAATTTTTTAAATACTAGTTTTGCTTCCTAATTGCCTTCTAACGCGGTAATTGCGTTTGGCACACTGGTTAATTGCTTGCGCCTAGGCAATTTTTGAATATTTAATAACTTAATGCTGTTGCAATAATTACACTGGATCACAAATTGTTATGCTTTTTTGTTTACCGGATGCCACTATTCAATCCCTGTGTAGAATTGCTCGGTGATAATGAAAATCAAGTATTCAGCTTTAAAAAAAGTAGTTACACTTAATCAGTGGCGGATTTACCGTACAGACAACTTAGGCAGGTGCCTAGGGCGGCAAAAATTTAGGGGCGGTAAAATTTGAGTTGAAAAATTTTTTTTTATTTTTTCAAGTTAGCTGCACTGAAAGTAGAATTTGTGTTGGTACATTTTAAAACATGAAGTGAAAAAAGTTTGTTGATGATGGCTTTCTTTAAAAGTTGAAAGCCTTTACTCAAAGCAAATACCACTTTTTCATATTAAATTGGAATGAAAGTATAGTAAATAATATAAATTTGAATATTACTATTTACTGCTAATCGTTCCAAAACTCGGAAAAAGGGCGGCAAATTCTGAATTGCATAGGGGTGACAAATATTCAAATCCGCCACTGCACTTTATCGTGCATATGTTACAGGGTGGCGTGCTCTCGCCAATCCTATGGAACTTAACCGTGAACTCTCTCTTGCGAGAGACGAAATGGGGAGCCGCCAAGGTTGTTGCTTATGTGGATAACGTTGCCATCGCGTATAGGGGGAAGTTCCCGCAAACTCTGTGCGAATTGACGCTGGGGGTACTTCGCAATTTATCAAGATGGTCCACGCGCAGTGGTCTCTTCGTCAATTCCGAGAAAGTAGAACTTGTTCTCTTTACGAGAAGATACCAAAACACCGTTACTGACTCCGCCTGAACTAAACGAGCGACTTTTAAGCTTTACGAATAAAGCAAAATTCTTAGAGGTAATTCTCGACAAAACACTGAGCTGGAAGGAGAACATAATCCAGGGTTATAAAAGGGCGTCTGTGGCCTTATTTTCGTGCAAGAGGGACATTGGCAGGAAATGGGGTTTGGTCCTGAGTACATGCCGCTGGATCTATACATCGGTGGTTAGACCGATTCTCCTTTATGGAATTGTAGTATGGTGGCCGGCCTTGAGAAAGGCCTCAAAGCTTTATCTACTCAGCAAATTACACTGAGAGACAAATGGTAGGGGTCAGTGATCGGGAAGGGTTCAAACTACCGGGGAAAGTTATATCGGTAAAAAAGAAGTTATACGTGTCCCGGCGTTTCGACCAAGCAGATTCTTCTGGATAAGGAACGCATTGGTATGCCCTTCGCCACTTAAAAGCCGCTTTTAAGTGAATTTATCTATGCCCGCGCGAGGAGAGATGGATGCAAATTACGACCTGTCGAATTTCTAGGCAAAATTGGTCTAGGTGGGATCGAAAAAGGTCTCGAAGCTTATAATCTCTAAAGAGAGAGGATATATCTCACACAATTGGTGCTCTAACAGGCTACTGTCTTATAGGTAGAGACGCAGAACGGCTCGGAGTGCCTTACCATAGATGCTGCAGAAGTTGCATGAACTAGGAGGAGGAGGAGACAGTTCTACACTGTCTCTGTAACTGCCCGACATTATTGAGAAGCAGATTGCGCTTTATGGGGTCTCCTTTCTTTAGTGACCTTGACAAATTAAGAGATTTAAACCCTAGATGCCTGGCGAGTTTCGTCAAGGATTCAAAATGGTTTAGCAAAGGGGAGTTAAAACTCTTAGTCGTGGTATCACAACGGGCTGTCATTTCATGGCTTGTGTGTGTCCCTGCGCAGCCACATCTACCTGGCTTGATTGTTTTGTAACAGAACAGACCTTAACACAAATGCAAAAAGTTGATACAGAACCTACTACTTTTTTAAAATTTCCCTTGTTAATTATTGCTTTATTTAATTTTGTCAATAAAAAAAATCTGGAATGATTAACTAATTTCTCAGAAACTATCAGACCTATGCAGAAGTGATATATATACTGTTTATGGAGAATTTCGTTGGCTTTCATTTGTCGTATTTCGTATTACGATTATTTAATTGGATATGGAACTACTTTTGTTAAGCTTAATAACGGTAAATTGAAAATATGTATCGCGAAAACTTTTACAGAGAAAAAAAAAATTAACTAAATTTTCAGAATAACCAAGCAAGCACCAATAAAACATTTTTGCTGTAGCCCAGTGTTAACCATGGACAATAAGCATCACCGTCTGAATTAGAGGGCGTGACTATGAGTCGATTTACGATAGGTTATTAACGACACTACTAGCAATTTCCACTACACCACTTTACTACTTGCTTAGGCACAAGTAAAGTGCAAGTCTCCTTCAGGTGGTGCATTATATGTAATGTTAAACGACTTGCGGTCTTCACGGCTACTTAAGCGAAAGACGATGAGTATATTTAAACGATTTTTATTTGTTGACCTTAAGATGATGGTTGGGTGGGGTAGGCTAATGCCGCGATTGCTCCTATTCTTTAAAAGCCTGGTAGACTGTATAGTACATATCAGCTTCCGGAACCATTAAGCTAGTTGTTTGAATGAAGTTTGGACGACTCGTACCGTGTGCTGGTCGGACCTAAACTCATATCTTATGAGCGCATGTATTAATCCTCGCTATGGCCTCGTCTAGTAATAGCCAGGCGAACACTTCAAAGGCTAAAGATTACAATGACTAATGATTTGAATGACGGGTCTGAGTGTGGGTCGTAGTTTAGTTTGCCGGGATCGTCTATAAGTCACACTTAGGCTCAAGACCTAATGTAAAGATGCATGTGGGGTAAGCAGCTCTCAATTGCTCCTAAAACCCTTCTGAACTTCGCAGGAATTTTAAGAGATCACTGATTTCCTCGCATAAAAAGTCCTCCTAAGTCACCGAACAATTGTCTACGCAGAGTAGAGAGCCTACGTCTGCGTAGAGCAGGGCAGTGGTACAATATGTGCAGAATCGTTTCCTCCTCTTCTACATCTTGATAACTTCCGTAGAGGTCATGCAATCGTACGCCTACTCGATAGGCACGCTTTCGTATTAGGCAGTGTCCTGAGAGGACAGATACTTACAAACTGACATTAGGCGTTTTAAGGCTCAGTAGTAAGTCTATGCAAGCCAATCCAGCGACAGTTCGCTGACAATTTTGCATGCAATCTTGTCGTGCCACCTGTCTTCGCTACTTTAGAAGAGTAAGAGTATTCCTATTTTATCATTTATATCCTCCATAGGAAGTTTGGCGCCAAGTCACTCCGTTGTTACAATTGTCCTCTATGTCGTAGTATGCAGGAACACACCTTTGGGCGAAAGACTCATCCATCTCTGCTGCCATGGAGGTTATGCACTGCTACGTGAGGAACTCGATTACCGCCTGGCTGTTAATGAAGATGTATATATACTTTAACAGTTTTGTGGCCATATAGCTAGCGATTACTTCCGCCCGAGAAACGCTACAGAGGTCTGGAGGACGAAAGATAAGGGAAATTCCCAGAATCCTGTTCGCCAGGTTTTCGGTTGATTAGAGCACTGACAGAAGAGTAGGGGAGTCTGAACAGACCTCCGCCGGAGCCTCTGACTAGATTTGGCAAAAGACGCTAGAGTAGACGGCGGAATCCTTATCGATCGGTTTTGAGAGTTTCAGAGATTTCACAAAAGTCTTTGAAAAAAACCTTTAGTTACGCTTAAACACGGAGTTCCACTGGTTCCAAAAGCCAATTCAAACTGAATCACATACGGCGCGCCAGAGTCAGGGTGACAAACTCCCTTTTACAAAGCCTAAATACCGGATGTACCCGGGCTAAGCACGCAGGCTCCGTAAGCCTGGGTATTGTCAACCACAGCAGTGACAGTGGGGAAAATAGAAACGTGAGACAGCAGACAACTCTCTGCGTTTTCGAAGGTGGTCAAGAATACGTCAACACCCATAATGGCCTCGTCCAAGAGGGTAGCATAGTCGTGACTGACCTCTTCGAATCCTTCTTATTCGTATGGAATTTTGCTTTGCTTTAAACACGCAAAATGTTGTGTTCAAAGAAATATTAGAAGGAAATGGCTATAAGAGAATTTTTTTCTTCTCCTGTAAAATTAAAAAAAAAAAATTAAATTAGCAACTTTGCGCTCTAAGCTAGCGTTATGTAGTATCAGCACATATGTAAACAAGCAATCTGCTTCCTGAAAAAATTTACCGTAAATACTTGAACAATATTCCTGTCCACTTTTGCCCTCATCTATTAAACAAACTGCAGTGATTTAACAAAGTGCGCTGGAGCAAAAAAGCAAAAAAGGCTAATTTGCCAAGAAAACCGATGCAATGGCAACCATACATACATACATACATGCATTTATACATAGATGTCACCCACAATTATGGGAAAATTGACTAATACTGCTGGAGCAACGAGAGCAATGAATGGTATTAACATTTAAAAGCCATTGCCATGCAGGCAAATTGCAGCCAGCTCAAAAATCAATCCCTCAAGTGCGACGAGAATTAAGGCTGCATGTGATATCTAAGCACAAGTTCTGGGCATGCAAGCAAGTTCATACATACATATGTATGTATGTAGGTATGCTCATGCACACATATTCGTACGTAAATACACGCACTGCATGCACTTAAGCACATCAATTCAAAATGAAATCCAGCATGCCGGCACTTAGGCTTATACGACTAACAAACGAGTGCATACATATGCTCATGTACATATGTATATGTAGGTATGTATGTATGAAGGTACTCGAAAATATACAAATTCTGTTTGCATATCCCAACCATAAGCATTTGGTACAGAGAATTAAAAGGAATTGCTTATGTTTTGGATGTTAAGGAAATATTGCATTTAAATTGTTAGTATTTGAAGGAATATAGACGTTGGTGTGCCCCAAAATTTGTTTTCTCCAAAAAATAATAAAGCATCTCAAAACTGAACTGACAGTTTTAGTTCCATAATAAACTACAATTGGTTGTTATTGTTTAATAAACAATGCATATATGTATGAAGGTCCCTGGGCGATAAATATATTTTTGTATTAATATACCTATCTACATATCGAGCCCTAACCGCCAAAATAACGTAAGCGACATTTTTTTCAAAATTTTATTTTTGATGCAGAAATGCATCTAGATGCTCTAGGAATATTTCTGCATCAAAAAAAAAAAATTGAAAAAAATGTCGCTTACGTTATTTTGGCGGTTAGGGCTCGATATGTATGTACCTAAATATGTATATGATCTTGGGTAACATTCATTTACACATTCCATTACCGGAGACGAAGTCTTGTGCGGTGATTATCTCTAATGTGGACTCTGTAGTTAATATTAATAAAATAAATATATTCTGCCTTATCCCGAGTTTCGCCGGAAAAAAATGCACCCGAAGATTTTTCATCCGCCCATAGTAAAAATATGGAAACGCCATGTGAAAAATGAAACTCATGATAAGACTGATTATCAGAGACTGAAAATAAAAGTTATTTTAAAATTTTTTAAATTTTCCTCTAATTTTTAGATCATCATATTATTTTAAAACGAAAAATATTTTTTTTATTTAATTTAAATTTTAGTTTTCTTTTATTTAACTTTTTTCTTTTATTTAATAAGTATTTGCTGCTGCAACAGTCGCAATGGCCGAGTGAGCAAAGCACTGGCGTGCCATTCGAGAGCTCCGAGGTTCGGGTCCTTAGACTGCGGAAATTTGAGTTTTTGTATTTTTTATTTGGTTTACTTTTAATTTTTATGGTTTATTGCTTTAAAAAGAAAAACATATAAGATTCTTAATTCCATATAATTTTAAGGGAATAATTTTAATAAATTTTTTTTTAAATTTTGTTTTTAGAATTTATTATTTACTTTTTTATTATTTACTTTTTTATTTTCTTTTTATAATTAATTAGTTCTTTTTATTTAATTTTCCTTTAATTTTTAGATTAGGTATATTAGTTTAAAACAAAAAATATATTTTTTTATTTCATTTAAATTTAAGTTTTATTTTATGTATTTAATAACTATTTTTTATTTTCTAATTTAGCTGTATTTTAATAATAATTTTTTTCTTTCATTGAATTTCCTTTGAATTTCTAGTAAATTCTGGACTCGCTAGATCATCGGATGAACTTTTGACAAAAACACAGTTTCATTTCGCTTGAGCTCAAGTAGTATAGTACAAATGTCAATTTTTTCATATAACAAATAGTACAGTACAGCTTCTTAACCAAATCTTTGACTTCAAATCGACAGAAGTCAGCTTCTTCTAGCAGCAACGAATCTCAATAAATATGTATGCAAATATATACTTATGTCCCTCATACGAGAAAGAAAATAATATGTAGAGGAAGTCATATCAAATTACCATGTTCTGTGGCAACTTTACAAAAATATAAATCTTTTATGGTTTTTTTTTATTTTATTCATTGCCCTGAAAGGAAGCCAAAGCAGAACGAAGCTAAATATATTTTTTTTCGGTTACCATTGTAGGCCAAATATTTCATGCAAGCAAACCAGATACGAAAATTGGTTGTTATAAACAAACATACATACATTTATTAATATATGTATGCCTGCATCACAGCAACGCCAGTAGCTAATAATCAAAACTATTTTCAAGCAAACTAAACGATGAAACGCGTTTGGCAAAAAAAAATCTGGGCAGAAAAAAAAAATCAAACCAACAAAAAGGGCAAAAATCAAATAACCAAGTGGCAAAAAAGAAAATTAAAAAGAAGAGAGAACAAGTAAGAAAGCCTAAGTTCGGGCAGAGCCGAACATTAAATACCCGGCGCACGTATTAAATATATGTTTTTCGCCTTACCGAAAGCTATGGCTATATGGTAAGCCGGGGCTTATCAATTTTGAGTAAATTAGAGTCCTTAGATTTCGAAATTTTGAAGTTTCAAGCAGTTCTGAAATTTACCGTTATATGAGAAGCGGCCGTTATTTTAGTCCGATTTCAATAATTTTCAACGGTTTGCTTATATGTGGCAAGCGCAATAACCACACCGAGTTTGGTACAAATTGGTAGAACGGTTACTGAGATACATATGTGATCATAAGTGGGCGGTGCCACGCCCATTTTCCAAAAATTTATCACAAACGTATTTCTTGGTAAAGAATTGTTGCAAGCATCAATTTTGAATAAATTAGCTTCAATATTTACTGATTTATCGAAGATTTTGTATTTCTCTAAATTACCGTTATATGGGATGTGGGCGTGGTTATCGTCCGATTTTAAAAATTTTAGGCGATTTTGTATGCTGTACCAGGGCCGACAACTGTGCCAAGTTTGGTAGAAATTGGTACAGCGGTTACCAAGATATACACATGTAACCATAAGTGGGCGTGGCTACGCCCATTTTCCAAAAATGTATAATATTATTATTTTTTGTCAAAAAATTATTGTAAATACCAATTTTGAGTGATTTATCTTCAGTAGTTACTAAAATATGGCAGTTTTCGTATTTCTGGAAATTACCGTTATATGGGAAGTGGGCGTGGTTACAGTCCGATTTCGCCCATTTTCAATAGCAACCTACCTTGGATTAAGGGAAGCCTACATACCAAATTTCGTTGAGATATCTCAATTTTTGCTCGAGTTATCGTGTACACGGACAGACGGACAGACGGACAGACGGACGGACGGACGGACAGACAGACATGGCTTAATCGATTTCTTTTTTTATCCTGATCATTTATGTATACATTTGTCTATATCTATCTCGATTCGTTTTGGCTGTTACAAACAACCGTTATGTGAACAAAATTAATATACCCTTGTGCACAAGTGCGCTCGGGTATAAAAAGAAAGGCAGCACAAACAACTTCAGATATCGAGCAAGTTGTACGCCGAATGTCGGTGATAGCAAGTAAAATACGAATACGAAATCGAATTGAAAGAAAATATAACTTTTTGATTGATGCTCGTGTAAATACGAATAACAATGCCACTGGTGGAATTGCAGCGAGTGCACAATATTTACGTACGTATGTACATATATATGTATGTAGTTATGTGTACATACAGTTGTGTCGTGAGCACTTGTGAAGCAGCTACAAGGATAAGCTTGTTTTCGCACAAATACTGAGGCTGCGCTACTTGAAGCGCCACACAAAACGATATGTATGTATGTATGTAAATCTGTATGTATCATATGCCCGATATCACTGCATATTTATTGGTGTACTTGCTTTCGTGCAAGCGAATAAACAGACGAGTCGAGGCAAACGGGCATGAAAAGTTGAAGAAAATTAATCGATTTCAATGTTTTGATGGATTTCAACAATAATCGCTTAATTTTTATTTTTTTTTTGAATCTCTCAGGTGTGCTTTTGTATTGTTTGCGTAATGTGTGTTGAGATTACTTTTATTTAATTCGGAAACTTGAACGTTTTTTAGGATGTGGAAAGGAAGTGTGCTTTTAGTAATAGTTTCGTTGTTATATGAGGGTGTGTGACATGTTATAAACACCAGGTCACCTCAATAATTAAATAGCACAATATGAGTAAACGAGCGTACTCTTCGTATGGTAATCTACTTAGGAAAAAACTCTTAATGGGTCTTTCTTCGGAAATGCGTATTTTTGAGATCTTACATTTTTGGGGTACCTTTAGGTACCTGAGGGTATTTATACGAGAAGTGGTTGCGCTACAGATTCGAAATATCAAGAACTACGGATTCAAAAATTCTTTCTATTTAATTTTTGAATGAAATTAGACGGGGAACGTAATTTTTTGCTTTTTAATGTCGATAAGTAATCGTTATTTTTACATCGGTATATTTTCGATAAAAAATTTGAGTTAAAATTTGACAAAATTTTTTTTTTGGTCAAAAATAAAACTTAACTTTTGCCTTTTATTTTATTTGCTAAAAAATACGGTTAATATTTGACTTTTATTTTTTAGAATACCGGTTTACCATCGATTTTCATATTGTGGTTGTTCACACTTGCCTGGTTATCAGGTTATCGATATTTGATCGAAAAAATAAGAGTAAATTTTCACTTTTATTTTTGATGTAAAAAAAAAATAAAATCATGATTTTTACTCTTATATGTATTTTACGAAGAAAATACCGGTTATAAAACATCGCGGCTAACTGTTGACTTTTTTTGAAAAAAAAAAAAAATAATCATATCAGGTAAATATTCCTTAGACAACAAGCATGATACAACCATATTTAAGTATCATAGACTAATTCTTTCCGTCTAACTTCTTGAATTGAAATTTCGAAAACAAATGATATTTCGAACGCGCAGGATTGCAACTTTTAAGAGCCAGATTCACGAAAGCAATTTAAATGAAAAAAGTAATTTAAAGACAAGCTTTTGTTATTGGTTAGTAAAAAAAGAATAGCTGACCTTGCAAACATCTAGGGGCCAAATTTTTTACGGAGTTATTTTCTTCCATTTAAGTAATATGAGCAAATCTCACGAGTTGTGTTTAGTGTCACTGCCTTCTCTCGCCAGAAAAAAAAAATTCTAAAGCATTCTTCTTGCATATATTTTAATCAGTGGAGTTCCAGAAATAAGTACAATAAAAAATAAATCAAGTATTTGAAAAATTTAGCCCTAAAACAGTCATTTAGGCGAAAAAGTTCCGAAATTAAAAATTTTTTCATTGTCACTGGAAAAATGCATAATGTTAATTTTTTGAATAACTTTGGGAAGTTTTCAAATAGAATGTTCATATTAGAGGCAAGATACGCTGGCATCAAATGCAACATAGCTATGAAGTTTCAGGAGTGTGCCACTAAATATATAAATAGCAGCATGTAGAATATCTATCCCAGCTATTTTGTAATTGTTGAAATTTTGAAATTTTTTTAACTTTAATAATTTAGGATACTTCAAAATGTTAAAATTAAACGGTCAAAATGTGTTTCTTGCCAAAACGAATGAATATGGTTTAACAAAACTAGTGTGCCATCAAATGAAAAAAATTATATTGAGTGGAAGAAGGCTTTTCATTGAGAAACTAAAATTCCATTTTTAAATTTTTTTAGCACACTCGAAATTCATACTAAAGTTGTTATATAGATGAAGAAAGTAATATATATTTGCATAAGGAATACTGTGTAAAAATCTTCCACGCCAAAATTTCAATATTTCTAAATTATTTGACATTGAATTTAAGGCGTGGGTAAGTAAACGTGGTAGCTGACTGCGTATCTTGCTGCGAGGCGTATACGTTATATACATAACTACGGCTATATGAGCAAAAGCTGTTACTCTTTACTTTTTTAGTATATATTTTTTAAGTTTTCATTTAAATACAATTTCGCGATGGATTCTTGTTCTTTACGCAAAATGGAAGAAAATGCATTGTCTAAGATAAAAGTGCCACCATTTTCGACTAAAAACATATTTATGTCGTAAAATGTAACAATTCGTAAGATTTGCTCATATATATTATAAATAAGATATTTGCTTACACAAAGGTTTGTAACAAAGAAGTAGCAGAGCGAATACTCTGGCACTCCAAGCTGTTCAGCCGAGTTGATGGAAAGTGTAGTTTTAGAGTTCTAAACGGAACTTAGTTGGAGGTTCGTTCATGGTGTAGGGCGATTTGAATTCCAGCTATTCAAACTGTTGTGCAAGCCAAAACCATATAAATCAGAGTTGCCAACTTTACGAGCTTTTTAATCTGAATTAAAATTTTTTTTGTGTATGCAGTTTTATAGCCCATATAATTTTAACCTCATAAAGTTCAAGTTTCAAATGGCTAAAAAATCGCGTTGATTTCAAACATTTTTTTATTTAACTTGATATATCCATAGGTTTGTCAGAAACGGCTATAACGAAATTTGTATTCATATAATGTTTTGGTTAGCTAAATAGGTGTTATCTCCGAAAATATTTCTATAAGGTTGCCACCTATTCAAAATTATTTACCAAGTAAATAATGCTCCATAATATGAATCAGTATTACTCTTTACGGGTGCTAGAAGCAAGCTCTTAAACCACGCTTTGGCTATATTGTAATTGTATAAATATATATTAGTGTAGGGTTGCCATTTATTTTCGATTATACAAAATTTAATTGAAACTACTTATTATGACTCAATTTAAAGGGTACTTTTGAGAACTTCATTTCGTTGAGGGTTGCCACGTTTATTTTATACCAATTTGTATTTTACCAGTTTCTACGAGCACTTTTTGTAAGTATGTATGTATGTATGTATACACAGTCAATTTGCATTCAAAATATGCACTCTCTAACCTGGTGCAGGGTTGCCACATAATTTTTAAGGTACAGCTTTTTTTAATTTATTAGATTCAAAAAGCAAAATTTATTTTTATTTGTCTTAAAAACCTTCATTTTGTAGAATTTTGAGCTACTAACTCGACAAAAATATTGACGATATTTTTATTTATTAACATTATTTTTAAAATTTTTTTATTTTCATTTTATTACACTGCATACTGGGGTACTTCTTAGGCTAAAATATTAAAGCATTGATAATATTTTTTTATCGGCATAATGCATATGGAAAGAGGTATTGGATAGGCGTAATGTTAAAAACAAATTCCATTTACAATATTACATTAAAAATATTGGAAAATGAAAGATATCCAATTGACCATTATTTGATACCTAAACCTTGAAAACTTTCAAAAGTGTACGCATTTCGTGCAAAGCTCGGTCAACCTGGTATTAAATATCTTAAAAATACTTACCTAACTTTTGCTTGGCGAGTGTAATCTCCACAAAGAAGCTTAAAGAAATAACCTTAAATAAATGTTTGTCGACTTGCATTAAAGTCACTGAGATTATTTACAAAAGTCAAAACCTCGCTTTGCCACAGCAAAATTGGCTAACTAAACAACATCGTTAAAGCTAACAACAAAAGCTAGAAAAGTGAACATTTATGTACATGCACCTAAATGTATTTGTGCATGTGTGTATGTATGTACTTAGGTACTCGTATGTATGTATGTATATACCAGGCAGCCGTAACATAAACGGATGAGAGTTTCATTGTTATTGCCGTAGTCGTTGTTATCAGATGTTTCGCTTCGCTCCACTTTGCGTATTTTTTTTTTGTTGTAACACTTGCCTTAGCAAGCTCATATGTATATATGTATATATAGTACATGTATGTATGTATGCACATACATATAGTTATGTATCCATGTATTTTGGCATTTTTATAGTAGATAGTTCCTGCAAGTCACTTGTTATTCCCGTTGCTATTATTGTTATTATTGCTGGCATTTTGTTGTCGGTATGCATAATAATATTTATAATAGTCAGTAGTGTATTGCTTTCGTAGTAAGCTCGCCTCCATCTACATTAATTTGCATCAAAACTAGTTACACTTTATCAAAAATGTTATGTATACGCCTCTACGCACGAATAGTGGTTGCGCTCGTTGGGCTTAAACGATGTTCACATGAGGCGATTTTCCAGGCAATTCTAGAGTTAATTAGTTGGATCAAAAGTTGGCTAACCCACCCTTCCCCCGATTAGTTGAAAGGCCGTTCACAGCAGGCGATTTTTGCTTTCAACTAAAAGTTGCCTGTAAATTCGCCGCATGTAAACATCGTATTAAACATAAAATATATACATATGTACATATAGTAAATATATTCGAGTTCGTAGTTACTTATACAGCTGTATGTATTTATGTATATCTGTGTTAGAAGTACATAGCATGTCATACAACGATCCTTCTTAAAGAAGTTTACGAAAAACGGATATGAAAGAAATATTGCTGATGTTGATGATACAAAAATATTCATACTTTAAATGCCATACAAATGGAATAAGTGCGTCAAGACAAAATCTGAGTGGAATTCACATTCAAATTTAAGTGTGCAAACAGCTATATATTAAGTTAAAATTACTTTTCCAATTTTTGTTTTTTATTCAGTTTCTGCCATTTTCGTCTTTATCCCGATATTTGTACACAGTTATTTCAGTCAGTAAATCCATGTTTATTGAGTTGTCGAAATGTATAGAGACAAAGAATCTTAATTGTCGAAATGTACCGATTGTTGTGGAGTTAATGGCATTTATCAAGTTATCGATTTTATTGAATTATCATTAGTTTATCGAATTCTATCGAGTTATCAGAGTGTAACGAGTTACTGAAATTAGTCGAAAGATATCGAAATTTATGGAGCTATCACAATTAATCGAGTTATGGAAATTTATAGAAATATTCAAATTTTATCGAGTTGTAGATATATCGTTTATATGGAGATATGTAAATTTCTGAGTTATCGAGATTCATCAAATCCTCCAAACTTACAGTTATGGACAGTTATCGAGTTAAGTGATTTTATTGAGTTATCGGACTTTAGTATTTTTGAAATTCATCGAGCTATCGATATATATGAAATTATTGAAATTCATCGACAAACTGGAACGTATCGCATCAATCCCAAGTCCTGCCAAAGTCAAAGTTATAAAAACTGTTAGTCACGTTTTAACTACAAACCAGGAGATTTTGTGGGGTATAACTTTGTACCTTATTAGTTAAAGGACATGCTAAGTTTGAAGAAATCACCAAGGCTTTTAAAAACTAGAAAAACGGTCGAATTTCGACAGCAACTGGCACTGGAATTCAATTTGTCAAACTGGGTGGACACCCTACGTGTAGACGATAGCACGGACCATTTAAAGAATTTAACGGTCTTCTTCTTCTTCGTTTCTTTTAATCCCTAATGGGAAATGAGACATTTACATCAAACGCAGATCTTAATTCGGATTTTAGAAATCCCTACGCTTAATTTCTATCGCTAAAATTCTATAAATGAATAGCAAATTGGCCTAAAAATATGCAATGCGGAAGACCGAAGGGGTTCTACTATATAAAATAGTAAGCACTGTGGATATGTTGTGCTTACCTGGAGCCGTTGTATATTTTTAGGTACAAGCTTTATACATTTAGAGATTTTTAGCGATTGAGCATGATGATTTCTAGAATCCCACTGCAGCTCTGAATTCGGCGTAAGGCGCGATGATAACACTCACACTGATAACTCTCACTGTGTTTATGTAGTCTGTGTAGGCGACAGTAGTAGCATCGGTGGCAATAAATTTAGTCGCGGGTCTGAAGGCACAGCTTACCCCTCTATACTGATAATGGAGTGATCATCTAAAAATTTCAGGCACCCTACTAGTAACCCTCAGCGTGATGGGAACTTCAGCCGGTGACCCATAGCGAACAGGTTCATTGTCCATTAATGAGAATATAAACTAAGAGGTAGAGTAATAGCAATACTATTTCTTAAGCTGCCAGACCTTTTCAGGGCTACAATAAAAAGACCTGGGATACATTTTTTAATCAGGCTTGAAAAGCATTTCCTTAGCTTAGCATTTAGCTAAGATCGGCGAATTGCAGAGGGTTTAAACAGCAGGACGAATTACTTTTAGAACAGACAAGGCGACCTACTTGAATTGTAGCAGCACTGAAACTAGAGAGCAGTTGTACAACAGTGCGTATACGTAACATCGTTCATAGGAGTTTCGTCACTTTACTTTTACGCTACCGCCACTTTCACATCCTGCAGCTGACGAGCAGCGAGCTCTTGTTTGAACACATTATGCGTTATGCAGATGCATAATTTAAAACATTTTCGGCGCACTCGTATTTTG
>NW_023458565.1:10819943-10820920 GCF_013731165.1 Rhagoletis pomonella
CTTTGAATTTTAAAATTTCTCTTTTCAAACATTGAAAGCGGTTTTCGGCTGTCCAATAATTGTGGACAGCAGATAGAAGTGAATTGGCAAAGGAGTTACAAGCAACTGCCGGCGCAATGCTAAGGGAGAGTGGTAAGAGTGAATGCTGGTATAGCTGAAAGCGCTGGCTACATACATGCCTGTATTCAGTCCTACCAGTTACTCGAGCGTTCAACAGCAAGGCACAGCATGCCGCTGTATGGCATTCAAAGGAAGAAGCTCCGCATTTGCTGTGCTGAATTTTAAATTCGTCACCCTCAGGCGTGTCGCCAATTGCATGGCCGGCGGGTAGCTTCTTAGCTGCCATCGATGTAGTGTTTTATATGTATAACTATTACAGCGGCGGGTTTTGTCGGTTCCAGCTTTGCTTAAATTTTTGAATCATCGACGTCTGAATATTAAGCAAAAAAATAGACCACTGCCATTTTGGCGTTTGCTACTTGCTTTATGTCGTACTTTATTCATGCTTGCTTGTAACTTTGAATGCTTTTGGTCATTTTATAAATATTCGCGCCATCATCACTTTTGCAGGATCTCGCTTGTATATGTGCATGAAAGGTATCATTAAAAATTGCTGGCTTCCTCATATTATGCTGTGCTCGAAGGAGGCACAGCTAATGGCGTCCTTATCAGCGACTATTTCAATTTATATCCTCAGATAGGGTTGCTAAGAATACATAATTCGATGAAGCATTTCGAGTCAAAATGTTTTCAATCAATTTTTTTTTCAAAGCAGTCGTTCTTTACTGCAACTAAGTCTACTGTTTCATTAGAAATAAATAATATAAAAAAAACTTTTTAATATACAACGCTTTTATAAATGGACTAAAAAGTAGAAAATAATATTTCTCAGTCCCATAGAATTTGTTTTGATAACTTTTGATTTTGAAATTTTAGCAAAAGTCATTATAAACAATCTATGAAATTGAAAATGAAAA
>NW_023458565.1:10845920-10867485 GCF_013731165.1 Rhagoletis pomonella
GAAGTGCCCTTAATAAGCACGAAAAATGTGTTAAAACAAAAAAAAAATAATACGAACGACATTTGTACGACCAAACTGGCAGCACCATAGCAGCTACTATCACTCGGGTGCTGCAAAAACGAGTGGAAGTTCAGCACGTTGACTTACTTACTTAGGTGCGCACCCACAACCATCGCTTTTCTCTCACTCTCCCTCCCTCTGTTTCGCTCACACTCTCTCTTTCGCTCTCACCATTTCTACTCAACCGTGTATATAGCTTCGTATCCTTGACGTTACTCACCCACATGCACGACGAGAGCGGCGCTGCCTTTGATAAGCAACTCGCATACGCGTTGTGGGGGAGGTGGTGATGTTGGAATGAGCGTGCAGAAAGGAAACGAAGTGGCAGTAATGAGACCAATCACAGGATGGTGTACGAACTGGTAAGGCAGTTGCGAGGAAGTCAGAGTTGCCAGAGCTCAATGAACTAAACAAACAAAATTTTGTTTGCGGATTTTGGGAACATTTAGTTGGATTATATTACACATTAGTGGTGTAGAGCAGTATTCAACCTTGGTTGATTGGTTGGTTTAAGTGCATTGCCAGGCTGGTGACTCGTGTCATACAGAGATAGGCAGCTGCACTCTGAACTATTCTACAGAAATGGTATGCCGAGTGTCTTTAGCCTCATCCTTGCGAGGGCTGGACACACGCATAGCAAGTTTTCGACTATCCCTTATGAGCCCGGGTCATCGGAACTGCGACAGAACATGTCGTAGGCCAATCAAATCATTTCGCCATGTTCGCAACGGTCCTTCTTTGCTCAGTCCTTAGGGAGCTTTTAAGTGGGTCGTAGGATACCCAGAAATGCCGTGTAATCCTATACGATCCTGTACGGTTCCACCTCTGCTTGGCCTTCGAGTGATAAATTTCGGTAATTTTAACTATGATCTCCCTCAGCGAAACGCCCATATCCTCCGCCAGGAAGAGATTCAGTGCAAAGCCACACATTGCTAGTTCGTGCGCTTCCTCGCTTCCGTAAATGTTCCCCGGGACACATATTAGGGTAATTTCGTACTGGTCAGAAGTATAGGTTAGCTCTCTCCTAAAGTCATCCACTATTTGAGATCTAACAGAGGTAGAAAGGAGTGCCTGATTGGCCGCTTGACTATCCGAGAAGTAGTAAGGGCCGACCACCAGACCAGCGCCCCGTGAAGGTGTATGGGTCGGGCTATAGCTGTGTACATCCAATGCACTATTCTTGGTTTTGAACCCCATCTGTTGCCTAACATTCTTGTGGTTGCATAGAGAGCAACTGTAGCCTTCCTGGCACGCTGTTGAATGTTTGGCTTCTCGGAAAGATTGCGATCCAAAATAACTCGAAGGTATTTTACATTGTTTAACAGATCCAGTTCCGTTCCGTACCTGTGTCTCACTCTCTGAGCGCGACTTAGAATTCAGTATAGATTTTTTGATCACAATCTTGGTGATTGCGATGGTTTTCTATTTGAGTATGCGGAACCGACACTCAGCAGAAATACCTGATGGGGTAAGGTGGCAACTGCAGCCGTCTCGGTAAAAGCTGACGAGGCCTCAGAGTTACACACAGAACTCGCCGCTGTTAAGTTAATGGTACAAACACTGCTGAGAGGACTCTCGCTTTACGTGGAATCTAGCACTGAACGCATGTCTCATAAGGAGATACGTTAATTATTCGCTTCGCCATGGTCTGTGGATTTCATAGATTACCATGGTACCATGTAAAGTCGACTGTGCGGGTTTTCCGTTTGATCATCATGAATTGTCAAACGACTAAAACCAAAACCAACAATAAATCTGCGTTGTTCAGTCGACTCTCTAAGATTAATCTATCCTCGGAGAAAATTCTAAATCTAAGTCTCTAGGCGGAGACAAAATCGCTTCCATTAAGAGCAAGGATGTGGTCGACATGGCTGGTGTCTTAGAAGTTGAAATAGGGTCGGGGGGAAGCCGAAATCGTCTTAGACCGGCGCTATTTACTCAAAGTAAATCCCTGGAGACAAGCTGAAATCGATGATTGGCAAGCGCCCGTCAAAGCCGCATGCGATTTTTGATGAATGGTGCTTGGCGTGGTTTCCAGGACCCATAAAAATATATCTAGCCTTTCCAGATGATAGTTTCGTAACTTCAAGTAAAGAAACTCGCGCTAGTCCTAAATAGCAGGTTGGGTTGCACCCGTATTAATAAATTTTCTAAGAAGCAGGCGCACACACTTCAGTGGGCGAAAAAAAGATTCCAGCGGCAACTTAAGGTGTCAATGGACGGTCAGTGGCGCGACTAGCATTTGGCTACGAAGTCGGTAGGGAAAATTATGACCCTGAAAAAGGTCTCACGTTTTGCGTAATAGCTTCAAAGGCCAACTCCATAGTCTCTGTATAAAGTTGGTTTAAATGGTCTGGAAGGGAACTAAGCTGTTGGTTTTGTTCTTTCGTCCACGCGCTCATGTCTGGCTCCTTGTTGAATCTTACACACCAGATGAGAAGTTCGTCATAAAAATGTGGTGCTTTACTTATCAGCGACGATTAAGTTATTGAACCAATCTCAAAATATGCGATCATTCCTACCAACATATTTCGGTGTGGTTTAACGAAGCAACACTCAGCGGCTAGGTTGGCATAGTTTTATGGTGCGCTTGAAAGACGACGTTTCAGCAAAAAAAAATTAAATGTGTTTAATGCGATAGACAGTAGGGTCGGAGGCGATCAAGCTAACGTAACTCTAACTGAATTTTGCTTCGAGAATATTTAAACCCGAAAACTGGGGCTTTTTGAACAAAAAAGAAGAAAAAGACAAACAAACTGGTAAAAAAGAAACGGGTCAATTTGATTGTTAAGTTCATCCACTAAAATACCCAATAAATCTCAAAAAAAAATATTTCCCGAAATTGCGCATCTTCATCTTAAGAAGGCAACCCTTACATCTATGAACATTTGCGAGCAAAAGTGAGAGCGCCATAGTAAGGGCGTAAGGCAAATCAAATATGTGAATGAAAATAGGAAAATGAGAGAGCACACAAGTTAAGTATTTGCAGGGGTTGAGTTGGAGAAGTGATGATACATGCCTGTCATACCGGTTGCATGCATTCCAATATTTGATGTTTCCCTGTGAGCATCAAGCAATCGCAAGGCGTTTTCACTCAGGCGCAATCGAACAGAAAAACAAACAATGTTGTATGCAGTCATCATCGAGTTGAGTTCAAAATAATTTAATTTTAGTGAGTTAGTCTAGGCACGCAAATTTTTTGAGTGGCCCAAATAAGAGTGCACAGAAACAATTTAAGGCAAAGGACGCGCGTAGAAAACCGCTGGGCTCTCTCTTTTATATTCAGGTCTAGCTGCATGTTTTATTCATCCAGGCAGCATATTTGAGTGCATTTTTTTCTACTTCTCATACTTTGTTCATAATACTCCAATGCTTCAAGGAGTGTTCAACTATACGAGTATTACTGAATAATAAAAAATAAAGAAAACGAAAGACGCAACACAAAAATCAGGCCACCACCTCTCGCTCGCTTTTTATCATTTTGGTCTTTGATTTTTATCACACGCTGCGTGTCACTTTCAGTTCGACATTTTCCTGCCTTTACCATTTGATATTTTTTTTTTTGTTTTACTTTATTTCTCATTACGGCGAGCGTCACTGCAGGACTTTTATCATGGTAACTAATGTAGTATTAAGTCGGAGAACAAAATGTTATTTATATAATTTTTTTTATTTATTTTATTTTTTTCATTTCTCTGCACTTTGAGCAAGTTTAGCTTAAGTTGATTAATATACTGCTTTGATCATCAATTTACTAGAAGTGTTCCACGTTCTTAAATTTTCTTGAGGACTCACCTGATCAAGAAAAGAAAGTGTAGAAGTAAAGGGGTTACCCTTGGAGAAACAGAGCTTTAATAACTCTATGACCTTGGAAATATCCGCTATAAGAGATTATTTCCCATCATCCCATCCAGGTTCACTTTAATATGATCCCAGATATGTACAGAGACGGTAGGAACAATTCAGGGCACTAAACTTTCAATTGCACGGGTCTTCCAGGCCGTGATACTAGCAATCTCAACCCGCGTCTGATTGAACCTTGAAAAGAGTTTTTAAGGCGCCCTTCCAGATATCTTAGCGGTCTTATATAATAGGACTATAACCTTCAGGCTCTTCTACCCTTGGCTGCAAGAGACACGGTTACACTATGTTCTGTGCCAAGACAATGTGAAATCGAAGGTAATGACGTCACTGACAAACTGACCAGGATAGGCTCATAATCTGTCCTTGTGGGACCGGAACCATTTTGTGGGATCAGTTGATTCTACTGCAGGCACACCCACAGCGACGGTAAACGAGAGAATGCAGTAAGGACTGGGAAGCGGCAGGGGTCCTTTTATGCTTTTCTTGGAAAGTTACAAATCCCTACAATAAATCAAACATCAGATTTCTTACATGTTACCGATCCAGGCATAACCACGTCCGCTTGCATATGCACCGGATTGGCCTCTTCACCGAGATGAATTGCCATTATTGTCTTGAAGAAGAGGAAAGGTCAGAGCGCATTATATATGATTATCCGGCATTGGCCAGACATAGGCTATAATACTTTAGTTCTTCCCCAGTCGAACCCCTTAGCTTCAGGACGAGGAAATTATTTGCTTTTATTAGCGAGGCTGATTGTATCTTGGGTCATAACGGTTTGGAAATTATCAAGGGAATACAATAGATCTTCTTTTCGGGTATCCCTTGTTCCTTTGTACTAATTCAATTAAATAACTAACCAACTAAAAGAGGATTCGATAAATTTGGGTCGGTATTGAAGTCAAATAAAACAATCTGTGTGTAAGATATTACCGAAATTCTTTTATTTTTTTAAGAAGCCCAGCATTTATTTTCGTTCAAATTCAAGCCGCGACTTCTTATTCTAATTTTTAATAAGTCCATCGCATAGACTCAGCTTAATATGAGCATTGGCCTGCGTTTGGGATTTGGGTAAAACCAAATGGCTATCATCATTCTGTAGCACTTGCTTTTTACGGTGATGACCTCGCCAATGTTGTTTCCAAAAAAAGTATGTATATGTATACCAATAGCGCCACCGTCAGAAAATCTGCATAAAAGAGTATCATTTTGTAAGCCTCTACTGGGTTGGCGTAGTCTCCAAACTTTACAAGTCGATCGACTACTTGAAGAATTATGGAATAAAATTGTGGTAAGCCGGAAATTCCAAAACGATTTTCAAAGCACTTACTCATAGCTGCCTATTGTGTATAAAGCCTAGAGAAAACGTAAAGACGATAGGGGGGAAAACAGGTGTCACAGAAAATCATTACTTCTCCGCATATTTACCAGCCTCTTTGGTGAACTTTAGTACAAATGTAGCTCAATAATGCACCAACTTAGTATGACGAGAACCGCACACCTGCATATAAACCGCCCTGTACTCGTCACCCTACAAGTGACGGGTACGCAGTGGATCTTTGATGATATCTATCGTGTCATAATCTGTCACATAAAGGCTTGCGGCTCTCTTCTCTTCTATCTAAGAAGGAATTTCGCAACCACTTTGACGAGCCTTTTTAGGAAAGATTGGGATGTTCACGATTGTCTTTATTACACCAACTGTTCTCATGAGCCTTATTCTTGAGGTCCCTATTTACCTGACAATTCCTGCTTAGTCCTTTAATTAGGTTCAGTCCAATCCGCAGATTCTAAGCCCTTTAGAGCACCTTGCAGGCCCCCGCATAACCTCATTTGATGTTCGCGTGACCTAACGTTGATCAACTACTCTGCTTTTTTAAGTATTGCCAAAACTTTCGATTTAAAAACCGTTCTTATTATATTTCAAGCAACAGAATATCTGAAGTTACCTCGTATATAGTATTCACCTCTAGCTCCGTTTTCAGTCTTTAAAGCAGTCCGTATTAAATTTTTTCTATCGGCTTCCTCAAGATAGTGTTTGGTTCTACACACTGGACTGGGTGACTTTCTGTCACCAAAGATAGACACTTGACTCCTCAGTCACCACATCCATGATGCTATGCACAATTCTTATATTCCTTCTGTACAATCGCATAATTAGACCAACTCTCTTCTTTTCAGCGTCGCAGAACCTTATTCAAAAGTCTCCTCGACCACTTATGAAGTTCACGGTTTAACAATGGGACCCCTTTTCCCCGCCTGCTTTGTCTGAGTTATGTAACATGAATACTTCCTCAATACAATTACTAAAATTACTTGTTACCTTACGGGTCGCCACTTCAATTTGGCACTTCAATTGATTTCAAGTTTTTGACTTAAGGTAGATATGGTATTCTCATTACAAGAAAGCAATCCAAATTTTTCCTGTCCCCCTTTCGCGGATTTCGATCTGCGATAACTTCGTTATTTAAAGTTATATCAATCACTTTTTGCCTTCTGCTGGTGACAAACGTTGGTTCGATAACTAAATTCTAGATTTTTCATTCAGACGACAGAATTCAGGGTGTTATAGACTTCGGGTCAGTATAATCTACTTCCGGTCGAAACCAGAAGTCGGTATTACCACCAAAATATGGAGCATCTTTGACTTGGTATTTCATATGTTTACCTTTTTCAGTCAAAACATTTTCCTCCATTTCAGAAGGTGTATAGTGGTCTAGGACACCCAATTTAGTCTAATAGCTTAATCCCACGCGAGCTGCAATTCCTGCTACCGCAAATAGTGTTTTGTGCATTAAGGTCACAAGCCACTATTAGGGCCATTCGACTTGGCATACTGAACGATGCCCAGAATCTTCCTCGAAGGTAAATGGGGGCTGGGATAACCTAAAATCGCAAGGCGGGCGTTCGTCAGCGTCCACCACTTTTGGTTTATGAGTACATTCGCCATTGGCTCGTATTCGATTCCAACTTGAATATACTGATATAGCATACCACCTTAGTTGGTTTCCGAGGTGGTCCGGGATCTAAGCAGTGGACCCTAACCATCCTACAACTGGTTCCTCCTTTCAGAACGAATTTAAAGTTTTTGCAAGCTGGCATCTCTGCTACCGTTTTTGATAAACCACTTTCGGGAAAACTCATTAGAGCACTGTGTCGTTACTATACTAACTTCTACCTGTATCTCCTCGAATTTCGGTTCATCTTTCGACTCGCCAATGACATTCCGTAAGTGGCTTTCGAAAAAGGTTCCTTGCCCTTTGGACAGCTAATCTTTCGCTTTGACAGAATATGTGTATATGTATAACCAATTGAAGATGGTTGAGTTTCGTGCGACTTTCGGCGTGTCTCAAGAACCTTATTTTCTTGCGAATGGTGATAAGCAGATAGTTGAGTCGAACAAACAGGCATCTCAAGTTCCGATCCAGCTCCAGAACAGGTAAAACATACTGCATCCTATTACGATCTTTCGCTTTTCATTTTAAGTGTGGAGTCAGCTATCTTCTCCTTCTGCCCTCTTTGCGTCAGCTGCCTTCCACACAACTTTTCACCCGTTTGATGATCACCAATACAGGACTACTCTCCTGGTTTGCACCAGGTTAAACCATTGTTGGCTCCATCTCTCTGATTCCAGTATTCGCCTTGAAGAAGTAGGACGACCACCTAGCATCTGCACCTTTTCAGGACATTGGCTGTTTAAATTTAAATCAAATAGTTTATCTCATGAATGCTACTTAATTATGGGCAGCAGAGAGGCAGGCAGTAAGTTCTTCTCTATTTAAGTGACCAAATTTCCAATGTAATGATGGCGCTGACTGTCACTGCATTGCGATTTTCTCCATTTTAGCCTCCCGCCGCACTACTCCACCCCTAAATATCCGGCTGCATCATCTTTATTATCTTTATTGCCGCAGTAGGCGACTGCGTGCTCTTATCGACAACCGTGACGTTGCTATGTTCCCCTTACCGCACCACACGGCAGCTCCAACATCACTTTCCTGGTGCCACCGCGGTAGTTACACACAAATTTACATTCACACTGCCTTCGAGCGTTGCATTGCTGCATCTTTAATACTTTGGTTTGGTGACACTTCTCAATTGGCCGCGTGCGATAAAGGAGAAGCACACAAGTCCCGGCGGGCTTTAATTTTTAACTTCTGTCATTTCTGCGTGCTGCTTTATTTTAATCGTCTTCTGTTCTTTTTGCCGCCATACACAAATGCATTGATAAAGTGTGTTTGCGAGTAAAAGATGAAAAACTCCTATTCTACAGGCGCGTAGTCTTTTGCGGTCCGCTAGTGCCGCCAGCGCTTACTGAAGACTCTCCGTGCAGCGGGTTGGTTGTGGCAAGTAATATCGCGCATTCTTTTTCACACCAACACTTGCAATTATGGCGGTTGGTTTTGTTTTATTAATGTGAATTTTTAAATAGCACTTTCTTTCTTATCAATGCTTTCTTTCTTTCACTTCCAGACACAATGATTTCCATTTTTTTACGTAGAATACGTCTTACGTTTCGATATGGAGGCTATGCTCAAATGTTGTAGTTGTAATTTTTAGAGCTTCACGAAAACGCTGATTGCACGAGAACTAATGAAGCGATTATAAAGAAAAGTGTGGCGTTTCAAAGATAAAATTCCAAGCCTAGCGTCAGGTTCAGTTTTGTAAGTAATCAATTCGGTGTCTGTCGTAGAAACAACGGTAAATATTGGCTTATTTTGGGGTCAATTTGGAGCGTTTAAAGTGCTCCAGCAGCTTATGATTTGCGGATATAACTTCCATTTTCGGGATATGGGGTCTTTGGACCAATCGAAATATTACCGTGTACAAATTTTATATGAATTAAACAAATAATGAGCAACAAATTTTTAAAAAATTATGAAACTAGTTGTTTTATTTTTCTTGTTAAATAAATATTTCTAAAATAAAAGTGTCCTTTTGCCTACTTTTCGGTTTTTAGCTAACTATTTTTTGTTTTTTTTTTTTGGAATTCGTAATGCCTTTCCTGTTTATTTTTAACCGACATCCAAAAAAGGAGGAGGTTATCAGCTCGTCGGAATATTTTTTTTTTTTTATTAATTTATTTATTATTTTTTTTTAATGTATATTACGGCATAACTTTGGACCACGGACCGATTTCGATAATTTTTGCATCGGAAAGGTAGTGTCTCAGAGATGGTCCCATACAAAGCTGGCTAAGATCCGATCAGTGGATCATGAGATATGTATATATATATTTTTTTTATATGAGAGTTGAAGTCGGCTGGCGTGAGGAGTCAGAGTAAACAAAATATATCTCCAAAACAACCTCGAAGTTAGAGAAAATTCTTTAGATTCCAAATTATCTGTAATGGTTCTGGAGCCCTCATGCTTATGAGAAAATAACTTTACTCAGCTTATTTTAATTTTAATTAATTTGTATCTTAAAACTATTACTATCAAGGCTTCCAACATACATACATATGTCTTAACCCAATCACCAAATGGTTGAAGCCATTCAAAACTCTTATATTGTTGTCACTCAATTGAAATTAAGTACAACTCTCCTCTTACACTCAAATTTGTTCTAAGTAGTTGCAAATAATCAAATACCACCCCTGCAACTTGTTCGTCCAAATATTAGAGAGTCACTGAGCGTTCAATTCAAACTTAAAAGTTGCAATGGAAATGTCGGTTGTACCTACCAAACTCACCCCCTTCTTTCTACCAAATCACAACTACATAAATTCTAACAAAGCCAAAATGTTGCACCCGACCTACGCCACTGAAAATCACAAATTAATGAGCGAAGTGCACTCTCGGTTTAGCTGCCGGATAAACTACCAACTGCGAGCCTTTTGATGGAAGTGTACGAGTACATATATATATGTATGCATATATATATGTATGTATGACTTATATGAACTTATCTATATTCAATTGGGTTTCATGCATAGATATGTACATATATGCATATCAGCGTTGTCATACATATGTACACCCAGTTAAATTCATAACACATTGCGAGTGAGTTTAATATGTAGTTTTGTGCGATTTTAGTACACATTTAAAATAGCAAGATTTTAAAAAATAAATACAACTCACCTTTTGAGTTCATTCATAATCAGTTATACCATCGTCATTCAGCTGCGTCTTTGTCAAATGCATTTGCAACATGTTGCTTGAAGGATTAAACTCAAACCTATAGAGACTATTTGAGTTCCATAAATATATTTGGGTGCAGTTGTACTTAAAAATCAATAACTAATTACACTAGTATTGTTCATTTTTTTACACACTGACTTTGAGCTCTTGCCTTTAACGTAAACAACTGTGCTCTACTTTTGCTAGCCAATGCTTAATGCATCTAATGTTTTTATCTGTCTACAATTCAAGGATAGCTCCTTTGAAATTATAGCTTGGGTAATTACCTGTGTAGTTCTGTGTTGGATTTCTGTATTCATTGGACCATTAAAATAATTATCCCTTTTTGTTATCCCAGAAGAACGTTTTACGTAGTAGAAAGGCCTCAAATATCTCCAGACCATATAGGAGATGGCAGGTCCTTCCACCGTTTATCAGCTACGTGTTAAAAATACAACCCTTAATGCAGCTAAGACGCATAAGATCTATTTTCAAGGATTCTGCTTTGATAGGTTTTACATAGTTAGTTAGATAAGTGTATCTCTTAGAGAAAGAGTCCCTAATCCAGTATGCCCAAGATCTCTTTGGTTTTTCTAAGGAATTCTGTGCTTGTGATTAGTCAGTAGCTATCCAGAAATCCGCCCCAAGCGAGAAAAAAGTAGGCAGGAAGTTAGGCTGTCGACGTCCAAAGCTGCAGGGCAGGTAAACGACGGCAATGCAGCGGAAGAGCTGTGAAGCAAGCTAAAGTGGGACGACAAGGCATCGATCTCCGTGGCGGCAAGGCATAGTAGCAGCGGACAAGATGGTGGCGAGCAGGGGGCCAGGAACGGTGGCTCTCGGCTCCCTGGCGCCAAACTGAGTGAGATAGTTAGGCAGATAGTAGGTGGAAATCTGTGGACAGGGAACTGCTGAGCCAGATGATAAAGAAGATTCATAAGGAGTCGGGCAGGCCTATGCCTTCTTTCGATGCGGAAGGTTGGTTTAATGCGGTAAAACTCATTAGATGCAACGACGACGCGACACTAAGCTGATTAAAGGGAGTGATACCTAACCTCCAAAGACAGGATAATACACACTTAGAGCTGATCGATAGGGCTCACATCTCCACGATACGAAAGGCATTCCGTGTGTGGTGGAGGCGGAGGACGTCTTGCAGTCGCAGACTAATAAACTAAGTAGAATAAGGAGCTATGCACATACATACATGCGTACGCGTGTATTCCTATTGGCCCTGACCCTTGACATTGAAAAAGGACATGCGGCAGTGATTATGCGACAATGGCACATTAAAATGCTGCAGACGGCGATTAAAGCCAAGCAAACAAAACAAACCCAAAGCAAACAAAAAAGAACACACACGAAAAAATAGTATTTTAGCGAGTAACAGCAATGAAAATGAAATTTTGCATTAATTTGCAGCAATTTATTCTAACGGTGCAGCAGCAAACGCAGCGCAGGTGATTTCACGCGCGTTTGCCAAGGACTGGATGTTTAATTGAATGTGTGTGTGTGTGGCCTGCAGGTTGTCTGGAGGCCAGGATTGTTTACAAACAACTTCATTTGAGCGTGAAAAAACTTGTGTACAATTACGTGAGCGTATATATAAAAAAAAAAACATATGTATTAGTGCATGTGTATGTTTGTATGGATATCGGAGACTTTTCCACATTGCCACCGCTAAATATTCGTGTATGTGTACGCGTTTTGTCCGCCTTGCAATTTTGTGCCTTTCCTGCTTTTTCCTGTTTTTCCTGTCATTTCTGCATTTTTCACTATTTTCATTGTTTACACAAACTCACCACACCGTTGGAATAATTTTGAATGCAAATAAATGTGCGAGTATGTGTGTGTGGCTGCATGTATTTGCACTGTATGAATAATTGCATACAAGATGTTTATTTGTATGTATGTATGTGTGTGTGCTTGGAAATTTGTTGTTACTGCTCCTCTGTGCATATAGTGACTGTAGCGTGATATGCCGACAATTGCAATATAAACACGTACGCAAATATCAATGCAAATAAATCGGTGTTCCGTAGACAATTTACGAAATGCACGAGCAAATAAACAATAACCCCACACCATCACCACCGCCGCCGCCACCGCCACCACCAAACGACCTGACATCTCACCAATCGCCACAACCAAAGCGCCAACGCAGGGTAACGAAACCAAAATTTCATGCAAATAGGAAAGGTATATATGTATGAATGTAAATATGGATATACATAGCAACATATATATTAACAAAAATACATATCTAGTTATATAGACATACATAGATACATATAAATATTTGATTTTGCGTCACACTGGGTGAAGTTGTCATATGTCACATCGTCAACAAGAAAATATTTGGTTTCTGCGTAATGAACCCATGACGATGCAAAGGTGGGCGATAAGGCTTGATAAGGAGGGTTCATTGTTGAATCGTTGTTTTATTCTATTCCAGAGAATTTTAATATTCCCTTCAGAAAATACTGAAATTCAGATTTTGATTCTACACTAAAACGAATTGATTGGTATTACTTTGGCAACCTTAAATAAAAAATTTTCTAAATAAAGATTTTTTCAAAATGCTTCTTTTTATACCCATATTGTAATATTTCATTAAAGTATCTGAATTTTAATTAGATTTTTATACAGGTGGCAGCGCTTTAAAAAATGCTTTTGAAATAAAACCTTCTTAAAGATAAAGATATATTTCAAATATTATATTACTTTGTTTAACTTTTTTTCATAAGTTGACTTTTAATCAGGTGGCAGAATTTTTCAAGTAGTTTTCCAATTAAAACTTCCTTAAACCTCATACACATATTGTTATACTTCATTTAACTTATTAATAAATGTATTTTAAACTTTTCAGTAGGTAGCAATCCTCTACGAAATGTTCTAGTATTAATTAAAACTTGTTTAGATCTCGTTCGTTTGGCATCCATACTGTAAAATTTCATTCCTCCTCAAAAAATGCGCAATTTTATGCAAAGAAAGCGCAACTAACATACCCACACACTCACTCACAAAAAATGTATTTATAAATTCGAAGTCGGCGGCAACCCTCGGCAAAATTTGTTTCCAAAAAGATAAAGCCGTCTTAAAAATTCTCTCGTTTGATACCCATTTTTAAATTTTTGTTTAAGCTTTTAATCTCATAAATTGATTTTGAATTTCTAAACAGGTGGCAGCCCCATTTAAAAGTATTTTTTGAAATAATGCTTTCTTTAACCTCTCAGATTTTATACACATGTTTAAGAACTTCGTTTAGCTTGTTATTTAAACTGAATTTAACTTTTTGCATAGTTGGCAACCTTCTTAAATAATTTTTTCGTAAAATCTCGTTCTTAAACCTAAACGGTTTAGCACCCACATATTATTTTATTTAACTAATTAATTACTCGATTCCAAATTTTTAACAAGTGGCAACCCCCTTAAAAATATTTTCTGAATAAATCATTTTGGAACCCCTTTCCTTTGACGCCCACATTATTGTAACATTTTATTTATCTTATTGATTAATTTATTTTAACTTTTTAATATTTACCGCGGGTACTCCAATGCTCTGATACAAATTGACGAAATATTAATTTTTCGGTTTAGTTATCGACAATTTCTTGATAAATGCAGAGAGTACCTGTTGATAATCGCCATCGTTGGCGCATTGGTGCAACAGCACAGTGGCCCGTGATGACGCCGGTAAATACCCATACTGCAGATTTATTCAGTTTCAGAAGGTTTTCTGTATTTCTGCCACTACAGACGTTCGACATACGAAAAGCCAATGAACCGTATGTCCCAGGGACTTTGTCGTTTCTAAGCCGCGTTACTGCTGTTCCCACCTCATCTTGGTCGAGTAGAACGACGTGAGCTTCGTCATCCCTATACAATGGCTCGGGTGCTCTTCATGAAATGCACCACCAGAGTGGAAATTTCATTGTAAAAATCAGTAAGATATGTATGTATTTTATTTGACTTAAGCCTGCTCCATAATAATTTGGTGTAAATACGCAAGATGCCCCACTCGTAATACATATTTGATTTAAATTATTCTTTAAATTGTATTCGAGAGCTGCCAACCCTTTCGAATAATATTTCTTAAATATGTTCCATATATGAAATTAAAATAACTTTGACTTTTATAAGGGGTGGCAACCCCAAATAAAAAATACTTACAAACTAAAACATTCTTAACACTCTTTCTTTCGACATATTTCATAAAACTTCTGTTAAATTTACTTAAATTCGACTTTTTAGATAGGTAGGCAATCCTCTTCGAAAATAAATGCAAACGAAAACCTTTAAACATTTCCAATTACTGATGCATTAAGTTGGATTTGACTTTCTAAAAAAGGTAACTCTCCTACATACAGTTTGAAAATAAAGCCTTTTCAAACCAGATTCAATCGAAAATCTTTTTTTAATAATTCATTTAGGTTATAAAATGGTTTGAATTAAACTTTTTAAGCAGCTGGCAACCATGTTAAAAAACCTCAAATATATTATAAATATTTAAAACTTCTTTACACTCTTTCCTTTCGCAACCATATATTAATATTCCACATAACTTGTGTCTAGTTTAATTTATTTTGAATTTTCAAACAGCTGGCAACCCTCTTTAATATATTTTTTCAAACTAAAACTTTTCTAAACCTCTTTAGTGTGGTACCCATATTTAAATTACGAGTACCTATGTACATACTTCAATTATTTGAAAGGTAAATTTAGCACTTAAAACAGGTGGCAACCCTCCTACATGTAGCTTAGAAATATGTCTTTGTCAACACGATTTAGATTGATATCCATATTGTAACAATACATATAAGTTATCAAATCATTTCAATTAAATTTTTTAACAGGTGGCAACCCTTTTTACAAAAAATGTCTTAGCATATATATAATATAGAAAATTTACTTATTTAACACTCTTTCTACATTAACTATGCGAAAATGCATTGGCGAATTGACACGTAGATCCATTTTGATACCGTACGGAGTTGCCACTCCCTTCCAATTGAAGCCATGAAAAATCGGACCACATCACAACTGATACCTAATTCCTACAATGGCGTTGACTCTAGAGGAAAATGGGTATTAAATGAACTTATCGGTACCTTTTTTCCCTTCAAGACGTTAACATATTTTTAAAGTTTCCGTTTCATTATTTTCGGTTGCTGTGAATAGTGATTTTCGATTCGTTAAAGTTTTCTCACCACCAACCAACACCAAGCCGATGGAAGTCGCTTAAGACAACCACAAAGTCGGCGCTTTTGTAGCCAACGTAGTTTTTCGTACAAGTACATGTACAACTATTAGTTTTATAGTGGCTTCCTGTACTATTAAATTTAACGTTTTTATTACTACAACAACACTTTTTTGAATATTTCCGCTGTTGATAAGAAATAGCACAGAGGCGACCACAGCAACGAGACAGCGACCAAGCGTTTTAACGTGCAAAGCGCCAAGAAGTGAACAAAAAGAAAGACACAGGGACTGCAAACAATACAGTTAGCTGGTGAATGCAACACTGCAACGGTAAGCAGTTGTCTGCTTGTCTGCCAGTTTATTTGGTAATACCATGCCACAGCTAAACAGCCTAAAACTATGCTACTCGATTCGCGCTATTGTATACGCTTGAAGGGAGAAAAGCAAGTTGATATGTCGAGATGGGTGAAAAGTCTAGCCACGCGACGACGGCGACGGTGACGGCAAACGCTAGCCGAAAATGCAATTTCTGACATTTGCAACGACAGTCCAAAATGCAACGCACACACTTCTTCTTATATGTACATACATACGTGATACACGAACAACTGCAGCGAGCAGCTGAAGTTCAACTTTTTCCGACTTTTTTTTTTGGTGATTGCGCGATTGCTGCTGATAAAGCCAATATGTATCTACTTTTTGTGCTTCTGTGCATAGATACCTATTTGACTTTAATAACAAATAAACATTTGTACGAATGAGTGTAACTAGGTAGTAAGTGTATATGTACATATGTATGTATGTATGTATGTATGAGTATGTGTATGCATTGAAAACCCGCTGGGTCATCATTGCGTCAAACAACCAACCAACCAACCAACGAACCAACCGACCAAGCGAGCAACTCAACTGCCGCCAACTAACTAACGGGCAACAACTACAATAACATCAATACGAGTTGTCTCTTATCGCTTTCGAGAATCACGAAATGAAATGAAGTTGTTTGCAAAATTTCACGTTGACATTTTTGCCTGACATTGCCACATAAATGAGCGTAGCGCGCGGTGTCCAAGGTACTTACAAATGTACATACGTATGTATGCACGTAAGTATGTGGGTGGCTAGCTGTCAGCATGAGGGTGCAGAAGTGCATACGAAACTCGTATATATTGCAAAATTTTGGAAATGCAGTTTGTTGTTGCACAGGGAAAGCTGCCAAAAATTACATCATTAACCAAAAAAAACAAAATAACATTTTACCCTTTTGTGCAGAAAAGTGGAAGAAATTTCGAGAGGTTGCCGTGGAATTGGCTCTCAGTGTACATGAGTTTCGAAATATTTTAGAAAGAAGTGCGTATAGTGAAGTCATTTTTTTTTTTTTTATTAGTGCGAAGTTTTTGGTCGAGCTCAATAAAAAGCGTCTGTAGTTTATTTCTTCGCCAAATGATGAAAATACAAAATGCCAATTGGAGCTAAAGTTTTTCTCCGTACCTTTACTTTCAGAACTGAAGTGTTGCGTTGTTGTTGTAGGCCATGAACCGGCTTGTTCGCTGAACTGTCTTTAGTATCATGGAGGGCTTCCAGACAGAGGGAATAACAGAAAAATAATAGGAAAAGTTCAACGACTCGCATGCATTGGCATATCAGGAACGAGACGGCCGCAAAGCACGCTCTCAGGCTCAGAGAAGTCAAAACGTGGAAGGAACCGGGCCGGTGTCTAATCGAAGAACTTGCAGATCAACCGGTCCTTTCGTCTACCAAACGACTACAGTGTCTTCCAAGCGGAGATCTACGCTATAGAGAGGGCGGCTAGTCTTCTACTTAATAGTAGAGTTCCAGAATTTTTGTCGACAGTCAGGCAGCACTGAAGGCAATAAGATCTAAAATAGTGAAATCGGGAATTATATGGAAATGTCGCACCACACAGACGTCGCTAAGCCGTATCCACGTCACTCTATGCTGGCTTCCCGGACATACCAATATTGAAAGGAATGAGTTGGCTGATGATATAGCCAGATGCGGCTCAGCGATGCCAAACAGTGGATAGCTCCGTACTAACACCGTTTAGTGATCACGTTAGGAAAATTGTTGAATACACCATGGCCGGGACGAATGACTTGTGGAACATACGAGAAGACTGTGAAACAATAAGATTATTACGGCCGCGGCTTAGTAGCAAAAGTACAAGGGACATACTGTAACTCAATAGATAGAGGTAAGAGTCCTTACCGGCGTCATCACCAACAAGTACTCTCTGTAGAGACTGCCATGTTGACAATGACGAATAGTCAATTGACTTTCCGTGTCGATGTCCAGGTCTACGGACGTAGCGCGTCAAGCACTTTGGTTAACGCTTCTTCTTCACTATTGGATCTCCTCGGCTTTTTAGCGATAGTAATTGGTTCAGTACAATACTGACTTGAAGTCTCCTCATGACACTCACTTAACGAGGGCACTCGCAATGGACAATTCTTTCGGCGAGTGAAAGGTTGGAATATTCCACACGCGCCCTCGTAACCTAACCCAACCTAGCAGAGCGTCTGTTATATGGGTTTCCTGTAGGTGAACTCAAGAGGAGTAGATAGAAACGACCCCGCATCCAACGAGCTTGCCTGGGCTGGAACTACCAAAACTAAAACTCCACCTTAATTCCACCTACAGCCACCCCACTTAAGAAGTCACCCTCGCAAAGAGATGTGGTGTTTTAATCTTTTCCTTCGGTACTTCTCCAAGATCTTGGCTATTTTCAAAATTTCGTTCATTGTCCACTTATCAAACTGAGGGACACTGCGTACTTCAGTCGTTCAGGCAGTGGTTAGTAAGAGTCAAACATTATGCCGGGGAAACGAACCTTGTCGAAGGATCGGTGAAGGTTTTTTGCTGGAAACTCTTCATCATTTTCCTCACAGAAGTAGCTGCAACTAATTAAACAGTCGATTGTCTACTAATTTGCGAGTCCTCCGCAAACAAAGTAAACATCTATTCTGATTCGCTCATGGTTGGTTGGAAAATTCCAGAACTCTCTTACGATCTCGCCTGAGTATTTTCTGCTTAAATTTATATGGGTGCCAGGCAACCATTATATTATAGCAAACCGCTTGTCAGATGAGCTATCACCGAAGCAAGTCACCCTCAAGTCAGTCTGATTGCAAAAAGAGTAACTTGGGTTACAAGTGCACCACCCCTAGACAGATTGGTCTCATGTAAACTCCGCCAACGCTGAGCGAGAACCAGAACATGTGCAACTGCTATGGACGGTAGAGAGGAGAGGGTGTAGAGATCTCCTTAGACTCAAGAGGCCACAACACTTTCCAAAACAACTTTATGCGTTAGCCTAAGTGTCCCTCGAGATCCTTAATGTTCGCTGGTTTGAGAATAACATGGCAATTCGCAAAGTGCCTGTGCTTAGGAGCCATGTGTGCTGCCTGCCCCCTCTTGGTGCCATTGCTCGAGAAATAGTCCTTTTTACGGCCTGTAAGCTCAGAGATGCAGATTTCTTGACTCACGGTACATCCGGCCACTCAAAATCCCTAGGGGCTATGGCAGCCATATCGATACCTGTAAGTACTGCCAACTGTACTACACACCATCATATACCTTCACCAAAAACTATAAAATTAGCACACCAACTCAAGAAAGAAAAGTATTCTGCACGGAGCTGCACTGCAGTCAATACCAGGCTGAGGTGCTGGTTATCCAGGTTGTCACTCGGCACCTAGTAAGAAGCCCAAATAAGGAAAGACAGGTAATTATCTTCTCTGATAATCAAACATCCTCGAAAGCCTCGTGTGTAGACACAGCACAATGTCGTTCATTAAATGCCGCGGAGCTCTAAACGAGACGGCCCAGCATTATATAATACTACTCATATGGGTGCCTGGACACGGTGGTATTGAGGGCAACTAAGGATCTGACAAATTGACGAGGAAAGATGCGACCGGCACCATACTTCCCGGGAAGGACATTGCAGGTATACTAATGGCTACTTTTAAACTACATACAAATTAGGAACGGCACCATGCAAACAGCTAACGAACACTTGATAAACCCCTTCTTACAATAAAAAAATTCACTAGCGAGGGACAAAATATTAATCCTTTCTGGGTATGGAAGATACTCGTTCCAAAAAACATAGTAAATAGAAATATTCAGCTCTTATCGTGGCAAAGACTGCCTAAATTTTTAGCAATTTCTTGGCTGTGTAGTCTTCGCTGACTAGAATCCACCGAGTTGCATAAAAAATTAAACGAAGCCTGAAATATTTCTATTCAGGTTTGTACTTCTGAGTTCAAAAGCAATCGTTAGTCCATAAAAAAAGTAGACATTTTGCTTGGCTACTCTTCTTCTGAAGCACAAAATTCACTCGATTGCTTGGTCAACAAAACGGATTTGCCAAAATGCGAATACTTAACTTGAAAACCTCCCATTTTTTAAGAACATTCTACGAATAAAAGTTCTGACACGTACATATGTAGCAGTAATGGCGCCCAACACAACTCGGTAATATGTAAAGGGTTGCTGCACTCAAGTCATGGCTTGCCACCCCACTATGGCGGGGTGGGTTGGTTGCACACAAAGCACTACTACTTGACAGTGCTTTTCGGACAAAATTATGTGACACTTTGCGGTCGAAAATGCGGTTGCTGCTGAGTACAGTTTTTTCCACCTATATTGTTTGCTTGTTTTTTACTTTTAATACTTTGCATTGCTGTCGAGTAGTCGCCACAGTGCAACTGCAGTTCAAGTACATGCATGCATATGCTTGTATGAACACACGAAGTATGTACATATGTATGTGCTCAATATTATAGTACATATGCTACGATTTGCAATATTTAAACAGGTGTGATTGCAGTGTGACGCCGAAAAATGCAAGGCTGCCGCGGAAGCCCGCGACGCTCTGATTTAAATGCAAATACATTACCATAAAAATAATCAAATTGCCACAGTGTGTTCACGTTGTAATTTGGTGCATTTTATTAATTTTTTGTTTGTTTTGTTTTGTTCGTTTTAGTTTCTGTGGTCTTTCCGCTTTATTTCTTCATTTCCGCTGTTTATATTATTTTTTGCAAATTTTCTTATTTTACATTATGTTTTGGTGTTTACAGTTATTTGTTTGAATTCTTTTAGCACTTCGTAGCTTGCCACTTGATGGCGATATCAATTTGTTTATTTGGGAATTTATGTTATGTGCTGTAGTGTTTCGAACATTGGTGAATTCACTGGAGGTCAGCGCTCCTTCGAAATCATAAAAATAATATTTCGTCACTTAACCATTATTGTAGAGGTAGATCGTTAAGGGGTATTCGGCATAAAGAGCTCGAAATATATATAGGTTAGTCAAGGTTTAGTTAAAGCGGTTGCGCTCAAGGCAAGGACACACTTTGAGCACCAACATTGGTCCTTTGTGGTACCACTACTACCAGGAACAGCCAAGTTATGGTGAAAAGCGTTATTTGCCAAGTTCGAAGTTTCAGAGGTGGCAGGGTTTGGTTCAGAACCATCTAAAGCTCGACCGTCTAAGAGGAAGTATTGAGATTAATCCAAATTTTACTCCCCCATGCATCAGCTACAAAGAGGATCCGATGTGATATTTAGTTTCACCGTATCCCAATCATCAATACTCATACCATACCGGAAACCGCCTCTTTTCAAGTCTCTTCCAGAAATACCATGCCGAAGCACATGCCTACATTTTCACGCAGCGTTGGCTGAACTGTCAGGAGGCAAAAGAGTACTCCAAATGTGGTCGATAGTAGCGAACAGTGCCCCAAGATCATTTAGTCACCAGGTGCATGCACCCTTCACATGTCTAAAATCATAGAGGGTATCAAAAGAAATCAGGAGATCACACCACCCAGTCGATTGTCCTGTTCACCCTACGCTGCGTGGTGGCACCTGTCCACTCCAACGCGACACTTTTGTCACTGGGTCTTGCGGAGGGATTCTAACAATCGCTGAGTGGCCGCTGATCATGAATTTGGGCTTAGTTTTTCTCCATAGCGTCAGAATTTTCTTGGTTGCCAGCTTTCTTTAATCGGTATACAGTTATCATACCTCGCTCAAGGTTCCCAGTACGTCCAATTATTTCGGTATGAATTCCACCTTCGGTTTCGGCATTGGAGTCTATTCTAAAGCTAATTGACCGTCAGAACCCAGGGCTGAGTGCTGCTCAACGGCAGGAAGTGTATTTGACATCCTACCAACCGAGAGGGAAAGAGGCACGCTTCTCGCTGTCGCACGACAAATTGAAGGACTGTGGATTTTATAGAAAGCACCACGATAACTGAGTGGAGGCTATCGGACACTTATTTTTTTT
>NW_023458565.1:10867585-10875653 GCF_013731165.1 Rhagoletis pomonella
TTTTTTTTCGGATCATGGTAGGATACCCTTCTGATGTAACAGGCTCACCTCCTTTTAGGAATCCGAAAAAGTCAGATTAGATCACGGCCATGATCAAAGAACAAAGAACTGGGATGGTTTATATCGAGGGCAGGGAAGCTCTTCAACAAGCCGAAACGTAGCTAACATGCGGAAGACTGAAATAAATATAAAACGGACTTTAAAAATACAAGAGTTGAATTGGGGCTGAAAAAAAGTCTTGGCAAGAGCTCTACGGAACGCTGGAGACCACAAATGACGTTGAAGCTCTACAAGGATGATATTGACCAGGTCGGACGCGACTCTAGGCAGCGTCTTGAGAACAAATGTCTCTCAGACGGTCTCTTGCAAGCAAAAGGTGAGGCATTATTACGACTTCGTCTGTAAGATGGTAAAGATCTGATTATGGCAACTTAACGTAACTTAGAAGCAGTCACTTAAAATTTCTCTTAAATGAATGTTGCTTATAGTTGGATAGTCGAAACTTAACGTAGCTTAACGCCACATCGCATTCTGTTTCTTTTTGGTTTTCTAAGTTCAAAGTTACTTTAAGTTATGTTAAGCTACGTTAAGTTGCCATAATCAGACTTTGAGCGGTTGGTAAAAAAATAAAGGCTACAGCGTGGACAAGCGCCTGTCTTCAGCAGTAAAATTCGCGATTATCTTTTTCAAAATCGCTGAACTTATATCCCATAGTTGGCAGAAAAAAATATCAATTGATTAAAATAACCAACTGATAGTTAACTTTTCTGCGGGATATCGATAAATAACTAGCTTCTATTTAGTTATGACAAAACTAACTTTAAATTAGTTGTAAAAGCGTGCAGGAGGCATGCAAACGTTATAGGGAGTTTGTTTTCTTTACAAGCGGATTCTTTTTCGAATTCAGGACAAATAAAATAAATATCGAAATTTTACATTATTATTTTGATGTTATATCAGGTGGAATTCAAATGTGGGACCACCTACAAAAGAACATGTAACCAAATAAGCAAATATGCAATGTTAAATAAAGAAAAAATAATAAAAATAGAAAAAAAGACTTTGTTTATCGATAGTTTATGTTATGTAGTTAGCTACAACTTATTCCACATCCACATAGTATAGCGTCGGTGCAAGTACTGCAAACTTTCGAGCACACAGGTGGGGTTAAGCAGTTTTTGGGAGTAACATTTTTATTTCAAACATAAGACCGTCTAGCTGCACTCGATCAAATGCTCTTTTCAAACGCTGTTGGGATTTCGGCTGTTATTTGATTTACATGCTCGACCGTAGTAAACTTATTATCTGTTTCAGCATTACGCTTGCTTTTATTGCAATTAAAAAAGTGCTTTCCATCAAAATGAAAGAGAAAATTCGTATTAATTTTAACTGCTTGCTTTCCAATCAAAACTGCAAATTTTTCGGTTAATAACGTAGTACAACGATGCAATAGTGCCGCGTATATATGTATGTATGTGCATACATATTTTGTCATTAAATTCGTAGCGCGCTGCTTGCAAGCACACCCGTCGAAATTATTTGCTTGTTTTTTCATATTAAATTGTGGCCTGACTGCGTTTGGCTGAATGAATAAGTATATGTACATATATGAAATATATTAATTTTGAACAACTGTTTGTTTGTTGCATGCAACATAATACGTATATTAATCGATTTTTATTTGTGTAATTAATGCTTTAAAGGATCAGTAATGATATTACAAAAATTAATGGCAGTTGCATTCACTTGAAATCAGATTGAGTGCGCAGTATTTATGGAGATATGTACTTATTTGTCTATTTGCTGCGGCACCATAGCCCACGCTTTGTGGCGTTGATTGTACGTATTTGCTCTACGGCATTCACATTGCCAAAACTTACATCCGAAAAGGGTTTATTCATTTTTTTTTTTAACAAAAACACACTACTCTGAATTTTTTAATTAAAACGGTTATAAATCGAAAACATTATTTTTGATGTGAAATTTTTATAGCAGTATATGTAGTACTTTCTTGTATTACTAGAATGATATAATAAAACGTAGTGCAGGTCTTAACAGCTATACATATACATACAACCCAAGAATATATGGAAAAAAAAAATTTTGCAAATTTTAATACTCATACCCTCTATATTTATGCTTTTTAGCCTGAATAATATATATGTATATGAAGTTTTTATGGCCGTGGGATAACGATAACCCGTGCCGACTTTCAGTTGAAGTTTTAGTTAATAACTTGAATAAAGGCTGCCATAACGTCCATGAAAACTTTTGAAATGCATAAAAATCGATATGTTTCCCATATTTGAACGTATTTCTAGTAAATCTGCATCTTTAAATTTTTAATAGAGCGGCAGGATTTCTCCCAAAGGCATCGAAAAAAATTAATTTATGCAAAAAGTACAGTGGGATGCATTACAAGGCTGCAAAATGATATGTTTTCTAGTCGAATAATTTGTGCATGTCCTGAAAATTTCCAATTGTAGAACAATTCTTAATTGGAGTGACATGGCGTATGATGAACATTAAATTATTAAATTCAACTTTTGTAACAAATTATTTTCCTCCTTTAAAAAAATACGTTTCTTTATATTAAATAAACAAAATAAAATGTTTTTGTGTTTGACATGGGCTCTCGGGTTGATTAAGGAATAAATGCGGAAGTAATAATAAAAAAAAAAAAATTTAAATATCCTTTGAAACTTTTATCCTTTAATATCCTTATATATATCCATATGACTTAAATTAAACTAAGATTCCCCAAAACGTATTAAAAATTAAAAATTTTGAAAGTTAATATTTTTAAAGGACATTTTTGTCATGTTGCAAAAGGATCATTGGAAACAAAAGTTGTGATTAATCTTTTTTTGAATTCTTCTTTCAATTGATACCCATATATGCATATTTTGTGTAAACTTTTCGAAAGATATTAGAACTAATGATCCTTTGGAAAAAATCCTGACTGCCTGGTAGAAAACCAAAAACCCAGAATTACTAAATATTTTGTCCTTATACTGTAGGGAGTATAGCAATACCATCTTATACTGAAGTTAAATTAGTAAATTTAAAAAAAAACACGCGAGTTGCACAAAGCTTATTCTGATAACATTGACTGCCAGTCGGCACGGGCTGCCGTGGTTCGAATTGCATACGATTTCATTCAGATAGTTTTTAAGACAGAACCAATAAAATAAGGGAAAATGCGCTAAAAAAACACATTAACAAAATTAAAATCTTAAAATACTTGTGAACCTGAAAACTCTCGAAAAATCCAAATAGCTCTCGAAAGAGTGCCAATCATAGGCGTAACCAAGTAGGGACAGGATGGCTTGAGCCGCCACACTAAATTTAAGGTTTTCCCAATATATAAAAACTAGTACCCTGAAATGCTAGCTTAATAGTTTCGAGCTCCTTCGCCTTAATTTCCTTCTGGCAATGCCGAAAGGTACCAATAACAATCGCAAAGTCCGGAGAAATGCTAAAGATATTCCGAGAAATTTTGGAAAAATCCTAAAAAATATGACACAGAAAATCCTTAACTTCCGGAAAACTCTGAAATTTCTCAAAGAAATATCGTATAAAACCAAATGACAAAAGGGACATCCTAAAAACAATCAAAGAGTCATCAAAAATCAAGGATAATCCCCCAAAATACTGGAGAAATTTTAAAAAGTTCAGCAACATATAATTCTAAAAATTACTAAATTTAAAAAAAAAAATACGGAAAGGTTGCAAATAATTAAAAAAAAAATATCCGGAAAAACATTTTCCCGAAATGTCTCATAAAAATTTCAAGCTTTCCCAAAAAATCCTGAACAGTTCGAGAAAATCTTGCAAAGTCTCAAAAATCACGAAACAGTTAATTTTATTACACCGTGGGACAGTAATTTTTACACACAAAAAATCGATATATGTATTTAAATACTCGCGAAATTAGGAGTCAAATATAATTATGTCGTAAAACTTGCCCCCCTGACTTCAGGATATTTTAGAAGGACTTCAAAATTTCTAAAGATTGATTGTGTAATTCGAAAAATTGTCAAAATTACAGAGAAAATTCTCTAGAATTATAATAAATAATTTTTTTTGCTGCACAAGGACGAATAGATATTGAGAATGTCCTTTTAAAACTTTATCCATGAATATCCTTGAAAATTTCCAATTGTTATTTTTGGAAAAAATATATGTTAACAACTAATATTATTAAAATGAGATTTTCAATACCTTCCCCCATTTGGCCTAAAAACTTTAATTGTTTTAACTTGGTTCCAAGTTTTGTGAGTAGATATATTAATTTTTCCGGGTATTTTGAAATCTTTTTTTTGGGTTTTTTTTTCGAACGGTATTAGCAATGCTTAAAAAATAACCGTTTCTTTTCTGCTTTAAAAAATGTCAAACAGTCATTGCTTTCACTTGAACCTTAATAACTAAAAAGAAAAAATACCACTTCCAACTTTTTAAATGTCTCGAAATAGCCAACTAATGGCGTTTTCTTTTCTAGAAAAAATGTTGCCTCTCCTTGGTATTTGTACGTAGAGGGTACTGAGAAAGCGACATTTTTCGATTGGATTGACCCTGAACATGCCTGTTAGTTCATCTAAGATTGGTGAAAAATGGCACCAGTAGTACTCAAACGGCACTTGATATTGGTGTTTTATGAATCGTTTTTTACTACTAAAAATTGCAATAACACCGAAAATTTAATGATTGTTTTTTTTTGTCTTCATTTTTTAATGCCAAGTTCAATAGTTTATAAGGGTTGCCCCACACCGGACTTTGAGAACATTTATGGGATTTATAGCATTTTTCAATTACTATATGGAGAGTGTAACTACTTTGGATAAGGAAGCAAGCCCCAGCGCTGGAATCTGTTATCCTTGCGCTTATCTTTTATAGGCTTAACGCTTCACATAAGGCAGATCCCCATTTAAGCTGTGGCAAAAGGTATTAATTGACATTCGATTTGTCTAGGAATGAAGGAGTACAAAAAAGGCATAAGGTGGCGAATTTTCTCGCTTCTCTGCTAAATGGTAGTAAACCCAACAACGTCGTAACAAGCTACAAAAATTCAATGATATGTTTTTATTGCATTATCCACCGCCGCATAATTAAAACTGTGAAACAAATGCAATTCGCTTTTACGAGCAATAAAGTCACACAATGGACATTAAACTACTTATGTAATCTCTTACAAATTGTATAGCCGCATTAAGTGGGTAAATTATATTTAAGTAGATATGTATGTATGTATGTATATACATAGGGATATACGTAAGTTATATACTAACATGTGTATTTAAATGTTCAATAAAATAAAAGCGAAATCTACCCGCAAATTCAAATAACTATTTGTGACAGTTTTAATAATGTTATGCTTACATATTTATTTCTGTGTTTTTTTTTTTACGCAGAGACTACCTTAATTTCGTTGAATCCACATATACATTCATTCAGCTCTTGCTTTTCCTGCTACGCTTTCGTTTCAGTTTTTCACCTTTACAAAAAACCGCTATTCGACCGCAGAAACCTCACGTTTTAATTTATGGAAATTTAATTGCTTAAATTAAATTGTTGCCAATAATGATTTTTTTTTTTAATTTTAATTTATTGTCACATGGCAAATAACTATGTGCTCAAAGTATGATAAATATACGTTGGCGATTATCAGGTGTGGAAGTTGGTATTTTTTATTCACATACATACATACATACATACATACATATGTATGCATTTTACAAATTGCTATTGGCATTCAAGTGTTCCACTCAGCATATGTTTTAATGCAACACTTTAATTTTTTCAACGAAATGCACTTGGGTTTCAAGTTCTGAATTGCACCAATTATATACATACATACACACGAGTAATATTCATATTCAGAAAATATGTTTTTAAAAGCGAATATTTTTATGGCCTAGTGTTGTTCGTATGGTGGGCATATCTGTAGGGGTAGCATTTTGGAGTTTGAGCAGCGGGAGTTAGCTACACTTTTATGTGCCAGAACAACATCATTGGCCAATAATTTCCAATATCACTTTCCGTATAAAGAAGCTTCAGACAGATATTCTTGGGAAGATACCAGGTTTGGAAAGTTCCAAGTGAAAATCCCATATTACGGAAATTCGGCTAACAGGAAGTTCTCCTGTCCTTTATCCCAGATGCGTACATTGATACAAGGACGGTTTAAGGATGCATAAAGTAGGCGGCAAAAGGATGGACCCGGCACCAAACTCTCATATTGTACCTGCACTAAATTAGGCATCGAAAAGGATTTGATGATGAAATCCAAGCTTGTTAAAAATGCTTTAACGAGTTCCAAATTCAGGCAGCAAAAACACAGTTACTCTGTGCTGGAAGCCACGCTACTGGGGGTTCGAGCCGCGAAGTCAGCGAGGTTGTTGGCGAGTTGGCGCGAGAAAGATCCTTAACTGTCTTCTTAAAACCGGGGAAATTTTATGTTCTTAATTGGTCCTTTTCGAGAACCATAATTACCGAGTGGCTACACTTTGAAGGCAGTAACCACTGGAAGGCATTGGGGACCATAGATAGGCCACCAAACATTTTGGCTAACATTTCAATAGATCGTTTTTTCAGCAATTAAAAAGGCTACTATCCGGGTGCCTAACAGACCACAACCAACTATGATTCCTTATGCATTAAATGGGGCACAATAGACCTACCAGTCGCAGTGGGGTAGTACCAAACCACCTCTTCCGCAGCGGCATGAAGGGATTGGGAGCTGGACTCCCACTGCTCATCTATATCCGGTTGATAAAGAGATTCTTGTTTAAGCAGGATTGAGAGTTGATTTCGAAATTTCTCGGCTGCGGCTTTACGACGTGTCTGACGCACATTATTCATTGTGCATGACCAACTTGGCTCTTCATTCGTTGATCAGCTGTCGGCTTTTGGAATGTTTCGATGCTGGTATATGGGATTACTGATTACCATGTTTCATGCCGCGGTAAAGTCGATAGCCTTTCTCCGTTTGCGAAGGTGTTGTCATAAATGCTTCAATTTCCGACTGTTGAACCAAGTCGACCACCTCCGTCGGGGCGTACGAACAAATGAGGCTTAAGTTGTTGATTTTGGCTTTGCTGCGGATATTGGCGATTCGTTCACTGTTGGGAGTGACCTTGTAGACGAGATGTCGAAGTCTCCGCCCAACCATCATCTCACACCAAATTTGTGCAGCGTCTCATGGTAGCTTTATTAGACCTACGCATTGATGTCCTTCCAAATATCATTCTCGCAATTGGTGATGGCCCAAACCTCCTGACATTGCTCTAGTATACTAGATACTTAAGGAAAATTAATCAATCGTAAATGCCCAACGCATGAAGTCTCTGTTTTACCTAAAGCATCAAGACATTTATAATCTGGATTAGCTCATCTCATAATCGAGATTTTGTTAGGAGCTTAACAACTTGTTTGCTGTTTTTAGGAGAATGATGATAACTGTGAGCTCCATGCGGTATCAAAAATTATCATTGAGTCAAAGTGCTTAAGTCCCACAAGGGGCGACTTCATTTCAACGATCCCACTTTGTAACTAAATGTTAAAGAAATATAAAGTTTTTTTTTCTTATTTCATATGTATTCCATATTTGATTTTGTTAAATTAACTGTGAAAACCAATGTCAGCATTTTCATTTGTTAATTTAATTTTAAATATCGATCTACAATTTCGCTTATATATGTACATGTATATAAAACTTTGAAAATCCATTCTGTTGTAATCACACATCCATTTGTATTTGTGCATACATATATATGTACATACGTATGAATGTACATATATATGCATGTATTTCATTAAAATAACAATCCTTGCTTTTTCAGTTGGCATTTTGTCAAATGCACTTAACTCAAATACTTTTAGAAATTGAGACAGCCATTGTATTGCATTGATTGACTGATTGGTTGCATGCATCATTTCATTTCACTCATAAATTCGATTCAAATCCGTATCCAAATTTGAATAGAAATGCAAATGCCTAAGCTATTCGTGCAACAGATAGAAATTTACGATAAATTCATATGCAAACTAATGTACAAACATATGAATG
>NW_023458565.1:10875753-10878793 GCF_013731165.1 Rhagoletis pomonella
ATTTTACGATATTGGGTGTATCGCAAGGTTACAGAAACGCACTACTGGTGCGCCCAAAAATTAATTTGTTTTCTATTCTACAGAATTTTTCCTTTTAATTGATACCCATATTGTATTCCACAATGCATCGAATCTTTTGAATAATTTTTTTATTAAATCACATTCTACGAATTTCAAAGTTCTTTTAAAAAAATCCTGACGTCAGAGAGAAAAACTAAACACGCAGTTTTACAATATTTGGTCCCCAGTTTTGTGAATGTATTGATTTTTTCGTGTGTAAAATTGACTGTCGCACGGTGTTATATATAGGCCAAATACAACTAATTGTTCTATGCATAGTAAAACCATGGAAAAAAAAGCGAAAAGTGAACCGCTTCGGGAAAAATTAAACTCATGATAAGGGTCAGTGTGACTATCAATACGATGAACAGAACAACCAATCATTTTCTGACATCAGAGTTAAAAAAAAATTAAGAAAACACAAATTTTTATTTTTTTTCTTCGATTCGGTTCAACGGTTCGGAATTCAAAAAAATAACACGCAAGTTAAAGTTTGCCTTTACATTTGATGTTGCCACATAGTTAACAAAAATAAATAAAGCGGGTAAATCTATCTATTGGTTGAAACGAACCTTTAAACCGATATGCAATGTGGTTCGGTTTTCGGTTCGGATGAAGCATTTGTGGAAACTTTCGGTTCGGTTAATGTTTCAGTTAATTAATAGAAAAAAGGGTTTTTTTCGATTCAAAACCGATTCACGTCCCTGGTTTTAAGTAGTTTGTATTACGCATTTATTTCCGTAAAAAGTATGTTCGAAATTTTTTTTTATATTCAGCCTTATTATGAGTTTCTTTTTCCCCGAACCGGTTTACTTTTCACTTTTCATTTCAATGTATTTACTATGGGCGGAAGAAACATTTTCGAGCGAAACTCAGGATAAGGTAAATTATATTTTTTTTTTCAGAGCCTAATACAACTTTTATTAAAGTAATTATTCTTCAAGCCTACAGTTTTTTATTATTCGGGGTAGCTCATTAATTTAATCATAGAATATATTTCATTTAAAAAATTTGTCCGGCAAATTTACATTTAGCTAAACACAATTAAAAAAACTACCGCGAATTTCAAGCTTGCACTATTTTATGCGCTATTAAATTAAGCTGCATTTCTGAAAATTTTCTAAAAATTCACGGTAAAAAATTGCAAACTTTGATTATAATTTGGTAATTTCTCTAAATTGTGTATAAAGTTAGAAACTTTTATCTATATGGTTTTAGTTATAGGCGACAGCTATGGCTCAGTGGTTAGACGTGCGTACTACCACTCCGTGAGGCATGGCTCCGATCCCTGAATCACCACTATACGTACTAATGTATGTATGTATATGCACGTTTGTTCATATATACCTCTATTTAAATATTTCATCACCAATCGCTGTGCCCACAAGTGTGAAAAAAGTCACGCAATTAAATTTCCCATTGGCTTTTACAGAGACGCTAAAAACGCGAACATTTTGATTTCCTAAAACTTGGTAAGCATAAAGTCATGTGTGTGTGTTGTTCTTTCTGTATGTGACATCCGATGGTAGCGTAATATTTCATCAATAACAATTTTACAATTTCAATATTTTATTGGTGTTTTCATATAAATATTTTCTTTACGCTTGTACGTGTGTTTGTGTATTTACTAGAATTGCAAGCACTGGCACTACGTTTCTAATTGTTGTCGCACACAAATTATTTATTGCATTTTTTATGACGCATATAAATTTTGCAACAGCTACACATGCACACTAACATTTCAAATGCACAACTGCTGCAAATCACTTTGCGAACAATAGCAAAAATTGCAGGAAATACATAAATTCTTACTGCTATTTTTAAGTGAAAAATCAAATTTACCGCCACCCATTAGGTGGAGTTATAGTGGTTAGTATGTACATAGATGTGTGTATGTATTTTAAAGTGAATATAGTTTGACATATTGTACATAGTATGAACGTTTGAAAAAAAAAAACGATTTACCTGTGAATTAGTATTTGTCTAAGCTCCGACTTTCAGCTACAATAATAAAATAATTGCTACATAAGTACCGCTCGAATTCAAATCGCATTAGCGCAGTAATAAAGATAGACAGAAATTAAGAAGAGTTGGCCTTTGCCGTCATCTACATTCTACCTGTCTGCGAAAATTATTAAATTTTATCCACCGAGAAAGGATTTTGCTTGGCCTATTTGGCTAGTCTTATTGAGCAGCGCCAGTACTTTGCTCTAATTAATCTGCTTTCATTTATAATTTCTTCTTTCATCGTACATACTGGAAAATATAGCCAGGTAGGTATCAACCCCAATTCGAGTTACCGGCGACACTTCTCTGATTATTCTGTCGGCTATTTCATTCCCTAGCAGCGGATTCCATTTTTGGAGAGTATCTGAAGAAGATTGCTTACCACAAGGCTCCGTAGAAAGGGGAGGAGGACCCGTACTTAAGAGGATTTTTTTTTTGTGACCTAAAATATTTTGCTAGCGATTAAACTCTTTGCCAATCTTCATAATAAACACCACCGCAAAGAAATCGTGAAAATGCTTGCCAAACAGTATTTATAAAGGCTCCATTTGGAAACCTGAGTGCTAACCTAGTTTCTACGGTTCTACTTGAAAGGGCTTTGTAAAGCTTTGCTATTACCAAATTAAATTTTGAAAAGAAATCAACGTCATTTTTGGTTAATATAAACAAGGCCTTGGTTGATATTTCCAACAATGATTTAATAAACCACACTTTTGTTTACATTAATCAAACTTTTTTTGTCGAGAGCCAAATGTTCATTGTACGTAGTCGTTTCCAGCAAAATCCAACATTTCTACATGGCTTCATAAAGATAACTTTTCTTGGTGCCTAGAATCCGATTTACTTATCTAAGGTATTTTCCAAGGCGCACCGGGAAAATCCAACAACAACGGCTTAAACGTCCCACGAACCATCGACAGGGTATCATATCGTCGCTCCCTACGAAGAGTAGCACATTTCAAATTACCGTGGA
>NW_023458565.1:10878893-10933766 GCF_013731165.1 Rhagoletis pomonella
ACATATATCGATTTTTTGTGTGTAAAAATTACTGTCCCACGGTGTAAAAAAATGAACTGTTTCGTGATTTTTTGAGACTTTCCAAGATTTTCTCGAACTGTTCAGGATTTTTTGAGAAAGCTTGAAATTTTTATGAGACATTTCCGGAAAATTTTTTCCGGATATTTTTTTTAAATTATTTGCAAATTTTCGGTATTTTTTCGAAAAATTTAATTTGATTTTTGAGTTTTTTAAAATTACTCCAGTATTTTGGGAGATTATTCTCGATTTATTTTGACTCTCTCATTGTTTTTGGGGTGTCTCTTTTGTCATTTGGTTTTATACGATATTTCTTTGAGAAATTTCAGAGTTTTCCGGAAGTTCAGGATTTTTTTTGTCATATTTTTTAGGACCTTTCCAGGAATGAAATTAAGGGGAAGGTGCTCGAAACTATTAAGGTAGCATGTCGGGGTACTTTTTTTTATATATAGAGAAAACTTGAAAGTTAGGGTGGCGGCTCAAGCCATCCTGCCCCTACTTGGTTACGCCTATGATTGGTACTCTTTCGAGAGCTATTCGGATTTTTCGATAGTTTTCACGTTCACAAGTATTTTGAAATTTAAATTTTGTTAATGTGATTTTTTAACGCATTCCCCCCTCATTTTATCGGTTTGGTCTTATAAACTATCCGAATGAAATTGTATGCAATTCGAACCACGGAAGCCCGTGCCGACTGGCAGCCAAAGTTATCAATATAAGCTTTGTGCAATTCGCGTGTTTTTTTAATTTACTAATTTAACTTCTGTATAAGATGGTATTGCTATACTCCCGACAGTATAAGGACATAATATTAAGTAAATCTGGGTTTTTGGTTTTCTACCAGGCGGTCAGGATTTTTTCCAAAGGATCATAAGTTCTAATATGTTTCCAAAAGTTTACACAAAATATGGACATATGGGTATCAATTGGAAGAAGTATTTGAAAGAATATTAATTTCACCTTTTGTTATCGATTGTCCTTTTGGAACATGTCAAAAATGTCCTTTAAAAATATTATCGTTAAAAATTTTTAATTTTGAATACGTTTTGGGCAATCTTAGTCTATTTTAAGTCATATGAATATATATAAGGATATTAAAGGGTAAACATTTTAAAGGATATTTAAAAAATTTTTGAATAAATAATTCCACATTTATTCCTTAATATGTCAAACACAAAAACACTTAATTTTGTTTATTTAATAATATGAAATGATATGATTATGAAAGTTATTTTTTTTTAGGAGGAAAAGAATTCATTACAAAAGTTGAATTTAAAAATTTAATGTTCATCATACGCCATGTCAGACCTATTAAGAAATATTCTAGAATTGTACAATTTGAAATTTTCAGGACATACACAAATAATTCGACTAGAAAACATATCATTTTGCGGCCTTGTATTACATCCCACTGTACTTTTTGCATAATTAACTTTTTCGATGCCTTTGGGAGAAATTCTGCCGTCCTATTAAAAACTTAAAGATGTAGATTTACTAGAAATACATTCAAATATGGGAAACATATCGATTTTTATGCATTTCAAAAGTTTTCATGGACGTTATGGCAGCCTTAATTCAAGTTATTATCTAAAACTTCAACTGAAAGTCGGCACGGGTTATCGTTATCCCACGGCTATAAAAACTTCATATACATACATATATATTATTTAGGCTAAAAAGCATAAATATAGAGGGTATGAGTATTAAAATTTGCAAAAAATTTGTTTCCATATATTCTTGGGTTAATAAAAAAAATTGGCTTTTGTTATACGTTTATTAGCAAATAATAACATGACTGGACCCTCTTGCTGCTCGCATAAAATTCAACTTAATTTTAGTTTTTATTCTAAGGTTGTGCCTCTAGCAAAGCAGTTGGATTTTGATGTGGTCGTACAATTTATTATAGGCCCCGTGATGTTTCAGTTCCGGGACCGAGATTTCTATGATACTCTCTTATTGCTATCCTACATATGTATGTATATGTATAGCTGTTGAAGACTTGCACTACGTTTTATTATATCATTCTAGTAATATAAGTAAGTACTACATATACTGCTATAAAAATTTCACATCAAAAATAATGTTTTCGATTTATAACCGTTTTAATTAAAAAATTCAGAGTAGTGTGTTTTTATTAAAAAAAAAAAAATGAATAAACCTTTTTCTGATGCAAATTTTGGCAATGTGAATGTCGTAGAGCAAATACGTACAATCAACGCCACAAAGCGTGGGCTATGGAGCCGCAGCAAATAGACACACATATGAGTACATACATATACATATATAAGTAAATATCTACATAAATACTGCGCACTCAATCTGACTTCAAGTGAATGCAACTGCCATTCAATTTTGTAATATCATTACTGATCCTTTAAAACATTAATTACACAAATAAAAATCGATTAATATATGTATTATGTTGCATGCAACAAACAAACAGTTGTTCAAAATTAATATACTTCATATATGTACATACATATATTTATTCATTCAGCCAAGCGCAGTCAGGCCACAATTTAATATGAAAAACAAGCAAACAATTTCGACGGGTGTGCTTGCAAGCAGCGCGCTACGAATTTAATGACAAAATATGTAAGTATGTACATACATACATATATACGCGGCAGTATTGCATCGTTGTAATACGTTATTAACCGAAAAATTTGCAGTTTTGATTGGAAAGCAAGCAGTTAAAATTAATACGAATTTTCTCTTTCATTTTAATGGAAAGCACTTTTTTAATTGCAATAAAAGCAAGCGTAATGCTGAAACAGATAATAAGTTTACAACGGTCGAGTATGTAAATCACATAACAACCGAAATCCCAGCACCGTTTGAAAAGAGCATTTGATCGAGTGCGGCTAGACGTTCTTATGTTTGAAATAAAAATGTTACTCCCAAAGACTGCTTAGTCCTGGACCGACGCTGTACTATGTCTTATACACCTCGGAAATTATCGCAATTGACCGCCTGACAATGTAAAATGTTGCCGATGACACCGCAACAATCAGCCGCTCCAAGTATCCCCCGCAAGCAACTGGGTTCCTAGGTAATCATATGGAAGCTGTGGCCAATTGGCTCGTAAATTGGCGAATAAAGGTTAACGAGTAGAAATGTAAGCAAGTTACATATACACTGAACGAGAGTAACTGTCCACCTTTGAATTTGAGCGACGTACAAATATCAGTAAACAATCATGCCACTTATATGCCTAGGGGTCCCTTACTTGACGAAACCACATTGAGGCGCTAAAATTACTCATCTTAAGTTTAAGACTAGTTCCCTACACTAGCTTACTAACTATATGTATATGAAACAGAGTTCTAAAACTGATCTGGACCTATGGATGTGAGTTATAGGGCAACGCGAGCAGTAGCAAAATCGAATTCCTTTGTCGTCGAACAATTACCGCAGCACCGTGGTATATCCAAAGCGAGAATATCCACCACAACTTGAGAACCCCAGAAGTACGAATCGAAAAAGAGCAACGGAATGCGAAATATGCATCAAAGTTTTTAGCGCTCACAAATCAATTAGCGATATTTCTATTGCGTGCAACCAGCAAGTCAAAGTTACATAGGAATAACTGGCCAGCACAGTTGTAATTTTTTTTAGGGCCAGTAGAGAAATCATCATCCCTAGTATGGGATGTAAGTTCAGCGATTTTGAAAAAGATAATCGCGAATTTTACTGCTGAAGACATGCGCTTGTCCACGCTGTAGCCTAATTATGACAACTGAACTTAACTTAACGTAACTCAGAACTTAGAAAACCAATATGAAACAGATTTCGATATAGCGTTAAGTTACGTTAAGTTTCTACTGTACAAATATAAGCAGCATCCATTTAAGAGAACTTTTAAGTGACAGCATCTAAGCTACGTTAAGTTGCCATAAACAGATCTTTACCATCTTACAGAAGAAGCCGTAATTATGCTTCACCCTTTCCTGGCTAGATACGGTCTGAGAGCCATCTGTTCTCAAGACGTTGCCCAGAGTCGCGTGCGACCTAGTCAATACCTTGCAGATCGTCGTCGCCTCATTTTTGGTCTACAGCTTTCCGTAAAACTCTTGCAAAGATTTTTTCTTTTCAGCCTCAATTCTACTCTTGTATTTTTTATAGTTGGTTTTGTATTTATTTCAGTCTTCCGCATGTCATCTACGTTTCGCCTTGTTGAAGAGCTTCCCTGCCCTCGATCTAAGTCGTCCCAGTTCTTCATTCTTTGATCATGGCCGTGGCGTTTAGACAATTAATTGCCCCATCGAGATAAGCATTTCCCCGCATAACTCCGGGTTTCATCGGGGCTAGTGTGTAGTGCGCTAATTCAGAGAAATTTTTGCTAATCTGACTTTTTCGGATTCCTAAAAGGAGGTGAGACTGCTACCTCAGAAGGGTATCCTACTATGTTAAAAAAGTGTCCGATAGCCTCTACTCAGTTATCGTGGTTGTAGCCGAATCAGTGACCAGCGTATTGTCCATAACGTCTTCTCCAATCTGATTACGGAACGTTGGCTTATTATCCTTATTACATACGACTAGTATCGGAGCTATCAGAAAATTCATCTTTTTCATATTATTTTTCTAGCTAGTATACAGGTTCTTGTCTCAGCTCCAGTCGTTGGAATGTAAATCTAATGAATGTAATGTCTAACCCCAGTTCATTAACTCTTCACTTAACTAGCCAGGGCTCTTGGATGAGGGTCACATCCAGGACCTTATTTGCGATATACTTTATCAAGTCGAGCGACGTGCTTTATATTAACTCCACAGTCATTAAATTTGTCGTGCGATGTCTGATATTCAGCGAGAAGCGTGTCTCTTTTCTCTCTCGGTTTGTAGGATGTCAAATACACTTCCTGCCATTGAGCAGCACCGAAGGTGGAATTGATACCGAAATAATTGGACGTACTGGGAGCCTTGAGCGAGGTATGATAACTGTATACCGATTAACAGATTAATTTGTTCGAAAAACTAAGTGAATTTGATTTTTGAAAAGCTGTAATAGGCAGCTTTTTCATTTTTGCCTAACAATATGGTGAGGATATTGTGCTATATCTCAAGAACCGCTAGACAAATTTGGTTCAAATTTGGCATGTAGAAGTTGTCACCATCAAGAAAAATATTAAAAAAAGCTGGCAACCCAGTAAATTCTGACGCTATGGAGAAAAACTAAGCCCGAATTCATGATCAGCGACCACTGAGCGATTGTTAGAATCCCTCCGCAAGACCCAGTGACAAAAGTGTCGCGTTGGAGTGGAGCGGTGCCACCACCCAGCGTAGGGTGCTTTCTTTACACTGCAAGCGTAAGCGATTTGCTGGAGGAGCTGATGAGTAGAGGCCGTCGGAAAATTGCCTATGCCTATGACGTTGAACTTTGACAGTAACTTTTAATAAAGCTTTTGATACCCTCTATGATTTTAGGCATATGAAGGGTGCATGCATCTGGTGACTAAATGATCTGCGAACAGTGGGCTTACTGTCAATCCTAGTAGTTAAGCCACAACTTATTGTATTCACTAGGAAGTAATTATAAGATACCCACGCGATTCTATCCCTATTCGGAGAGTGAAGAAGATTTCAGTGGATTTTAACTGCTGCAAGGGACAATAGCCCTTCGTTTATTTTCTGTTTCTATGAAAATAGTTAAGCTATTTAGTTAAATAAGACATCGGTCTCGTGAAATGCTCTAGAGAAGACTGCCAGATTCAGGACATGGAGACGGGAGGCTTTGGCTTCAGCTCTGCTAACACGAATCATTACATAACTAGACCGACACTGATTAACTTCTTCTCCGCTGAGGTCCCTTAAATGACGAGTGGGCGGGGGGCAGTGGTTGGAAGTAGACACAGGTCAATTTCTACATGGCCGAATCGGAGCTTCGCGGAAGGGTCGCTGAGCAGATATTTGCATGGAAATTCCCAACCAACCTTCGATTTAGGCTTCAAGATCACTGCAATGTTTTCCAGGCATAGGTTGCTGCTAAAAATGATACAGCAGATCGGCTGCTGATTTGCGCGTCGGCTTTATGGCAGTTAACTACGTACTCTGAAAGCCGAACGGTCAACCTCTCTTTCGGCTGCGTCTCAGCATTATCTTGTCAGACTTATATGAATGCCCGGATACAGTGACATCGTAGGAAACTGCGTGGCTGATGAGCTGACCAGGTAAGGCACAATCGAGTCAATCTCAGCGAAGAAAGGCGAAGTAGGAGTACTATTGACCACATTTGGACTACTCTTTTGCCTTCGGACAGTTTAGCCAACGCTGCGTGAAAACGTGGGCATGTGCTTCGGCATGGTATTTCTGTAAGAGACTGGAAAAGAGGCGGTTTACGGTATGGTATGTGTATTGGTGACTTGGATACGGTGAAACTAAATATCTCATCGGATCCTCCTTGTAGCTGATGCATGGGGGAGTAAAATTTGGATTAATCCCAATACTTCCTCTTTAATGGTCGAGCTTTAGATGGTTCTGAACCAAACTCTGACACCTTTGATACTTTGTACTTGGTTCCTGGTAGTAGTGGTACCATAAAGGACCAATGTTTGTGCTCAAAGTGTGTCCTTGTCTTGAGCGCAACCGCCTTAACTAAACCTTGTCCAACTTATATATATTTCGAGCCCTTTATGCCGAATATCCAGAACGACCTACCTCTACAATACTACTTAAGTGACGAAATATTATTTTTATGATTTCGAAGGAGCGCTGACCTCCAGTGAATTCACCAATGTTCGAAACACTACAGCACATAACATAAATTCCCAAATAAACAAATTGATATCGCCATCAAGTGGCAAGCTACGAAGTGCTAAAAGAATTCAAACAAATAACTGTAAACACCAAAACATAATGTAAAATAAGAAAAATTTGCAAAAAATAATATAAACAGCGGAAATGAAGAAATAAGGCGGAAAGACCACAGAAACTAAAACGAACAAAATAAAACAAAAAAAAAAAATTAATAAAATGCACCAAATTACAACGTGAACAGACTGTGGCAATTTTATTATTTTTATGGTAATGTATTTGCATTTAAATCAGAGCGTCGCGGGCTCCGGCGGCAGCCTTGCATTTTTCGGCGTCACACAGCAATCACACCTGTTTAACTGTTGCAAATCGTAGCATATGTACTATAATATTGAGCACATACATACATACTTCGTATGTTCATACAAGCATATGCATGCATGTACTTGAACTGCAGTTGCACTGTGGCGACTACTCGCCCCAGCAATGCAAAGTATTAAAAGTAAAAAACAAGCAAACAATATAGGTGGAAAAAACTGTACTCAGCAGCAACCGCATTTTCGACCGCAAAGTGTCACATAATTTTGTCCGAAAAGCACTGTCAAGTAGTAGTGCTTTGTGTGCAACCAACCCACTACGCCATAGTGGGGTGGCAAGCCATGACTTGAGTGCAGCAACCCTTTACATATTACCGAGTTGTGTTGGGCGCCATTACTGCTACATATGTACTTGTCAGAACTTTTGTTCGTAGAATGTTCCTAAAAAATGGGAGGTTTTTCAAGTTAAGTATTCGCAATTTGGCAAATCCGTTTTATTGACCAAGCAATCGAGTGAATTTTGTGCTTCAGAAGAAGAATAGCCAAGCAAAATGTCTACTTTTTTTTATAGACTAACGATTGCTTTTGAACTCAAAAATACAATCCTGACTCGAAATATTTCACGCTCCGTTTCAAGGGAAAGTTTTATGCAACTCGGTGGACTCTAGTCAGGGAAAACAACACAGCCCATCCGTTAGGAGCCATCGCTAAGCACTGCGAGGAAAACTGTTATCTAGGGCCATATGTTCCCTCTGGTCAGGATATCTTGGAACTCCCTAACAACTGAGCTAAAAGTGTAGAGGAAATTGCTAAAAATTTTGGCTGATTTCTCTACGATAACATTTCTATTCACGAAGTTTTTTTGGAATGAGTCTCTGTTCATCGTTCCCCGGTGATGCTGCAATATTTACCATTTAGATAACGTAATTATCTTTCATTTCCCCTAACTCAGCAAGGTCTTGAAGTGAGGGTTTTCGGAGCCTCTACTTCTAAGTCCGCACGCATTCGCGTATGAGCTGCTGTACACTCTCCTCTTCTTCTTCTCATATGCAGTTGCGGCTGTAGCCTGACGCGGTCCCTCCCTATCTCGAGGCATGTGTGGCGATTAGACAGTGACCTGAAAGAATTCTTGTGAGAAAAGTTACCTCGGTCCGTTTTAACCCTAAGAGTACAGAAGTCCATTTTTTATCGGAAGAAGGCCACGCAAGATAACCAGTTTCACATGTTCAGTTTTGCAACCTACCAAGTCCTTCTCCGAAAGGATGGGAGCGGTCGTACCGTTCCTCGTCCATTCGTCCGCTTTGCAGTTGACTTCAATATCTCGGTATAATGCTGGGTCATCTCGTTTAGAGATATGCGGCATAAGTGAGAGACTTTGTGCTGCCTATGCATGAACTTAGAGCTTTCAGGGCTGCTTGACTGTCAAAGAATATAAAAACCAATTTTTTCTTGTTGGGTCTTCCTACTAGGTGCCGAGTGGCCTGCTGGATAGCGAGCACCTCCTAATGGTATATACTGTAGTGGCCACGAAGCCGAAAAGAGGTTTATAACTTCGGCTACGGGGAGGAGATTCCTCTCCCGACCTTTCCGTCGGCTTTAGAGCCATCGTTTTTAGCCAAGTTTATAGCGTTGCGTATGTGGTTGAATATGTTCTGGTTTTCGCCAAGCGTTGGCGGAGTTTACATGAGACAAACCTGTCTAGAGTTGGTCCACTTGTAGTCGAACATTTAGCCTCACTTTTTCTTTTCGCAATGAGACTGACTTGAGGTTACTTGATTCGATAGCTCATCTGCCAATCGGTTTGCTCTAATATAACTGTGGCCTGACAGTCATATAAATTTAAGCAGAAAATAATCAGGCGAGATCGTAAGAGAGGTCAGGAGTTTTCAAACCAACCATGAGCGAGCACAATCTTCCGATATCCGCTTGGCTATCAGAATAGATGTTTATTTGTTTGTCGAGGAAAATAGTACAGTGAGCTCGAGGTCCTAGTTTCACCTCGGTGAAGAGTTCCCAGTAAATAACATCCACCTATCCTTTCGAAAAGGTTCGTTTCCCTCGGTAAAACTTGTCTCCTACCAACCACTGCCTGATTGAAGCACGCAGTGCCCCTCAGATCCGATAAGCCAACAATGGACCACATTTTGAAAATAGCTCAGATCCTGGAAAAGTCCCGAAAGATTAAAACCCCATACCCCTTTGCCAAGGTGGCTTTTTAGGTGGGTTGCCTGTAGGTGGAATCAAGGTGAAGTTTCAGGTATGACCGTTCCTGCTCATGCAAGCTCGCTGGATGGGGGGGGCCTTGTTTCCCTTTACTCCCTTTGAGTCTACCTACAGGCTACCCACATAACAGACCCTCTGATAGGCTAGGTTAGGTTAGAAGGGCGTGTGTGGAATATTCCATGCTTTCACTCGCCTAATGAAGCCGAGGAAATCCAACAGTTCCACCTACGCTATCTCGGCCAGACTGGGGAAGAAGCGTGAACCCAAGTGCTTGGGGCGCTTCGTCTGTAGACCCGGACATCGACACAGAAAGTTAATTGTCAACATGGCAGTCTCTGCAGAGAGTACTTGTTGGTGATGATGCCGGTACGGACTCTAAGCTCTATCTATTTATTGAGTTTCATTATGTCCCTTGCATTTTTCCTACTAAGCGACGGCCATAATAATCTTGTAGTTTAAGAGTCTTCCCGTGTGATCCACAACTCATTCGTCGCGGGCACGGTGTAGTGATAAATTTTCCTAAGGTGATCACTAAACGACGGCAGTTCGGAGCTATCCACTGCTTGCCATCGCTGAGACGCATCTGGCCATCTCAGCAGCCGACTCACTCCCTTCAATATTGCTTCGTCCGGGGGACCCAGTATAAAGGGGCGACATTTCCATATAATTCTCTATTTCACTATTTTAGATCTTATTGCCTTCAGTGCTGCCTGACTGTCGACAAAAATTCTGGAACTCTCCTACTAAGAAGTACAAGACTAGCCGCCCTGTCTAGAGCGTAGATCTTGGCTCGGATGACACTGAAGTCTTTTGGTAGACGAAAGGACCGGTTGATCTGCACGTTCTTCGATTAGACACCGGCCCCGGTTCCTTCCCCGATTTGGGTTCTCTGAGTCTGAGAGCGTGCTTTGCGGCCGTCTCCTTTCTGATATGCCAATGCAAGCGAGTCTTTGCATTTTTCCTATATCTTTCTGTTATTCCCTCTGTCTAGAGCCCTCCACGATACTAAGGACAGTTCAGCGAACAAGCCGGGTCATGGCCTACAAATAGCCGCAACACTTCAGTTCTGAAAGTAAAGGTATGAAGAAAAACTTAAGCTCCAATTAGCATTTATTATTTTCAGCGGTCGGCAAAGAAATAAACTACATTCGCTTTTTATTCAGCTCGACCAAAAACTTCGCACTAATAAAAAAAACAATGACTTCACTATACGCACTTCTTTCAAAAATATTTCGAAACTCATGTACACCGAGAGCCAATTCCACGGCAAACTCGAAATTTCTTCCAATTTTCTGCACAAAAGGGTAAAATGTTATTTTTTTTTTTTTGGTTAATGATATAATTTTTGGCAGCTTTCCCTGTGCAACAACAAACTGCATTTCCAAAATTTTGCAATTTATACGAGTTTCGTATGCACTTCTGCACCCTCATGCTGACAGCTAGCCACCCACATACTTACGTGCATACATATGTAGTACATTTGTAAGTACCTTGCACACCGCGCGCTACGCTCATTTATGTGGCAATGTCAGGCAAAAATGTCAACGTGAAATTTTGCAAACAACTTCATTTCATTTCGTGATTCTCGCCAGCGATAAGAGACAACTCGTATTGATGTTATTGCAGTTGTTGCCCGTTAGTTAGTTGGCGGCAGTTGAGTTGCTCGCTTGGTCGGTTGGTTGGTCGGTTGGTCCGTTGGTTGGTTGGTTGGTTGTTTGACGCAATGATGACCCAGCGGGTTTTCAATGCATACACACACCGATACATACATACATACATACATATGTACACACACACACTTACTACCTAGTTACACTCATTCGTACAAATGTTTATTTGTTACTAAAGTCAAATAGGTATCTATGCACAGAAGCACAAAAAGTAGATACATATTGGCTTTATCAGCAGCAATCGCGCAATCACCAAAAAAAAAAAAAAAAATTGGGAAAAAGTTGAACTTCAGCTGTTCGCTGCAGTTGTTCGTGTGTCACGTATGTCTGTACATATAAGAAGAAGTGTGTGCATTGCATTTTGGACTGTCGTTGCAAATGTCAGAAATTGCATTTTCGGCTAGCGTTTGTCGTCACCGTCGCCGTCGTCGCGTGGCTAGACTTTTCACCCATCTCGGCATATCAACTTGCTTTTCTCCCTTCAAGCGTATACAATAGCGCGAATCGAGTAGCATAGTTTTAGGCTGTTTAGCTGTGGCATGGTATTACCAAATAAACTGGCAGACAAGCAGACAACTGCTTACCGTTGCAGTGTTGCATTCACCAGCTAACTGTATTGTTTGAAGTCCCTGTGTCTTTCTTCATGTTCACTTCTCGGCGCTTTGCACGTTAACACGCTTGGTCGCGGTCTCGTTGCTGTGGTCGCCTCTGTGCTATTTCTTATCAACAGCGGAAATATTCAAAAAAGTGTTGTTGTAGTAATAAAAACGTTAAATTTAATAGTACAGGAAGCCACTATAAAACTAATAGTGGTGCTATGTACTTGTACGAAAAACTACGTTGGCTACAAAAGCGCCGACTTTGTGGTTGTCTTAAGCGACTTCCATCGGCTTGGTGTTGGTTGGTGGTGAGAAAACTTTAACGAATCGAAAATCACTATTCACAGCAACCGAAAAGAATGAAACGGAAACTTTTAAAATTTGTTAACGTCTTTAAAGGAAAAAAGGGACCGTTTAGTTCATTTAATTCTCATTTTCCTCTAGAGGCAACGCCATTGAAGGAATTAAATTTCAGTTGTGATGTGGTCCGATTTTTTATGGCTTTAATTGGAAGGGAGTGGCAACTCCGTACGGTATCAAAATGGATCTACGTGTCAATTCGCCAATGCGTGGGGAGATACTCCTCATCATCATTGTAACTAGTTTTCGCATTGTTAATGTAGAAAGAAGGATAAATAAGTAAAATTTCTATGTTATGTGTATACAATCCGCTAAACCATTTTTTTGAAAAGGGTTGCCACCTGTTAAAAAATAAAATTAAAATTATTTAATAAGTTATACGCATTATTACAGTATGGGTATCAATCGAAATCGTGTTGAAAAAAAAATCTAAACTACATGACGAAGGGTTACCACCTGTTTTAAGTGCTAAATACAACTTCCAATTAAGGGAAGTATGTACATAGGAAATTTAAATATTCATTACAATATGGGTGTTAGACAAAAGAGATTTAGAAAGTTTCGGGTTGCCACCCGATTGGAATTTTAAATTAAATTAAATTATTCTTAAGCCATATGAAATATTCATATATGAGTGTCAGAGAATAGAATGTTAAGAAATACTTAGTTTGAAATCTCATAATATTTTTGAGGTTTTTGAGCTGGCTTGCCATCTGTTTAAAAAGTTAAATTCAAGCTATTTTATAACTTAAATAAATTACTAAAAGATTGATATCAATCGAAATGGGTTTGAAAAGGCTTCCAAACTGTATGCGGGAGGGTTGCCACCTGTTTAAAAAGTCAAATTCCACTTAATGCTTCGAATGTGTCGAACGAAAGATGTTCAAACAGGTTTTGGTTTCAATTTATTTTTGAAGAGTATTGCCACCTATTTAGAAAGACGAATTTCAGTACATTGAAACGAAAGTTTTGTGAAATATGTTGAAAGAAAGAGTTTTAAGAATGTTTTAGTTTGCAAGTTTTTTTTATTGGCGTTGCCACCCCGTATAAAGGTCAAAGTTATTTTAATTACCTATATGGAGAGGGAAGAAGGTTTGAGAAATATTATTCGAAAGGGTTGGAAACTCTCGAATACAATTTAAAGAATAATTTATTCAAATATGTATTACTAATGTGGCATCTTGGCTATTTACACCAAATTATTTTGGAGTATGCTTAAATAAAATAAATACAATACTAATTACTTATTTTTACAATAAAATTTCCGATCTGGTGCTGCATTTGATGAAGAAGCACCCGAGCCAATGTATAGGGGTTAGAGGTTTACGCCGACAGGCTTTGCGGCGGCGGCGTGGTCAACTTGAAAAAGCATCGGCGGCGGCGGCGACGCCGGCGCGTCTGAAAACGCCGGCGCTACTGCCCATTAGGTAGATTCAAAAGAGACATAAAGCTACTAATCTTATCATGTCATCTCGTCAGCGTTAGGCATTGGCCATGCCAATTCAGATTGTAATTGTATTTAATTAATTCATTGAATTAGTTTTAAATTAAAATTACGCTACTTTCTACTTGAATTAAAATGTTGAGTGTCTGCTGCTGATGGATGGGCAAACAGAAGAAAGTCCGACGTATATAAATAAATACATCTCTATGTTCTCTACAAATCCGTATATGTATACTACTGAAATTTAAAGAAATAAAAAAATTTAAAATGTTAAGTTATTGGGGTAATTTATGTCGCTATTAAATTTTTTTTGCAATAATCTTATCATCCGTTATGTTAAATTACGGAGTTGTTACGATTCTTTGCGGGTCATATGTATATTGAAAACAAGGTTTGGTCAACTTCCACCAGAACGGGCCTTTCTGGCCACTTGTAGGTAGCTAAAATATCCACTATTACTGAATGTAATGAAAAATAATAGTAATTTTTACGAAAAATGGGGACTTTAACCCTGTGTAGAAGACATTGCGATGCGCGGGAGCAAACGCCTCCTGGGATTTGACCACCACTTGGGAACAGGGCTTCCAACTATACTTAGCTATGAAGTGCCATATTGAGGATAAAAAAGTGCCAAAATGTGCCAAATAGAAAAATATAACGTGTTACCTATGTTTTTTCTGAGTTACGCTTTTTTGGAAATGTTCAGTGGCCCAAATTATGCGAAATAACTCCTTTAAAAATTTAATCCTCTTTTCGTAAAATAGTGTCTTTATACGAGTAGTATTTAGTTCTTTCAAACGATGTATTTTAATCTGCATACATCATGAAAATTTTGTACAAAATTCCTTAGGCGCCGAACGCCGCCGCCGCCGCCGCCGCCGCCGCGCCGATATTTACGTAACTCGGCGGCGGCGCGTGAGAAATGACAAAAAACGGCGGCGGCGGCGGCGTGGCTCGGCGGCGTATACCTCTAATAGGGGTGACGAAGCCCACGTCCTTCTACTCGACCAAGGTGAGGTGAGAACAGCAATAACGCGACTTAGAAACGACAAAGTCCCTGGGACATACGGTTCATAGGCTTTTCGTCTGTCTTGCCTTTTACTGAAAACCGCGGTTCCAGGCGAGAAAGCGACTATGTATATTTATCGATAGTCAAGCGCAATAGTGAAATCGGGGATCGTATAGACGTCACTCTATGCTGGGTCTCCGGATGAATAAATTTTGAAGGGAACGGGTCGGCTGATGAGATGGCCTGATACGGCTCTGAGATGCCAATTAACGCGGAGGATAATTCATACTACCAATGTTTAGTGATCACGCTAAAAATATTGAAGAATACATCATAGCCGTTACTAATGACATGCGAAACAAACCGGAAGACCGTAAGATCTTCATATTATTATAATTGTGGCTTAGTAGCAAAAAGACAGAAGACCTTCTGAAACTGAATAAAACTGCACTATGGGTATTTACCGGCGTCATCACGGGCCACTGTGCTGTTGCACCAATGCTCCAACGATGGCGGTTATCTACAGGTACTCTCTGCATTTATCAAGAAATTGTAAAATAAATGGTAGAGCATATAAGTGTGTCGATAACTATATCGAAAAATTAATATCTTGTCAATATGTATCAGATCATTGGAGTACCCGCGATAAATATTAAGAGCTAGTAATCGATAAATGTAGAGGTATCGATAATACAATTCGTGTATACAACGATAATAATTACGGTAAATTCGTTAAAAAAATATCGATGACGAGGAGCTGCTACCTTTTGGAAAGGTTAAAATTAATTAATCAATAAGTTAATTAAAATGCTACAATAATTCGGGCGTCAAAGGAAGAGGGTTCGAAAAAGATTTATTCAGAAAATATTTTTAACGGGGTTGCCACTTGTTAAAAATTTGGAATCGAATAATTAATAAGTTAAATAAAATATCGCAACAATGTGGGTGCCAAACCGTTTAGGTTTAAGAACGAGATTTTACGAAAATATTATTCAAGAAGTCTACCAACTGTTCAAAAAGTTAAATTCAGTTGAAATAGCAAGCTAAACGAAATTCTTAAACATGTGCATACAGTCTGAGAGGTTGAAAAAAGCATTATTTGAAAAATACTTTTAAATGGGGTTGCCACCTGTTTAGAAATTCAAAATCAATTTATGTTATTGAAAAGTTAAATAAAATTTTTAGATTGGTATCATATGAGAGAATTTTTGAGAAGGATGTATCTTGTAGGAACAAATGTTTGACGAGGGTTGCCGCCAACTTCGAAATTTTAAATAAATTTATTTTGTGAGTGAGTGTGTGGGTATGTTAGTTGCGCTTTCTTTGCATAAAATTCCGCCTTTTTTTTGAGGACGGTTGACAATAGAATTTTACAGTATGGATGCCACACGAACGAGATCTAAATAAAAATTCGAATAACTAGAGCATTTTTAAGAGGATTGTCACCTATTGAAAAGTTTAAAATACATTTATTAAAAAGTTAAATGAATTATAACAATATGTGAGTCAAACGATTGAGGTTTCGGAAAGCTTTTTTTTGAAAGTTATTTGAAAAGGGCTGCCACCTAGTTAAAAGTCAACTTGCTTTTTTCATAAGTTAAACAGAATATTACAATATTTGAAATATATCTAATAAATAAATAAATAAACACATGGTTTTTAAGAAGGCTTTACTTCGAAAGCATTTTTAAAGAGCTGCCACGTGTTTTAATATTTATATAAAATTCAGTTATTTTAATGAAATATTACAATATGGATGTAAAAGGAAGGTTGTCGAAAAAATCTTTATTTAGAAAATAATTTGTAGAAGGTTGCCACCTGTTTCAACGTTAACTTCAATTATATGAAATATTACAATATGGATGTCAAACGAAAGAAGTTTAAAAAAAGCTTTGTTACGAAAACATTTTTGAAAAGGTTATTCCCTGTTTACAAAATCAGATTCAATTTCAAGTGACTTTTTTGGTACATTTGAAATCTTAACGTTAAACCAAGGATCACGCGGACGGAACTGCGCACAAAAGCCAATGAATCAATAAAATTGACGTGATTATGTCTTGTCAATACAATAGTGACAAAAAAAAATTCTCATACGATCATTTCGCTTTAGTGTAGAATCAAAATCTGAATTTCAGTATTTTCTGAAGGGAATATTAAAATTCTCAGGAATAGAATAAAACAACGATCCAACAATGAACCCTCCTTATCAGGCCACCTTTGCATCGTCATGGGTTCATTACGCAGAAACCAAATATTTTCTTGTTGACGATGTGACATATGACAACTTCACCCAGTGTGACGCAAAATCAAATATTTATGTGTATGTATGTCTATATACAACTATGTATGTTTGTTAATATTTATGTAGCTATGCATATCCATATTTACATTCATACATACATACATACATACATACCTTTCCTATTTGCATGAAATTTTGGTTTCGTTACCCTTCAATGGCGCTTTGGTTGTGGCGATTGGTGAGATGTCAGGTTGTTTGGTGGTGGTGGTGGCGGCGGCGGTGGCGGCGGTGGTGATGGTGTGGGGTTATTGTTTATTTGCTCGTGCATTTCGTAAATTGTCTACGGAACACCGATTTATTTGCATTGATATTTGCGTACGTGTTTATATTGCAATTGTCGGCATATCACGCTACAGTCACTATATGCACAGAGGAGCAGTAACAACAAATTTCCAAGCACACACACATACATACATGCAAATAAACATCTTGTATGCAATTATTCATACAGTGCAAATACATGCAGCCACATACATACACACACACACACACACACACACACATACTCGCACATTTATTTGCATTCAAAATTATTCCAACGGTGTGGTGAGTTTGTGTAAACAATGAAAATAGTGAAAAATGCAGAAATGACGGGAAAAACAGGAAAAGGCAGGAAAGGCACAAAATTGCAAGGCGGACAAAACGCGTACACATACACGAATATTTAGCGGTGGCAATGTGGAAAAGTCTCCGATATGCATACACACATACACATGCACTAATACATATGTTTTTTTTATATATACGCTCACGTAATTGTACACAAGTTTTTTCACGCTCAAATGAAGTTGTTTGTAAACAATCCTGGCCTCCAGACAACCTACAGGCCACACACACACACACACACATTCAATTAAACATCCAGTCCTTGGCAAACGCGCGTGAAATCACCTGCGCTGCGTTTGCTGCTGCACCGCTAGAATAAATTGCTGCAAATTAATGCAAAATTTCATTTTCATTGCTGTTAGTCGCTAACATACTATTTTTTAGTGTGTGTCCTTTTTTGTTTGCTTTTGGTCTGTTTTGTTTGCTTGGCTTTAATCGCCGTCTGCAGCATTTTAATGTGCCATTGTCGCATAATCACTACCGCATGTCCTTTTTCAATGTCAAGGGTCAGGGCCAATAGGAAAGCACGCGTACGCATGTATGTACATAGCTTCTTATTCTACTTAGTTTATTAGTCTGCGACGTTTGTACATATCTGCTAAGAAAGTGGTTTTTCAGCGAGTGGTAAGAGACGTTGTTGTTTGAGGAAATACATAACTGTCAAATTGAGGCACTAAAGACGTACATATTTATCAATTTGGTGATAAGAAACTTCTTAATGGACTTGATATATTATTTTAGAAAATAACCGTCATACTTAATATTTAAAAATATATCTCATAGTACATATAAGTCCGAGGTATTGAGAAGAAAGTCTATGATGAATCTTTGTTTTGGTACAGCTCCTATTTTGGAAGAAACGTCGAATATATTGCCGTAAACTTTAGGTACTCAAAATACACGGCATATTTTCGCACAGGGATCCCCTCTAGGAGCAATGACAGCGAAGAGGACAGAGTCCTAAATGTGTGAATGCCTCCGTTATGTCCAGGAAGACCCCCAATGCGAGTTATCCGTTCTCCGGGGCCGCCTCTAGGCGTCTTACAACATTGTGTAGGACAGTATCTACTAATCTTCCCTTCTTGTATGCGTGTTGTGGCTTTGATAGCAAGTGCCCCGCTACGTTTTGTTTGATTAGTACATCTATTAATCTCTCCAGGGTCTTTTGAAGAAACGAAGCTAGGCTAATGGGCCTATAGTCCTTGGTGTATGCGTGGCCACTTCTGCCAACTTTTGGCGAGAAGACCACCCTTGGAGTCCTCCAAGATATTGGAACGTCCTTTAGCCTTAAAGAGCCTTCAAATATGTGGCATAGCCAGCTTCTGGTCTTCCGACCCGCCTTCTGTAACATCGCTTGTAAGATACCTTCCAGACCCGGCGATTTATACTGCGAAAAAGAGCTCAAAGCCCACTCCAACCGGGATGGTGTCACCAGTTCTCCTGCAAGGCTGCCAACTCCTGCAGCGTCAGGTAGACCGCCTGGACCCTCGACTGCAGGGAAGTGAACCTTGAACGATATATCCTCGCTACCCCGAGTTCACTCGCCGTCCTTCTTTCTAATGAGTTCTTGGGTTATGCAACTCTTGGAGGGGTCCTACCTCAGCCTCGGTCTTGGTGGAGCTCTCGATTCCATTGCAGAAATTCCACCATGAGTTTCTTTTCTCACTACGTATTGATTATTTTTTTTTTATCTTTAGAAGATCCCTATAATCATGCCAGCACTCGTTGGAGTCCGCACTCTTTGCAAGTCTAAAAGTTACCCTCACCTGTTTCCTATAAGTACCAAGTTCAGGGCTCCACCAAGGCAGCTTTGCCCATCTCCTAGCCCTCCTTACGATACAGGCTTGTTTATAAGCATCATTTAATATTTTTGACAGGTGATAGTTTACCCCTCCAGATCCTCCAGGTCCTCCACGCCTTTAACCGCCCTGGATGAACTCAGGCCGGTCCTCAACCAGTTTTTGAAAAGTGGCCTGGTTGTGAGTCTGGGGTTTCTAAAGAAATTATCCCTCAGGAATTTCCTAGCAGAAATTAGTAGAGCCTATATAAGCATTGTCCGGAAAGGAGGGCCTGTTAAGCATCCTCCATCCAGTCAGCTCTACGTAAGGCTCAGAATAAAAAGTTAAGTCAAGAACGCTGTTCGACGTTGGTCCCACATATGTGGGAACCTTGCCACTATTAGCTACACACAAGTTGCCATCAAGAGGGAAACAAAAAAGAAACTTACTTCGTTCATTGATGTCGTTACATCCCAAAGAGAATGGTGTGTATTTTTATTCGCGCCGTTGAAGACGTCCTGTCTTCTGCGCTTCTCCTCCTCCACCAGCCTTCTAAACTCTCTGGGTGGGGCGTCCGTGTTGTGCACCATGTAACAGGACAACAAGATTACTACCTCCTTTCCGTCTCTCTCGATGGTTACAACCGCCAAGTCCTCGGTACTGCTTGCATAGTGCACATTATGGTTACGTGCCTTAAGTCCACAGACCTTTCCTCCCGACGAGAGCCATGGCTCCTGGACTAGCGCCACGTCGAACGAGTCCTCCACTAATGTGATGATGAGTTCGCTCGAAGCCACCTTACTATGTTGAAGGTTTATCTGGAAGATTTCAGCATCTGGTCGCTGCTTGCCCCCGTCAACTTCAGGCTAGCCAAGTTATCGAGACCTAGGTCCTTCTCGAACTCACATGCTTCGAGCGTGTTTAGATTATCTTCCTTAGGATGCCTTTTCGTCAGCCGAAGATAGACGCTGCCCATGCCCCACTCTGGGTAGAGGAGGTAATCCGAGTCCTCGTTGATCGGGAGGGAGCCCACCTCCTCGATACATGGATCACTCTCCAAACCCCTGTGGGTATATTTGGGTTTTGACTTCACAGCAACTGCAAGGCGTCCTCCGCCTTCACCACACACGGAATGCATACCTTAGCCTTTGGTATCGTGGGGATCAGAGCCCTATTCACCAGCTCTAAATGTGCATTACCCTGTCTTTGGAGGTTAGGTATAACTCCCTTTAATCAGTGTCGCGTCGTCGTTGCATCTAATGAGTTGGTTTACCAACCTTCCGCATCGAAAAAAGGCATGGGCCTACCCGACTCCTTATGAATATTCTTTATCATCTGGCGGAGTAGTTCCCTGTCCACAGATTTTCACCTACTATCTGCCTAACTATCTCACTCAGTTTCGCGCCGGGGAGCCGAGAGCCATCGTTCCTGGCCCCCTGCTCGCCACCACCTTGTTCGCCGCTCCTATGCCTTGCCGCCACGGAGATCGAGGCCTTGTCGTCGTCGTTATGCCGCCCCACTTCAGCCTGCTTCACAGCACTTCCGCTGACTTGCCGTCGTTTACCTGCCCTGCAGCTTTGGACGTCGACAGCCTAACTTCCTGCCTACTTTTTTCTCGCTTGGTGATGGATTTCTGGATAGCTACTGACTAATCACAAGCACAGGATTCCTTAGAAAAACGAAAGAGATCGTGGGCATACTGGATTAGGGACTATTTCTCAAAGAGATACACTTAACTAACTAACTATGTAAAACCTATCAAAGCAAGATCCTTGAAAAGAGTTCTTATGCGTCTTAGCTGCATTAAGGGCTGTATTTTTAGGTTTGAATTTAATCCTTCAAGCAACATGTTGCAAATGCATTTGACAAAGACGCAGCTGAATGGCGATGGTATAACTGATTATGAATGAACTCAAAAGGTGGTATTTATAAAAATCTTTCTATTTTAAATGTGTACTAAAATCGCACAAACTACATACTGAACTCATTCACAATGTGTTATGAATTTAACTGGGTGTACATATGCATGACAACGCTGATATATATGTACATATGTATGCATAAAATCCAACTGAATATAGATATGTACATATAAGTCATAAATACATATGTATATGCACATATGTATGTACTCGTACACTGCCATCAGGCGGCTCGCAGTTGGTAGTTCATCCGGCAGCTAAACCGAGAGTGCACTTCGCTCATTAATTTGTGATTTTCAGTGGCGTAGGTCGGGTGCCACATTTTGGCTTTGTTAGAATTTATGTAGCTGAGATTTGGTAGAAATAAGGGGTGAGTTTGGTAGATCCAACCGACATTCCCATTGCAACTTTTAAGATTGAATTGAACGCTCAGTGACTCTCTCATATTTAGACAAACAAGTTGCAGGGGTGGTATTTGAGTGTAAGAGGATAGTTGTACTTAATTTCAATTGAGTGACAACAATATAAGAGTTTTGAATGGCTTTAAGCATTTGGTGATTGGGTTAAGGCATATGTATGTAGGTTGGAAGCCTCGATAGTAATAGTTTTAATATACAAATTAATGAGGGCTCCAGAACCATTACAGATAATTTGGAATCTGAAGGATTTTCTCTAATCTTCGAGGTTTTTTTTGGAGATATATTTTGTTTACTCTTTTGTTACGTCGCTGTCTTCTTTGTTTCGCCCCCCTAGATGTAACTCCATAAAAAAATTTCGTTAGTAGATTATTTTGTGAAATTGAGTATGTGTGCTTTGTCTTCGCATTTAAGGAATTTTCTGGTATTTTCAAGAAGACACCAACACAATATAAAGCTTAGTAGAGGAGGGAGCTGATTTTTATGATCTAAAAACTTATCGACAGTCAAAATAAAATAGCAAAATAAACAGGAACGGCGTTACGAATCGCAAAAAAAGCAAAAAATAGTGAACTGAAAACCGAAAAGTAGGTAAAAAGACACTTTTAGTTTAGAAATGTTTATTTAACAAGAAAAATTAAACAACTAGTTTCATAATAATTTTTTCAACAATTTTTTTGCCTTAAAATGCACATTAGTTGTAGAATTTATATAAAATTTTGTACGGTAGTATTTCGGTTGCTCCAAAGACCCCACATCTCGAAAATTAAAGTTATATCTGCAAATCATAAGTTGCTAGAGAGCACTTTAAACGCTCCAAATCCAACCCAAAATAAGCCAATGTTTACCGTTATTTCTTCGACAGATACCGAATTGGTTTTTTACAAAAGTGAACCTGTCGATAGGTTTGGAATTTTATCTTTGAAACGCCACACTTTTCTTTGAAATCGCTTCATTAGTTCTCGTGCAATGAGCGTTTTCGTGAAGCTCTAAAAATTACAACTACAACATTTGAGCATAGCCTCCATATCGAAACGTAAGACGTATTCTACGTCAAAAAACGGAAACTTGGCTCGCACTACGTTCATTATCGTGCAAATTAAGCGCTGAATTTCTTAAACAAAAAATCATTGTGTCTGAAAGTGAAAGAAAGAAAGCATTGATAAGAAAGAAAGTGCTATTTAAAAATTCACATTATTAAAACAAAACCAACCGCCATAATTGCAAGTGTTGGTGTGAAAAAAAATGCGCGATATTACTTGCCACAACCAACCCACTGCGCGGAGCGTCTCCAGTAAACGCTGGCGGCACTAGCGGACCGCAAAAGACTACGCGCCTGTAGAAAAGCAGTTTTTCATCTTTTACTCGCAAACACACTTTACCAATGCATTTGTGTATGGCGACAAAAAGAACAGAAGATGATTAAAATAAAGGAGGACGCAGAAATGACAGAAGTTAAAAATTAAAGCCCGCCGGGACTTGTGTGCTTCTCCTTTATCGCACGCGGCCAATTGAGAAGTGTCACCAAACCAAAGTATTAAAGATGCAGCAATGCATAGCTCGAATGCAATGTGAATCGAAATTTGTGTGTAAGTACCGCGGTGGCACCAGGAAGGTGATGTTGGCGCTGCCGTGTGGTGCGGTAAGGGGAACATAGCAACGTCATGGTTGTCGATAAGAGCACCCAGTCGCCTACTGCGGCAATAAAGATAATAAAGATGATGCAGCGAGATATTTAGGGGTGGAGTATTGCGGCGAGAGGCCAAATTGGAGAAAATCGCAATGCAGTGACAGTCAGCGCCATCATTACATTGGAAATTTGGTCACTTAAATAGAGAAGAACTTACTGCCTGCCTCTCTGCTGCCCATAATTAAGTAGCATTCATGAGATAAACTATTTGATTTAAATTTAAACAACCAATGTTCTGGAAGAGGTGCAGATGCTAGGTGGTCGTCCGACTTCTTCAAGGCGAATACTGGAATCAGAGAGATGGAGCCAACAATGGTTAAACCTGGTGCAAACCAGGAGAGTATCCGTTCGAAGAAGTCCTGTATTGGTGATCATCAAACGGGTGAAAAGTTGTGTGGAAGGCAGCTGACGCAAAGAGGGCAGAAGGAGAAGATAGCTGACTCCACACTTAAAATGAAAAAGCGAAAGATCGCAATAGAATGGAGTATGTTTTACCTGTTCTGGAGCTGGATCGGCTGTTTGTTCGACTCAACTATCCGCTTATCACCATTTGCAAGAAAATAACGTTCTTGGGAGACCCCGAAAGTCGCATGAACTCAACCATCTTCAACTGGTGGTTATACTTACGTACTGGTGGTTAACTACTTACGGAATGTCATTGCCGAGTCGAAAGTTGAACCGTAATTCGAGGAGATACAGGTAGAAGTTAGTATAGTAAAGACACAGTGCTCTAATGAGTTTTCCCGAGAGTGATTTATCAAAAACGGTAGCAGAGATGCCAGCTTGCAAAAATTTTAAATTCGTTCTGAAAGAAGGAAGGAGTTGTAGGATGGTTAGGGTCCCCTGCTTAGATCCCGCACCACCTCGGAAACCAACTAAGGGTGGATGCTATATCAGTATATTGAATACGAGCCAATGGCGAATGTACTCATAAACCAAAAGTGGTGGACGCTGACGAACGCCCGCCTTGCGATTTTAGGTTATCCCAGCCCCCATTTACCTTCGATGAAGATTCTGGGCATCGTTCAGTATGCCAAGTCGAATGGCCCTAATAGTGGCTTGTGCCCTTAATGCACAAAACACTATTTGCGGTAGCAGGAATTGCAGCTCGCGTGGGATTAAGCTATTAGACTAAATTGGGTGTCCTAGACCACCACTATACATCTTCTGAAATGGAGGAACAATTTTTTCCTGAAAAAGGTAAACATATGAAATACCAAGTCAGAGATGCTCCATCTTTTGGTGGTAATACCGACTTCTTGTTTCGACCGGAAGTTGATTATACTGACCCGAAGTCTATAACACCCTGAATTCTGTCGTCTGAATGAAAAATTTAGAATTTAGTTATCGAACCAACGTTTGTCACCAGCAGAAGGCAAAAAGTGATTGATATAACTTAAAATAACGAAGTTATCGCAGATCGAAATCCGCGAAAGGGGGACAGGAAAAATTTGGATTGCTTTCTTGTAATGAGAATACCATATCTACCTTAAGTCAAAAACTTGAAATCAATTGAAGTGCCAAATTGAAGTGGCGACCCGTAAGGTAACAAGTAATTTTAGTAGTTGTATTGAGGAAGTATTCATGTTCATTCAGACACAGCAGGCAGGGAAAAGCGGCCCCATTGTTAAACCGTGAACTTCATAAGAGGTCGAGGAGACTTTTGAACAAGGTTCTGCGACGCTGAAAAGAGGAGAGTTGGTCTAATTATGCTATTGTACAGAAGGAATATATGACTTGTGCATAGCACCATGGATGGTGACTGAGATGTCAAGGGTCAATCTTTGGTGACAGAAAGTCACCCAGTCCAGAACTAGACACTATCTTGAGGAAGGCGAAGGTTTTCAAGGTGATGTAATGTGGAACGATTTTCCGTCATCAGGTCAAGGTGCTCTAAAGGGCTTACAATCCGCGGATTGGACTGAATCTAATTAAAGGACTAAGCAGGAATTGTCAGAGATTATGACACGATAGATATCATCAAAGATCCACTGCGTATCTCTAACTTGTAGGGTGACGAGTACAGGGCGCTTTATGTACAGCGGTGCGGTTCTCGTGACACTAAGTTGGTGCATTATTGGGTTAGATATAATGAGAATAAACGAGCTACATTTCTACTACAGTTCACCAAATAATCTGGTAAGTTTGCGGAGGAGTAATGATTTCCTGTGACACCTGTTTTCCCCTATCGTCTTTACTTTTTCTCTAGGCTTTATTCACAATAAGCAGCTATGAGTAAGTACTTCGAAAATCGTTTTGGAATCTCCAGCTTACCACAATTTCATTCCATAATTCTTCAAGTAGTCGATCGACTTGTAAAGTTTGGAGACTACGCCAACCCAGTAGAGGCTTACAAAATGATACTCTTTTATGCAGATTTTCCGACGGTGGCGCTATTGGTATACATATACATATTTTTGTTGGAAACAACATTGCCGAGGTCATCACCGTAAACAGAAAGTTCTGCAGAACGATGATAGCCATTTAGTTTTACCCAAATCCTAAACGCAGGCCAATGCTCATATTAAGCTGAGTCTATGCGATGGACTTATTGAAAATTAGAATAAGAAGTCGGGGCTTGAATTTGAACGACAATAAATGCTGGGCTTCTTAAAAAATAAAAGAATTTCGGTAACATTTTTCACACAGATTGTGTTATTGGACTTCAATACCGACCTAACTTTACGGAATCCTCCTTTAGTTGGTTAGTTACTTAATTTAATTTGTACAAAGGAACAAAAGATACCCGACCAGAGGCAATACAACCTTGATAATTTCCAAAGCCTAATGGCCTAAGATACTATCAGCCTTCTTTCTTCTTTCTGAAACTTTGGAGTTGGACTATGGAAGAACTAAAGTATTATAGTCTTTGTCCGGCCAATGCAGGATAATCATACATAATGGGCTCTGACGTATCCGCCTCTTCTAGACAATAATGGCAATTCGTCTGGTGCATGGGCAAGCGGACGTGGTTATGCCTGGATCGGTAACATGTAAGAAATGTGATGTTTGATTTATTGTAGGGATTTGTAACTTTCCAAGAAAAGCATATCCAAAAAGTCTGGCCGGTCTAAGAACCCCTGCCGCTTCCCAGTCCTTACTGCATTCTCTCGTTTACCGACGCTGTGGGTGTGCCTGCAGTAGGATGAACTGAAAAATGGTTCCGGCCCCACAAGGACAGACTATGAGCCTTTCCTGGTCAGTTTGTCAGTGACGTCGTTACCTTCAATTTTACATTGTCTTGGCACAGAACATAGTGTAACCGTGTCTTTTGCTGCCAAGGGTACATAGAAGAGCCTGAAGGTAATCATCCTATTGTATACGACACTGCTGGCCGCTAATATAGCTCGAAAGGCGCCTTTAACACTTTTTTCAAGGTTCAATCTGGCACAGGTTGAGATTGTTAGTATCACGGCCTGAAAGACTGTGGGTTAAATTCCCATTGCAATTGAAAGTTTGGTGCTGGGTCAATAGATATGCGGTACAATTCCGTCGCCTCTGTACATATCTGGGATTAAATGGAGGTGAACCTGGATGGGATGACAGGAAATAATCTCTTTTGGCGGGTATTTCCAAGGTCATAGAGTTATTCAAGCGCTGTTTCTCCAAGGGTAACCCCTTTACTCCTACACTTTCTATTCTTGAGCAGGTGAGTTCTTAAGAAAATTTAAGATCGTAGAACACTTCTAGTAAATTGATGATGAAAGCAGTATATTAATGAACTTAGGCTAAACTTGCTCAAAGTACAGAGAAATGAAAAAAAAAAATTAAATAAAAAAAAAATTATATAAATAAGTTCATTTTGTTCTCTGACTTAATACTACATTAGTAACCATGATAAAAGTCCTGCAGTGTCGCTCGCCGTTATGAGAAATAAAGTAAAACAAAAAAAAAAAAAAAATCAAATGGTAAAGGCAAGAAAATGTCGAACTGAAAGTGACACGCAGCGTGTGATAAAAATCAAAGACCAACATGATAAAAAAAAAGCGAGCGAGAGGTGGTGGCCTGATTTTTTTGTTGCGTCTTTCGTTTTCTTTATTTTTTATTATTCAGTAATACTTGTATAATTGAACACCCCGTGAAGTATTGGAGTATTATGAACAGAGTATGAGAAGTAGAAAAAAATACACTCAAATATGCTAGACCTGAATTTAAAAGAGAGAGCCAAGCGGTTTGTTTGAAATCTCTACGCGCGTCCTTTGCCTTAAATTGTTTCTGTGCACTCTTACTTTGGCCACTCAAAAAGTTTGCATGCCTAGACTAACTCACTAAAATTAAATTATTTTAAACTCAACTCGATGATGACTGCATACAACCTTTTTTGTTTTTCTGTTCGATTGCGCCTGAGTGAAAACGCCTTGCGATTGCTTTGGAAAACATCAAATATTGGAATGCATGCAACCGGTATGACAAGCATGTATCATCACTTCTCCAACACAACATCTGCAAATACTTAACTTTTGTGCTCTCTCATTTTCCTATTTTCATTCACATATTCGATTTGCCTTACGCCCTTACTATGGCTCTCTCACTTTTGTTCGCAAATGTTCATAGCTCTAAGGGTTGCCTTCTTAAGATGAAGATGCGCAATTTCGAGAAATATTTTTTTTTGGATATTTATTGGGTATTTTAGTAGATAAACTTAACAATCAGATTGACCCGTTTCTTTTTTACCATTTCATCTTTTCTTCAAAATTAAGTTAAAGTTGCGTTAGCTTGATCGCCTCGAACCCTACTGTCTGTCGCCTCAAACACATTTAATTTGTTTGCTGAAGCGTCGTCTTTCAATCGCACATCAATACTATGCCAACCTAGCCGCTGAGTGTTGCTTCGTTAAACCACACCAAATATGTTGGTAGGAATGATCGTATATTTCGAGATTGGTTCAATTAGATAATCGTCGCTGATGAGTAAAGGACCAAATTTTTATGACGAACTTTTCTTTTGAACACCCTGATGTGTTCCCCATAGTAGTGGTTGGATGAGCCTCATCTTTCGAAAGAAATGCCCGGTAATTGATTTCCCTAGGTTGGCATACTTTGTATTTTCTCCGTCCTCTCAAGCTGGATAACCCTCCGGTAGTGCTTGGCTTTTTATTATTGTAGGTGATAAAGCAATGCAACCTTAAGCTCTATTGAGGGCACAATTATGGATCATTGGTGTGTCTTTTAACCCAGAATGCGAGCGAAACTTTAGTATTGAGCCTAAATATCTGGGTTTAACTACACCCCAGTTATTAAATAATCATCCAACGGTCTTTTGCGTTTGTGCATCAGTGTAGGATACCTTTCTAAGATGTACCATGCAGCTTCGATATATGTCCCACAAAATATGCATCGCGAGTAAATTCCCAGTTAGATGAGGTGGTAGTTTAGCCGGCTATGTCCTGTCAGAATTTCTTAAGTTAATATCGGATAAGCTCATACATTTCTTAAAGCATTTTAGGTTATATGTTCCTGAAAGCGTTTTAGAATAATGTAAATCCGATGCGATTTTGTCGAGCCTCTTCCTCCAGCTGGCCAGGGTAGAATGCACCCTTTTCCTTTCTCACAAAATGGCTCTGGGCAGGTGAAGAAGATTGATGCCCGTCCCTTTGATTGGTCAAACCAGGAGTATTTAACTCACCAAGGCACTCCATCACCAGCCTAGGTGTTACCTGCTGAGATCATTGACATACTTAAGAGCCGCCTGGCTGTCAGCCAAGATTGCAACGCTGTAGCGTACGTTTCAGCCTGAAAAATGGACATATATTTTCTCATAGTTTCCGAGTATCTAAACCACGGTCAATGCTTGCGTTTCAGTAGAATTTCATGGATCTCATCTGGTGTGTAGGATTCTAAAAGGAGCCAGACATGAGCGCGTGAACGAAAGAATAAATCCATCAACTTTGTTCCCTTCCAGACCATTTAAACCAACTTTATACAGAGACTATGGAGTTGGTCTTTGAAGCTATTACGCGAAACAACTTTCCAGCTGCGCCGCCAACGTGAGACCTTCTTCCAGGGACATACATTATTCTAACGACCCATTGACTCCTTAAGTTGCCGCTGGAATCTTTTTTTCGGCCAACCTGCTATTTAGGCCTAGCGCGAGTTTCTTTACTTGAAGTTACCTAACTACCATCTGGAAAGGCTAGAGATAGTTTTATGGGTCCTGGCAACCACACCAAGCACCATTCATCCAAAAATCGCATGCGGCTTTGACGGGCGCTTGCCAATCATCGATTTCAGCTTGTCTCCTGGGATTTACTTTGAGTAAATAGCGCCGGTGTAAGACGATTTCGGCTTCCCCCGACTCTACGGCTTCCCCCGACCAATCCTTGCCTTAAAGGAAGCGATTTTGTCTCCGCCGGCTTAGAATTTTCTCCTAGGATAGATTAATCTTAGAAAGTCGACTGAACAACGCAGATTGATTATTGTTTTTGGTTTTAGTCGTTGGAGAATTCATGATGACCAAACAGGAAACCCGCAAAGTCAAGTTTACATGGTTCCACATGGTTTCTCTCATTCGTGTTTGTACCATTAACTTAACAGCGGAGGGTTCTGTACGTAGCTCTGAGACCTCGTCAGCTTTTACCGAGACGGCTACAGTTGCCACCTTAGCCCACCAGGCATTTCTGCTGAGTGTCAGTTCCGCATACTCAGATAGAAAACCATCGCAATCACCAAGATTGTGATCAAAAAATCTATACTGAATTCTAAGTGGCGCTCAGAGAGTGAGGCACAGGTACGGAACGGAACTGGATCTGTTAAACAATGTAAAATACCTTGGAGTTATTTTGGATCGCAATCTTAACGAGAATCCAAACATTCAACAGCGTGCCAGGAAGGCTACAGTTGCTCTCTATGCAACCACAAGAATGTTAGGCAACAGATGGGGTTTAAAACAAAGAATTGTGCATTGGATGTACACAGCTATAGCCCGACCCATACACGTTCACGGGGCGCTGGTCTGGTGGTCGGCCCTTACTACTTCTCGGATAGTCAAGCGGCCAATCAGGCACTCCTTTCTACCTCTGTTAGATCTCAAATAGTGGATGACTTTAGGAGAGAGCTGGCCTATACTTCTGATCCATATGAAATTACCCTAATATGTGTCCCGGGGAACATTTACGGAAGCGCGGCAGCGCAGGAACTAGCAATGTGTGGCTTTGCACTGAATCTGTCCCTGGCGGAGGACAAGGCCGCTTCGCTGAGGGAGATCAAAGCGAAAGTTACCGAAATTTATCACTCGAAGGCCAAGCAGAGGCGGAACCGTACAGGATCGTATAGGATTACACAGCATTTCGGGGTATCCTACGACCCACTTAAAACAAAAGCTCCCTAAGAAATGACCGCGTTGGGGTACATGCCGAAATTATTGGATTGCCCTACGACATGTTGCGATGTCCCGGGCTCATAAGAGCTAACCGAAAACTTGTTGTGCGAGTGTCCAGCCCTCGCAAGGATGAGGCTAAAGACACTCGGCATACCATTTCATATAGTTCAGAGAGAAGCTGCCTCACTCTGTATAACGTACTGCAATTCATTAAAGTCGTGAAATGAATTTAGTTTGTACGAGCCAACAGCCTGACAATCCACTTAAACCAACCAATCAACCAAGGTTGAATACTGCTCTACACCACTAATGTGTAATATAATCCAACTAAATATTCAAAAATCCACAATGCAATTTAATATTTTTTTTTTCATTGAGCTCTGGCAACTCTGGCTTCCTTGCTACTGCCTTACCAGTTCGTATACCATCCTGTGATTGGTCTCATTACTGCCACTTCGTTTCCTTTCTGCACGCTCATTCCAACATCACCACCTCCCCCAGAACGCGTATGTCAGTTGCTTATCAAAGGCAGCGCCGCTCTCGTCGTATATGTGGGTGAGTAACGTCAAGGATACGAAGCTACATACACGGTTGAGTAGAAATGGTGAGAGCGAAAGAGAGAGTGTGAGCGAAACAGAGGGAGGGAGAGTGAGAGAAAAGCGGTGGTTGTGGGTTCGCACCTAAGTAAGTAAGTCAAAGTGCTGAACTTCCACTCGTTTTTGCAGCACGCACCCGAGTGATAGTAGCTGCTATGGTGCTGCCAGTTTGGTCGTACAAATGTCGCGTTCGTATTTTTTTTTTGTTTTAACACATTTTTCGTGCTTATTAAGGGCACTTCGGCCTCAGTTGACTGACTTGGTTTAACACAGTTCGGCGGCTATGCATGCGTTCGGATCATCCTTAAAAATAATATGCGCATATGTATGCGTGTGTGTGTGTGTGTGTGGGTGTGTGTGTGTGTGTGTGTGGTAGCGTATATGTGTGCATGAGTACGGTTAGCTTTGCTTTTGCTCCTGTCTTTGCTTCTGCAGCATTGTTGCTTGTGATTGCTCATTTTTGTTGTTGTTGTCCACTTCGTTTCGATTGCGGGCGTTTGATGTTTGTATTAACTTTCGGCTGATGGCTGACGGCTGCGTCGGCAGCTCAGTTAGCGTCGCTGCAACGGCAAAAGCAAGTGACACTTGCTTTTTTGTATTTTATTTTCCATTTTTTTTTGCATTATTTCCTTTTCAAGTGCTCTCATTTTCGCTGTATTACGTTTAATATTTTCGGTTTGACGCTCTTGCCACCCACGCCGCCACCACCACCACCACACCTTTGACACAGGGAGCTGCTTCCGGTGAGTAATTTTGATAGCAGCGAACCTTTTATTATCTCCGTAGGGGGCCACCCACCCACTACAGTCGCTGCGACGAATGCGTCCAGCTTGAAGTGAACGTCAACGTTAACGCTTTCACTGGAAAAGAGCAACCACTCACGATGACTTGAGCACCAGCGAGTCCTTATTTTACAGTCAGCGCATATCCTTAGCACTCTCGTCGTTTGACGTTGCAAGGCCGATTTACTGGACGCCTTGATTGCTCGCTACTCCCCCATTGTCGGTGTTGGCCAGGATATGTCAGGCAGCCAGGCAGCCCGGCAGCGAGCCAGGCCCGACATAGATAGCCAAACTTCCTGGCACATTACGTTGCCCACCGTGTCGACGAGCGGTATTTGTAGTGTAGTGTAGAATTGTTCGATATGCTTAGCCTAGTAGCCGAGCTTGTGGGAAATTTTGTGTACTGCAGCTGTTCAGTTGCTCATGACTATTCGAGTGAAGTGGCTGTTGGCGTAACAGCAGCAACTCGGAACGCATTGTGTTGGTGAGATGTGCTTTTTGCTTTGCAAGCACAAAAGAGGATGCAAAGCGGCGGCAATAACGGGGACAAAAAAAATGAAGAAAAGTAAAAACGATTGAAATAACTTGTAAAAAAAAAAAATTTTTAAATTAGTATGATAATTAAATATAAAAGTAATACAGCAAAAAAAATATATACAATGTGTTGGCATACTTTTAGGCGCTAGCCACTGGTTTCTGGCTGCACAGCTATTTAAGACTAAATTCGAGTCCGCAATAATTAGCTGCCTTTAACGTGCCTTATTTTTCGAAAACTTACGAAAGTTTAATAAATATATCATCACTCTCATCAGCAGCAAAATAATCAAGGCATTTAGCTAATTCATTATCGTCTTCCAAAGTGTGTTTTTATCAGCATAAATATTTTTTATCAGCAAAAAAATAGTCGCTGTTAATGTGGTGGCATACGCCCAAATACACACACTCTCACAAAGCTTTGGCACACATAGCCAAAAATCATATCAACGCCCATTAAATATTGCCCGGAGCCGCGCTATCACTTACCACCACCATCGCCACGCCATCAACAATTGTAAGCAGCATTTCATGCCAACAGCAGCAGCAATACAACCACCAGCACAGCCACCGTCACCGCCATCACATACCACATCCCTTATCAATGCAATCACATTTTACCACAACTCATGGCACTGCGCGCCGAAACATTTTTGTGGCTATTTCTCATCAAAACATCTCTACGCTCAGCTCTACAACGACATTGACATTATCTTCACTTTTGTGCAAAAACAAAATGCTACAAAACATAAAACTAGAGTTTCTTTGTGTTCTTAGCGTGTTGCGTGTTTACCTCGTGTTGAACTAAATGAAAAAGAAAAAAGAAAAATCCCCTCCGCTTCCGCTTCGCTCAATAGCAAAGTGTATTCGAGTCTAAAAGTAACTAACTTTTCCACTATCGTTTGCCGTTAAATGCTCCATCGTCACCACCACCACCACCGCCACCGCCAGCGTCGCCGCCGCGTGTCAAGTGAAATTAACTTTAAATGTAATTTAATTGCTCTCGCTTCCAGCGTACGACGAAGTGGGGCCATCAGTGGTTTATTAGCTACAAAACAATTCAGATGTGTGCTACAGTATGTGTCTTTAATTACATACTCACTGGCATGCATGCTATGCCATACATACATATGCATGTATGTATAAGCAGTATGCATTGTTCCCATATGTACATATGTATGTCCTGCGGCAGGTTCGCTTGGGTGAGTAAATCTTAATTGTTTCATTAAATCAAATTAAGAGCAGCAATTTAGTGCCACACTCCTGCAGCAATTTACCAAAGTTCTTGCTAGTGATCAGATGACAAAGCTTTTATTTTTACTTAAAAACATCTTACAAGCTGAGCTGCTCTTGAGTTAATAATAAAATAAAAGTGAGCGCGCGGCATAAAATATTAACGGCTGAGTGGCAGGTAGCCCTATCCCAGCGAAACACAGTGCTGCCTAAGTGGGCATAAATCGAAAAGTCTTTGTCTGCAGTGTGAACGTGTGTGGTATATTAGGAAATGTAATTTATACACTAAAAATAATTAAATAGAAATGAATTATATGCCGCCAGGAAGCCACTAAAGTCGGAAAATTTTATACTAAAAACATTAATAAGAGCCATAGCCATGCGTAAGCTCTTCACCGAAACAGATGTCAAAAATACATTCTTTGAAATCAAATGTTGGTTTGACGTTTTTTATTTCCATATAGACAGTAGGGAGTTACAGGATTAAAAATTGTGAAATAAAAAAAAAACACTATTTCTTTTTATCAAAATTTCTAAAAATGGCAAATGAATGGAATGAAAAAAAACATATTTGTAAAAATATGTTATTTTTTATTATTTTATTAAATAGTATGGGGTTTAGCTTTCGAAAGAAGAAATAAAAACCTGCTCAGTTTTTGTGCTTTTTGAAGTCAGTGCTATCAGATCTGCACGATTCATTCAATATTCAAAAATTAACTGTCAGATGAAAAAGCCTGACTTTTAGACAATATAGACTTTTTTTCTTACGAGTTGCCACCGGTTAAAATGTTAAATAAAATTTTTTTAATAAGTTAAATAATTTACTAGGAGATGGCTATCGATCGAAATATATATAAAAACGGTTTAATTCTTAACTACATGTAGAGGGTTGCCACCGGTTAAAAATATCAAATTCCATTGGAATTATTGGAATTAGGTTATTGAAGTAGATAGGTATCACCATATGGGCGTCAGACGAACGAGGTTTAAGAAGGATTTCGCTTGAAAATATTACGAAGAGGGTTGCCACCTGTTTTTAAAGTCAAATTTAGTTAAACTAAAATAATAATTGTGTCAAACCAAAGGTTTACCTCAGCGTATTTATTATTTTACTGAAAATACATAATTATCAATGTGTCATTTGTTCTGATTGCATTCCTTTAAAATTACTGGTCTCTTAAATTATTTAAGGGGTGTTTTTACTCTTCACTTATTTCTTGCTAAATATATTTCCAACTTTTTGTTTTGTCTGATACGCATATTGATATACATATTTCAGTTATCTTATTTCCTTAACTAAAGTGAATTTGAACCCATTAAACATGTAGAAACCCCTCTACGTGTCATTTAAAAGTAAAGCATTTTCAAAATCATTACATTTGATGCCCATATTGTAATATCTATTTAATTTAACTTATTAAATAATTTTAATAAAATTTGTAACAGGTGGCAACCCGCTTCAAAAAAATGAAACTTTATTGCACATCTACAGGCCAGCCCTGTCATTTGACACCTCACTTTCGAAAATGGAACGAACTAATGTACATACCTATATAAGTGCCACAAGAACCCAAACTTTCAACTTCAGGCTGCATTTACAGTGAAAGAATGAAATTTATTTAAAAATAACTTGCTTTTTTGAATTTGGCGTCCTCAATTTTACTAAGAAGCGATTTTTGATTGAAATCCGTCCATAATTCTATTTTTGCCCACATTTCGAATATGTGGCGAACGTTTGAAAAATTACCTATTTCAGAATTTTGTTGAAGTACGCCTTATCGCAGCAAAGGTTGAAGAACGCTCGGTATATTGAATTTATGTATATTGCAATAAGGCGTTTTCGAAGCTTCCAAAAGTGTCGCGAAAACTGGAGTTTAATTTTTTAATGATAATAATAATTTTTTTTTTTTATCGCAAGCTGACTTTGAAGAAAATCGATTGTCCTTTTCCTGTCAATGAATGTTACATAATAAAAACTTGATGAAAACAGTAATAGGGTTCCCCCAAAAGCAAGGACGTAATAATTATGAGTAAAATAATTTAAAACGGCATTTAATCGTTATTTTATGATTGTTATTTTTATTATTTTATGATTGTTATTTTATTAATTTTTAATTTTTTCGCCCAACGGAAATAATTATTTTATAAATTTAATATTTTCGCTTAGAGATAATATTTATTATAGAGTTTTATTTTTCCACTTAAAAACATATCAAATCTACAAAATTTAAAAGGTCATAGAGAAGCAACCAACTGAAATTTTGATCAGAAAATTTTGGGACTTATTCCTTTTATTAGGGTGTCGCTACCTCTGAAAAGGATACGTCGGAAATCACTCTTGTATAGCTTTTGAGTTTTTTGAATAAAAATTATACTTAAGTGAAAAAATAAAACTCATTAAAAATTATTATCTTTGAGTGAAAAAATAAAACTCATAAAATAATCATTATTTTGATCAAAAAAATAAATAATGGTCTTTAATCTTTATATGATAAATTCGAAAAATAAAAATCATTGTATAGTTAAAGTGGCGATTACAATTTGTTGATTTTTTTGGTTAAATTTAAACAATAATGACCATTTCCGTCCCTGCCCAAAAGAGAAAAAATTGCAGAAGAAAATTGTGATATGTTTAAAAAAAAATTTTACCAAAACTATTATTTTCAATTTTTAGAAAAAATTTAGTTATGCAATTTTATTGCCCTTAAAAATTTAGTACAGTACCGTCAAGTTTACAGTGGCTAGGAATTCATGTTGCATAATAATTAGCTAAGCTTCCTGGCGCTAATTAAGCACGATTTTCCATAGAAAATTTCAATTTCTAATTATTCGATTAGTACTTAGCCGAATGCTAGTTGAATGAATTTTTTCATACAACCCCGGCTAGGTATGTTCAATTTTGAGTTTGAGATATGTTTATTGAACAAATAGCAATCAGCTGTTTGTTTCTCGTCCTCTTTTACAGCTGATATTCCATCTGGTATGGAAAATTGAGTTTATTATTTCAGGAGTTGACTGCAATTCATTCGAGTTAAGTCCTGCAGTTAATACTAAAAAATAATGCGGATCAGTGGAATTTTTAATGACAACACTAACCAAAACGGTTAGCTGTTGTCTATTGGATAAGTAGACAGACAAAGCAAGCGAGTTTGGCTTCCGCGGTAACCGAGCGGTGATAGCTGCGTACTACAATGCCTTAGGACACTGGTTCGATTCAGGGTTCGAGCGATTGCTAAACATTTTTAACTTTTTATTTTTTCTAATATGATTTGATTTATATATTTTATTTTACTTCATTTTATTAAAGTTCTTTTAAATTTAAATTTTTTATTTTATTTTATTTCATATTATTATTAGTTAATTTAAATTTGTGAAGTTTAATTTTATTAAAGAAGTCCACAACAACTACAATTACATTGAAAAGAGAAAAATAATAATTGAACTAAAAAAAAAAAATTAAAAGAAAGTTCTGCTGGCCGAGGAACTCAAACCCACGATCTCGCTGGTCATTAAACCGCATTACTGACGTCTGGCCGTGTACAATTTTGGATCAGATTAACTACGCCGTTAAGCCCGATCAACGTCGCCATCTGTTATGCTTAAGGCATGATTTTCGAGCTTATGTGGTTTTGGCCCAGCACAATGAGACTACAGCCACCAGAAATATTAAATAGGGACTCACTAAAGGCTAGGTTTTCATTTGTAGTTTAAACTGAGTTGCAATTCAAACTAAGTTTAAACCATATAGCTGCTTTTCATTGAGGTTTTAAGGCCCTTTTAAACTTCAGTTATTTTGTAAGACAACACTGTACATGATGTGGCTGATAAATATGGCTACATTAACCCTTTCAGTACCATCCCCTTCTATAAATATCTCCTTATTTAAAAAAAAACACAAAAATTGAATGTATTTTGATATATTGCTGGTCATTCTGCTTACTTTACTTTTAAATATAATTAATCTCTGTATTCATAAACCAAAACCAACTTTTATAAAGTTAGTTAACAAATAAAGAATAAAAAATGTTTATATAATAATTACAGTGGTCGAAAATTTTTAGTGCCACCAATTATTATTTTATTTTTTGTTATTTAATTTGAGTTATTTTTTTTATAAAAATATAGTTCTTTCTTTAACTAATACCGTATAAATACTTTGTGCATTATTTAAAAAAAATTCAACAATTTTCGTAAAAATTTCGCGTCTTTTTATTAGATTTTCTAGAAAGATTTTGAGTATGCAGTTTTGTAGCCCACCCAATTATATTATAATAAAGTGCAAGTTTCGAGTGTCTAAAAATTTTCGTTTTCGAATTTTTTTGCCGACGTTTTTGCCGTTTTCTTCCATATCAAAATGAGTTATGTTTATTTGTTATATGAAAGCAAAGGCGACAAAGAAAAATACTAAAAAATCAACGGTAATTTTTGGCTATTTGAAACTTTATTATACTAGAATTGATCGAGCGGAAATTCCCCACAAAAAAAGGTTCATTCCCCGATTCTACACGCAAATCCCCCCGAAATTCCCCGCAAATCAGAGAATCCCGCACGAGTTGGCTTTCCTGGTCTGCTTGTTGTCGAGTTCTAAAACTATTCAGCTACAGAGTTAAATTCAAAAGCAGATTGGATATATTAAAGACAGTGGGTCATTTGAATAAAAACCAAGCAATTTATTTTTTCTTAAAATTTCTGACCTTTTACTTAAATTCATTTAATAAATGGAGTAAAGGGTCTGAAATTTTAAGAAATAGATTCTCTTAGTTTTTATTCATACGGCCCATCATTTCCGTCTACAACAATATTATCAGTTTGGTTTTTCGTTCCCTCATCAGGGGGCACCCAAACGACATTTTAGATGTTCCGATGCTGGGGTCTGGGACTACTTACTACCTCTTTCTGTTCTCATGAAGGCTGAATTTTCGGACTGTTGGACCATATATGCCTTGTTTTCCCCACAATGGCGTTATAGTCTCCAAGCGCGATTTTAATATCGTGACGGGGCAGTGCTTAGTCTCATCGTACTTCTTTTCCATCGAGGCGTGCACACAAATTAGGCTGATGTTGTTAAATTTTGACTTTAAGCAGATTCTGGCAATTCGCTCACTGTTCCGGGCGAACCTGGAGCGAAGGTGTAGGAGTAGTCGCGCAACCACAAATTTAACATCAAATTTGTGTGCCTTTTCATGGCAGCTGTAATGTCGCAGGCTGCCAATCCGAGGCTTTTTCGTTTTTTCCATTGCAACTAGTTTATACGTGGCGCACACAAAGCCTAGCTCGCAACCTATTGCTGGGAGGGGTGGTTTCCCAAATGGATACACATTTATATTAGCGAGTCGCTGGCTCCAAGACAGACGCCCGCTTGCAGCCGCATCTCAAGGCAAACAGATGCAGCCGACTTTAATGAGCTCTAAAACCGAATGATTCGGAGTGACCCGACGAAAGCTCCCTCTATTTTTGCCGTACTCCAGAGCTCCACACGGATTGTTCACGTTTCCTAGGGTGCGCGCACGGGGACGCAAGAGTCGGGATTGGGTATAGCCGCCCAATTATAACTCATAGCCAGCAGGACGCCTATTCGCCATTGCACTCCACGCCCTTATGGAAGATACATATACGGTCTTTGAATATTTTTTTTTCGCACAATATAAAAAACGACAAATATTTAGTCTAACAATTGAATTGAATTTTTTAATTAAGTGGCAACCCTTTTTCAAAATAATTTTGACAGTAAACTTTCTTAAACCTCTTTAGTTTGATACCCATATTATATATTTAAATTACCTTATCGATGGAATTGAATTAAATTTTTCAAACAGGTGGCAAACCTCCTCAAAAAAATTTTCGGTATGCCTTTTGTAAAACCTCTTTAGAGGTTGATATGAATCTTGTTATCAATTTATATTATCAATTTAATTCAATAAAAATTTTCAAACAGGCGGCAACCCTCGTCAAGAATATTCTCGGTTGTAAGCATCATACATCTTAATAATTCATTTAAAAATTAGTTTTTCAAACAGGTGGCAAATCTCCTCAAAATACTTTCGGCTATAAGCCTTCTTAAACCAGCTCATTTTGATGCCCATAATGTTGTATGTATTTTATTTGCCTGCAGAAAAAATTTCCTATATCTTCCAATTGATTTAATCGAATACAATAAAATATATGTAACAACCTTTTCTGTGTACTCGCGAATATATATACACATATATTTTTGTGTGTAAAATTTACTATCCGCACGGTGTTTGCCTTCAACTGTTTGTAATTTCTGCTTCAAGTTTTCTAGTCTGAAAATTTCAGTGAGCTACAAATTTCATTTTTTAAAACATCAACGCTAAAGAGAAATCCTTTAATTTGCAAAATTTGGAAGCACTTCCCCACAGAAGAGAGACCAACACCAGCAATGCAACAGACACAGAATGCAAAGCGCAGCGGAAGTGAGTTGTTTCAACTTTTGGCGAGTGGTGAGCAGCGTCAACCGCTGACAACCTTAAATTATGAAATTTTTCGCGCGTTGACTTGCACGAACCATACACGCACATGGCACAGCGCGCACACACATCGAAGCCAGATGAACACCGCACACCGCATGCTAGTAGTACTTTGCATTGCCATTTCGCACCGCTGACACGGTTCAGCATTATAAGTGTATCCATGCGTGTATTTGTATTTGCACCCACATTTTTCAGTTTTGCGCTATTTTTTCTTTATTCGCCCTTTTTCCATAAAAATGTGATATTTAATTTAACAAGGTAATTATTCAGTCGTTTGGTGAAGTAGTAGCTTGCAGTGGCATTACTGCCGGAAAGTTCATCCCCCCTTTGTTCCGCGCAAGAGCTTGCTTGCTATAGTGTCAGCTGTAAGCCATGTGAGCGCGTGAGGGACGACGACAGTGCAGTACAAGCCGGGGTGCCAGCAATGGGAGTGGCTGCATGGTTGGTTGGCAGAAACAGAAAAATGTGCTACTTCAACGTTGCACAAATACTTGCGCGTTGTAGTGCCTCTGACATGGCTTTCCTGCCTCAGCCATCAGTACCAGCTCCAACAGACAGCTACGTAGCTAGTCAACGAGAGCGTAACGCATAGGAAAATGGTAAAATAAAATGAAAATAACAACAACAATAATATCACGCTGCATCCGGTATCCTATTTAACCCTCTTGGTTGCTTGCCTGCTGCCGTTGCCACCGACGCCACTGCAACTGCCACATTGATGTTGTACTACGACAATGCCGAATGATTTATTATAACTTCGACGCACCCACGCGCCATCAAGGTCTGGGGTTTGGCGTTGTTGGCAGAGACAGTTATATCTATTTACTTTTATTCGTAGAATAACCCAGTAGGAAAATCTAGTATTGCCGATTATTAATTAGTGATGGGAAGGCAAAAAATAGAAAGAATTCTTACTTTAACACATCTACTACGATTTGCGAAAATATGCTCTCCATAGAAAACACAAAGTTCCTCGATTTTCATTATATTGCTTTTCGTTACATGGATACAATACATGAAAATATTGCAAGATAATATTTTTAAAATCTACTAAAATAGGTTGGTGGAATTAGGGCCGTTTTCTTAAGCAGGTTTTAAAATTTATCAGCCACTTAAACCTAAATTGTGTTCTGAAAAAAAAGTGTTTGAAGGGCAGATAGATTGTAAAACTTACGTAATAGAATGGCTCTTATACTTACAACTTTACTTTAGAACGTTTCATAGGTTTTACAACGCAGTATTCGATTTCACCAAAAATCCGTAAAAAAAATAAAAATGGACTTAATGCGTTTTGTTATGGAGCTGCATATACCTGGCGGCAGAAATAATATACCCGTTGTACTTTCAAGAGTTTTGGCTATATTTCTTTAATTTATTTTATGTTTAATATGTTTTTTATAAAAGCCTAGGTAGCTATGCAACAAACATCATATAAATCCGCTTTTCAAACTTAGAACAAAAATTATAGAAATTCGAAAAATTTTCACCAAATTTTTAAACTTTTTAGTCAGATTTTTTAGAAAAATTTTTGGTATGCAGTTTCACACCCAACTTTAGTGTGTAAATGCAATGTAAAGTGTAAGTTTCAATAAGCTACAAAATACCGTTGATTTTTAAGATTTTTTTTTTGCTGACTATGTCACGCATATTTTCCCATACAAAGCGTGTTCGAAATTTTTTATATGGAAGAGAATGCCCAGCATCGTACAAAACTGCAAAAAAAAATTTCTAAAAATTCTGAATAAAAATTTGAAAATTTGTCGAATTTTTATAACTTTTGCACAAAGTTTGAAAAGGGGATTTATACACCACGACTTTATAAAAAAATATTAAACATAAAATAAATCAAAGGAATATAGCCAAAATTCTTCAAAGTAAGGCAATTCTATTATTTTCGCCGTCAGTGTATATGGACGCCAAGAAGTGTGCATACTGCGCCCTCCATAATCAGTCATGAGGAATGCCGTTGTTTATGTGCAGATCCATCAGCCTCTCCAGAGTTTTCATCGGAAACGAAGAGGGACTATTGGGCTGAAATCCTTGGGAGAGATGTGCGAGCACTTGCCAGGCTTCGGTGTAAATGCCACCCCCACCACTCAGAGCAGTTTCTTGCAGCTTGAACTTCCTGTCCTGAGAATAACTTGCTTCGCTTCCTTGATCCTTTTAAGTATTGCATACTCACAAACTGTCTTATGAATTTCAGAAGATGTATAAAAATTTAAAGAAGTGCTTGACCACTGTTATTTCAAGCTTATAGCATAGTAGCTTGATGGATCTTTCTATGCATGAACTTAGTACAGCAGACTACCATGTTTTGGGCGAGAAAACGCAATTGGACTTTTCGTGGCGGCTGAATTATATGACAATGGGGCCATAAATTCTTTCTTTGCCCACCCTTCAATTCAAGATCTCCAAGCACAATTTTGATATCATGACGGGGCAGCGCTCGTCCACCGAGGGTAAACGAAGGCACTCGGCGACGGAGACTCTCTCCCACTACAAATCCAACTCCGAATTTGCGCTCCTTTATGTGGCTACTGTAATAGACGTCGCAAGGCTCCACGCTTACCTTGCCTTGCCCTGTCCATCGCATTTCTTGGATGGCGGCAATGTCAGCCTTTGTCTTCCCGAGGACATCAACCAACCGGGCAGAGGCACCTTCCCCAGTAAGTGTGCGGATATACCAGCTGCGTGCTCTCAAATCATAGTCCTTTATACGTTTGCCGTGGTCGTAATCATTGGTTTTCATTGGGTTTTCATTGGGAGTGGCTTTAACGTGGCGGGACCAAAACCAGCGCCCATGAAGATTTCCGTCTTCTCTCTTTAGCTCGCTCCCAAAACGTGTGTTTGGTTGCTCCTCAAAGGAGAGGTAGATATAAATATCCTAATAAAGTAGCAGCGGTATCGCTGGAACTAGAAAACAAATTTTAGAGGTTCTGAATTTATTCATTAAAAAAAAAATACTTTTAAAGTGCCCGAAAGTCACTAAGTTGCATTCCCTCTGCCCCTTTAGTCGCCTAGTTTACAGAAATTAGTCAGAAATCGTTCCGTACACACATTTTCAACAGCTTCAGTAATATCATACTTACTAACTAAATCAGACTACATCCTATAAACCAGACTAGTCCGGCCCAGTAAAGGCACGTACTATTTATTGAGGTTCTTCGGCTTCTAATGAGCTAATTTTTCACTACAGGGTACACTCAATCGAATGCGAGAAAGTAGCAACTACGGGCGGTCTCTTCATTGCATTGCGCTTGTACATACATACATTCATACATATACTTATACTATAGTACTACTTTGCATGCCTGTTTCGATGTTGTTTTTGTACTAGTTATTATTACTGTTGTAACTGTTTCTTGCACTTTCTATACACTTCTCTGAAACTGTTAGATACTATTTATTGCAACTGATTCTCTGCTTACCGCTGAAACACATTTACAGCAGCAGCAGCAGCAGCAACTTGTTTGGCTAACTTTTGCTGTTCCAAGTAAAGATTCGCAGTGGCTTTCATGATAACAATTGCAACTATGGTTATGCGCACAGGCATTGCAATAGACAAACTTACTTACATATACATATATATACATGGAATTTATGTATGTAACACGAACTTCTAAAAGTGCGCTCGTTAATGGTTCCCAAAGCAATGCGAGTTTTGACTTGTGTAGCTGCTTCTCTTGTTCGTCCATTTTTTCTACAACTTTACACTATTACTATTTCTACTACAAGTAATAGTAGTAGTAGTAGTAGTAGTAGTAGTAGTAGTAGTACATAGTAGGAGTGAAATTGTAAAGCGTTGTTGTTTTTTTTTTGTATAACAAAACATTGTGAAAACATTAATTACACTTGGTGCGGAATGAACTGAAGCTCAATTTAATTTGCATATTCAGTTGATAACTTCGTTCATTTTGACTGTACTTACTGCTGCTCCTCTCCTCTTGGACATCCAACATACATACGCAGCTGGTGCTTAGTTTGGCCACCTAGTTGTTAGTTTTCCCATAGTTTCGCGCTTATTTTCAGTCAAGCGTATTAATATAAACTGTTCTTGGAAGTGTAGTCGAACAAATTTATTTCCATTTTCATTTCAACTTTCCCCTTTTGGGTGCGTTTAACCGCAGTATTTTGCGTGCTTTCCTGTAGGAAAATTAGATGGGCTTCCTTTTAACACGTACTTGCTTTTCACGCTTGTTTTCCTTCTTAAGCGCTCGCTACCAAGAGGGAAAATAACTAGCTTTCTATGAATAATGTTTTTCACACTCACATCTTTTCTTTGCACTATTATCATTAAATTATTCCATTTTATTAGCTTCAAATTGAGTTGGCGAACTACGAAAATTTCTTTGTCCATTTTTGGTAGCTATTTATGCTGAGTGCTGCATTTGGCATTGAAGTTATTGGATTACAGTGTTGATTACATGACACAACCAGAGGCACTTTTTTGTTACACATTTCGTGTAAGTAGGAATGGATGTAACGATAAGCAAACTGATAAGCATTAAAATATTTATTCTAGATGCCGATAAAGACAAGTACGGTTACATCGTTGCCTAATTTAATAAAATTAACGATAGTTATGTTATCGTAGTATCGATAATTATATCATCGTAATACCCATCAAGAAGTAAGCGATATCTTAAATATCGATAACAATATTATCGTCAGGTAAAATATCGACAGCTGTATTATAAAAATTAAATACTTTCATACATATTTATTGGCTTAGCGAAAGCTATAAGGATAGTATTGGCAATTATCTTGATAAATTTACCGATTAGTTTTAAAACTTGTCGACAATTGTTTTCTTTTTTTTTTAGATATTTACAAATATCGATTTTTGACTTTTATAAATTTACAGAAAGCTGTTATAATAGAAAGAGCAATAATAAAGCGATAATTATAACGATAACCAAATTAATAAAAATATTAATCCTCTATAATATCTGTAGCGCTGTCTATAGATATTATGATTATTGGACTATAACACAAATTAAATACAAATATTGATTGTTATGGATTTATCGAAATATATACCGATAACTTTGGCATGTAAGCGATAAATTTACTAATAATAATTTTAGAATTCAAATTTTTAAACAATTTTTACCAGTTGCGTTTAAAGTTATGCATAGATACACAGATAGGTACATACATATATTGATAACTAAATTATTTAATATATTGTCTGCTTTTAGATCGGTAATTTAATATCGGCGGTGCTGTCGATAGTATAGCGATTATTATACAATCAAAATAGTTGAATGCATTTATCGATTGTCCATCATTTGTCGAAAATTATACCGATGGTATTGGTAATGAAATCGATTATTTAAGCCATAACTATTAAAAAATAAAAATAAAATTCTTTTATCGATTAATATAAGAGTTATCGTTAATTGGTTTCAAAACTTATAAAGATAATATTGGTAATGATATCGATGAATTTACCGAATATTAAGTAAGAAAAAAAGTAAAATATATTCTAACAGCGGATAAATATAGCGATTATAAGATAACTAAAATCGATTGTTAGTAATTTATCGAACATTAAAACGATAAAATTTGTAATAATATCGATGGATTTACAGAATATATTTTAGAATAAAAATGAAATATGTAGGTACTTTATTGACTGTTTAAATGTTAATTATATATCGGTTTGTTAAATTTTTCTGCTGTCATGGAAGATTTACTATCGGTTTCACCAACAATTTGTGTGAAAAACGACTTTTCCTTTCTGTTAGTTTTTATATTAAATTCAAATGGAAAAAACTCACTTCAATTGCATTGGTGAAAGTGGTTATTAATTTATGATTTTATTTTATTTTATTTTTTATCTTCAGTCGCTGTATTTGCGACTTGTTTGACCAACATAGAGCCTTTTTCCGTAAAAAATAAACCTAAAAATAATGGCCTTAATGCAGTTGATAAAAAACAATCATAAAATAACTAGTAAATTTCATGTGTTACACAGTGATTGTTGTCATTTACAACTTTTACGGTTCCCGATTCTAACACTTACCTATATTAAGTTGATTTAATATCGATACATTTATCAAAAACGGCTCTGTTAAAGCAGCATTGCTTTAATGTGTATTAGTTCTTTTATTGTCCTAATAGGAACCAAAGAGAGAGATCTTTACTGCATAAAAGGAGGTTGAAAAAAGAGAACGAAGAAAGCCACTCAAAATTCTACAACGGGCAATACTGGTTTGTCTCCAAAAAAAATTTGACAATGGATGACGAAATTCCATTACAAAACACATCATACAACAAACCCATTGGAAACCACAACCACCGAAATAAAAACCTGGAAAAATTTATTTTTATTAAAAAATGCTCCCTGAGGGGGGGGGGGGGAATAACATTTTATTTTGAACTAAAGTTCATGCTCCATGGCTACCGCAAATCAAAGGACCAACTTAGAATATAATGATTGGCCCTTTTCGATATCATTACGACCGTTAACTACTTAGTTATAGCAAAACGCGCGGCCCAGAAAACACTTTATCATATTTAGCACATGCGCTGATTTTCGCCCTGCGCTTGCTGAGCTTGCATGAGGCCCCTTTATATATGGGTAGTCCATATGTAGGCCAAAATATTAATCTTCTCGTGGTGAGACTGACGACCCTTAGCAAGCTCATCCGCCATGCAATTTGCTGGGGTATTGCTTTGGTCTGACACCCATTTAAGCAGCCATTCTCCAACATGTATAATTGCGATGCGGTTGATTATTGATTGATAGAACAGAAAGACCTCATTCTAACACAACTTCATTCGCATACTGAAAGCTCATAAAATGTTCAGATTCCCTCACTTAAGAAAATTTAAGATGCGAAAGAAATACATATTTCGTCCGATGACTATTTCTGAGTAAAAACGAGTTATTTTAGTACAAAACTTACCTACATCTAAAATTAAATTACAGCCATTATCCCTCCTTATGCAGTGCATATGTAAGTGCTTGCAATTTCTCATTTTACTCTTTGAAGCTGACTTTAATACCAAAGCTGCCTAGGCAAGTGAATTTGCAAGTAGATTTATGCTCAACTTTTGCAAACTTTTCAAACACTTTCAAAGCCGTTGCGAAGCCATTATCACATAATTTACAAAATTTAACCAAGAAAATTACTACAGTTTGAATTACAGACACAACGAAAGGTCAGCAGAGCAGGCAGGCAGGCACATTGCAAGCATTGCAAAGCCAGAGAGGCGGAGTAAAAAAAAGCAACAGAGCAGATCACCTGGCATCTGGTAAAGCCGAGCAAGTGTGGCGAGTGCAAGACAGGAGGCAGGCAACGGCATCTTTCCTGGCAATGCAATTCAACTGACAGTTGGGCTGTCGGCAAATGTCTAATGCAAAGAAAGCACACCCGCACACCCCCACACACACACACACAAATACAACCACATCCAAAGATATTTGCAACTATGCAGTGTTGCCTTTTTGTTACTGCGGTTACTGCATTGCGGCGCTTCTATGTGGTTTCATGGCACCGGCAGTCGTCAGTCAGACTGTCAGTTTTGGAACGGCGGCTATGCGGTTGCTGTATATGTAGGTGAGGCGTCGATACGGTGTGGTGTCGGTGCGTCAGCATACTCAGGTGAGCTTGAAAAAGGTAACAGCTGGACCGACTGTTGATTACTACTGACATTGCGAATGTGGTTGTGGCATACTCGCTCACACCCACCCAACTAACTAACTATGCATAAGGTACCAGCCGCCACCACCAGTTAGGAGGGAGTTCAACATAATATCACTTTCGCCTTGTACTTCGAAGTCGCTGCTATAGTTCACTTCACTTCATTGCACCTTCGTTTGACTTTAATCAAATGAAAATGTTGCAGATATACTAAGCTGCAACGGTGCTCTTAGGAAACAGCATACATACATCACATAACAGCGGCCAAGTCGGCCAAGAAAGCCACATTGCATAATTTCTAAAGGGTTTGTTCGTGTTTGTGTGGTTTGCTCGCTGACGCGTGAACTGATGAAGGTGAAATGTTGCAGGGCAAAACTTGTGATGATGTGCAGTGTCAGCAGCTGTTATTTGCCACAACGCCATTGCTATAATTTTATTTAAAATATTTTTTTTTGTATACCCAGCGCACGCTAGAATATGTGGAAAAGTTTATGAAACAATATTTTGGGGCTTATATAAGGAAGAATTCGTGCGCATAGCTTAGGTTTTCTTCGACGTATGTGAAAGGTATGCTTTTAGGCTACTGGTGTGGCCCAATTGAAACAAGTTGCCATTTATTGGCGAAGTTTTTAGCCCAGGACTGGACACAAGTAAGGTTGTTTTGGGGCTGCAAATTGTGTGCCCGGATTTTTTAGTTCATTAGCTTTCAGATTGAAACCTGAATATATATTACAGTCACCATCTGATATGCTCAAACGGATTTCATAATATATCGATGAAATATTCGATAAAAATATCGATAGCTGCATGGACATCAAGATTGATATATACATATAATAACGAAATAATAACGACCATAACGATTAATGTGTATGATAACTAATGTATCGAGACTCTAATCGATAAAATATCGATGGCTTTATTGATCGGTAAATATGTAACGGCAATAATGATTAATATATATGAACCCCAAAAACCTACTACAACAATCTTTGTATATGTTCAAAAGATCAAAAATTCAAAAAATTAATCAAACAATGATACAAAATCGAGAAGGTTCATGTATCCATCTGTAATGAAACAAAGGTTAATGAAAGTTTACACCTCCCACAAAAAAATCCCAAAGCGTGTAGATCTGTTTTTTTTTTTAATATGAATTTAAAGTTCGTTTTTTCGTAGGTACTTTAAAAATATGCAGATTTTGCTGAAATTCGACAAGATAGTATTTTGTTTTTGTAATTATTCCGGAAAGTTATGGTATCTTGTCATTTTTTGGGTAGAGGAATTAATTTTTTTTCAAATACGCATTTAAAGTTCGTGATTTTGTAAAGTACTGTTTTTTTCTGGACTTATTCTGGAAAGTTATGGCACCTTACTATTTTTTGTGTCAAGGAATTTATTTTTGATGTTTATTTTTTACCTAAGACTTACGCTAGGTGTCGCTATTGTAAAATGTTAGCAATTTTTTATGGGTTTTCATTGAAAAAATGATATTTTTACTGTTTTTCAGGCTACATATCTGTTTTTGCTGTCTGTTTCATTGAAAAACTTTTGCTGGATATTACTATTTATGTTAAAAAAGTAGCATTATTGTGAAAAAAAATGTTTAGATCAATGTGCTATGAGCTAAATGTTGCTGTTTTAATAAAAAAATTAAAAATATCTATTTTTGATTAAAAAATAAATTTTATTGTATTTATTAAAAACAGAGCATGGGTGTACAAAAATATGGCGAAAGAAATTATGAAAATAGAAATGGTGTTAAAAAACTTTTTATAATCGATCGCACTTTTGCACAAGGGTATTATAACTTGGTTCACATACCGGCTGTTTGAAATATTGTAATAATTAATATTTTTTTTTGCTGACAGCTTTTTGCACTTTTTTAAAGTTAACCATGAATTTGGAATGAAAAAATAGTCAGTTTTTGTAAATTGTACTTATTCTGTCAAAAAAATCTGCAAAAGCCGTGAGCGAAAACAGAACTCAACGCAATTTTTCGGTGACTAAAAACTTGCACTTTATTCAGATCAAAAAGTTAAAAATTTTATTGAAATACGCCCGCTTTTCCTATTGACGTCAAATTTAAGGAATACTGAAATAGGGGTAAAACCATACCAGCTTACCATGTAACAGTAGTTTTTTAAAAGGTGCAAAAGCCAGGGACCCAAACTTTTATAACTTTAATAATAAAAGTCGTTAGAAAAAATTTATTTTTGGACTTTTATTTTATCCGAAATAAAATAATCGGTTATCCTGGACTTTTGTTTTTTTATTCCAGTAATAACAGTTCAACTACCTAATAATAAACAAACAGCTTATCCAAATTGAAGGACTTTTATTTCGGCATTAAAAGATGTTTGTTGTTCTTCTCCTTCTTTATTTACGCTGTAATCGTATAAGCGCTAGTGGCTTCCCTTCTGTGACGCCAATTGGAAATGCCAAGTGCAGCCAAGTCCTTCTCCATTAGGTCCGCAGAGGAGGCCTTCCTATTCCTCAGTTAGCTCTGTTTTTATTACCGGACTAAAAAATAAAGGTCCCGATTTTTCGAAAAATAAGAAAATCCAGAATTCTTGTCCACGACGTCCTGGGATCAAAGGAACATTGATAACTTTCTTCTACAACAATACTTTGCCACGGACTTATACAAAATCTAAAAAAACTATATTTTGTATGTGCGCCGGGTGCTTAATGTTGGGCCTTACCCGAACTAGAATTTCTTTACTTGTTGTTTGTTAGTTATGTACATAACTATATAACAGGTTAAAGTAAAATAAAATAATAAAATAAACAAATCAGTGGAACTTATATTTCGGTGAAATATTCAATTGCATTTTTGAATATTAAAAAAAAAAAAAAAAATTTAGCTTTTTTTCAAACTTTATTTAAAAAAAAGATACATAGAGTATAAATACTTGACAAGTTTCTTCATGGCAGCGAGTAGAGAGCTTCCATATAATCCAAATATTCTCCAAAACAAGTTGGAAGAGTTGCAAGGAAAGAAAACTTCCCGAAAAACCTGCAAAAATCTTAATAGTCGCAAGATAACTGAAAGCATATATGTATCGGTTAAGTACACTGTAGGAACAATAAAGCGACACAAAAAACCCGGAGACACTTAAATTTAATTTTGGCTCGCACATTACGGATCTGTATACCGTTTTTCTGGATCAGGTAACTTTCCCAAGATATATTTATTTTAAGTTTGCATTATAAATGAAAAAAAAAAAATCAAACTTTAACATGGACATATTTTATATGAAATACGAGCGTTATGGCCACTTACATGGCGTATGAGTAACATTCTTTCCTGTTCATATTTCATACAAAAAAATTATTACGCATTTTCGGTGACAGGTAATAAGGTCAATGGAAATAAGGTCAATTGACTTTATTTCGCACCATTACCTTTTCAAAAGCGAAATAAAGTCAACAAAAATTTGGAAATAAAGTCATTGACGCTATTTCCTCATTCAAATGGAAATAGCGTCAACAATGCTTAAAGTATGTCGATTCAAAGAAAAAAATGTTGTTCTTACAATAAACATTGCCCCGTAAGTGTTGTTTTTTAATAGATGAAAAAGGCTTTTGCCAAATCCTCAGTGTTGTGATATTAATCCACACACAATCATGAACTACCACCAATTGATTATATTAAAAAAAATTTAAATTACGAATATGTAAAAACACGATGCGAAAAAATAAACGCCTGCGCACAGCTGGAATACGAGAAATATTTGAAGAAAGAGTGGAGAAATGATCCATAACTTGCAAAACATTTTTCGTTTCTACAAAAATAAAGCGAACACTATTAAATTGAAGAAACTGTACATGTCCAAAAACCCCGGAGCAACACTGAAAGAATTCTGTGTTTTAAATTAGCATATTTTGAACGAATTCGGAATGTCTAAGGTGGAAAAGAACCCAACCTTTCTATAAGGAAACAATTATAAAAAAAGAATTTTCTTACACTGTATTTATGTCTCCGCCAGCAGTCATTTAAAAGCAGCTAAGGGGAACGACGACACTACTTATTAGATGGCACATTCAACGAACCAATGTGCCAAAATGCGGGTATAAACAATTATTGATTATTTAATATCGGAACCGAGATCATATAAGTTAATTGATTGGTTTTCACACACTTTTGAAACACAAATTATATGATTTTTTACTGCAGACAAGTTGTTGCCTCAAAACACAGCAGAAATCTTCCAATCAGGGCTGCCAACTCTCCTTAGTTATGAGGTGCCATATTGAGGATAAAAAAAGTGCCAAAATGTGCCATTCCTTTTAATCATTCACATTTAGCAATAAACTAAAGCCACATTTCAAAACAAAAGTGCAATGATAAAATAAGATAAACCTGTTGAAAAGTATTCATAAATTAGAAAATTTTAGTTGAGAAAAAGAAGTGCACGCAAAGGATTTCACAAAAATGTATTGAAATGTTATTTTTTTACAAAAGTGCCATTTTGGCATTTTAGGCCAAATTGAAAAATTAAGTGCCATTTCAAGTAAAATAGGGACAAATGGCACGGTTTGAGCCAAGTTGGCATCCCTGCTTCCAATAACTTGCAAATATAAAAATGTGAAATATCGAGGGCTTGAATTCATTAATACCCTCTATCTGCAATTTGCACAAAAACTAATTTGTGATTTTAGAAACCATCTGGGACTTATTACCTGTCGTTATATAAGGTAACAATAATATCACTGATGACAGTTAAAGTTTAGGTGGATTTTTATGTCAGAATCTCATCTTTGTGGAAAGTGTGCAGATAGGGGGTATTATTGAATATAAGCCCTCGATGTTTAAAATATATAAACATTTTATTTCAACGTATACAAAAAAATAAATCCACCTGCGTTACAGCACGTCGGGAGACGGGGAAGGGGGGGGCCGGGGGGCCGCGGCGTAGCGTGACGTGGTGTGCGCGCCGGTCGCGCGGGGTACGCGGGGGGCGAGCACGAGCGCGACGCGCGCGGTGTGGCGCGCTGACGCGGGCCGCCGCGAAGCTAAGCAAATTTAATGTTTGAAAAAGAAATAATGTCAATTGATTTTATTTCGTTTTTAAAAAGGTAATAATGTCAATTGACTTTTTTTCGCACCTGGGTGGGAAATAAAGTCAATTGACCTTATTTCCGTTGATCTTATTACCTGTCACCCGCATTTTCATCTGACCATTCACAAATCTTATTTTTTTTCATCGATTTTTTTCGTTAGTATATTAAAATATTTATTATAAAAAATCTGGTATTTTTATAATTCTTCCTGGTTAAAGTTTTATTTTATTTTTTTCATAAAAATGACCTGATCTAGGAAAACAGATTTGTAATCTAGGACTCAAAATTAAGTTTACCTTTTTCAGCGTTTTTATTTTTGTTTCAGCATTTTTTCGATATGGCAACTTTGTTCCATAAAGTTCCTTTAAACAAACCGAACTGTATCAAAATTTGTCATATCGAAAAAATGCTGACTTATTCCCTTAGGTAAAACCGGTACACAAAAAAAAAAAATGGTGTGTGCATTTAACAAAACCAACCTATCAAGATGTATTTCGATTCACTCAGAATCAGAATCTGAAGTCCGTTTGACTCGTACACCGTCTAAATTTCGAATAAATTGCGGAAAACCGAAAAAATTACGATTTTCGCAATTTACTTGAAATTTTGATTCGGATTCGGTGGGTCGAAATACATGGCGGTAGATGGGTCTAGTTTAAAGCACTCACCACTTTTTTTGTGTAACTAACCGATTCATACATATGTATATGTATTTGGGGCGTTCCATACCAAAACGGACGGGGTTCGCACTTCATGTGTTTGATTTGGTTCAAATGGTTAGGGTTGATGCATAAACAAAAATTATAAATAAATATGAAATTTGAGCTTGATTAATACATATTTAAAAACTTTACAGCACAAAAACAAAAACAAATCGATTGAATAGTTTTCCAAATATCTCGGGAACGGGGCAAGGAAAAAATTTGAAAACAATCACACATACACATCTCAATTCTCTATGAAAAGAAAACATTTTTATTTATTTTTTTTTTTTAATTATTCATATACAAATTTTTTGATAATGGCATATTTTCAAGAAATAATTTTTTTTTATTAAAAAGTTTGTATGTGAAAAATTTTTCTTACAAATATATCGAATTAAGACTATCTCAAAAAAGCGTTAAAAATAATAAAGAGTCGCAAGGAGTCGGAATGAATCATGGGAAATCGTTCTACGCACACTGTTTTAATCGCAATAGACCGTTTGCCGAATAACATGAAGTCTTTGTGTGTAATATACGTATTTTTAATTATGAGCGTTGGGTTTTCATGCTTCAGCAGACCTTAAAAACATGGTTCCCTCTAATTCGCTTTAGTTTAAATTTTTTTTAGATATTTCATTTTAACTCTAGTCGCTTTCAGTTTCCTATTCACTTGCCATTCGCATATCCTTCTTAAAGGTCATTTGTGTAAGAGTAAAAACAACAAAAAAAAGAAATTTAAGTGAAACCTGAGCGGTAAAAAAAAGTTTTTAATAAAATGCAATGAAGTAAAAGGAGGCATGCTGTGTGTAGTATAGAGGCAGTCATTGCCTGTCGGCTGCAAGTGTTGAAGTGTTAAGCTGTTTGTAAATTTGTTTGGTCGTCTCAACGCAAAAGGCGCACCATAATTGAGTCAAGGTGTTAAAACTCTTTGGTACTTTGTTTGGTACACTACATTTTGTACTAGTAAGTATGTATGTATGTAATGTACATTCACTTCTAACTTACTTACTTACTCGACGTCTAAGTTAAATGAGCTCAATAGATTGCGCAAACCGGCGCGTTGAAGCGAGGCAAGTGCATTTGGTCTTTATAAATACTTATGTATGTATGTGTGTACTTATGACTGCCGGTGCATTCATAGTAAAACTCAACAGGTGCGTTTGCTGGATGAAGACGAAAGCGCGTTTAAGGTTTAATATGGTTTGCAAAAGTTTTGTAAATGCCAGAAATATTCCGCGCACTTCACTTCTATCTAAATTAAATAAGAGGTTTTTAAATTAATATACAATTATAGTCGCTGAAAAATCGACAATCTCGTAGCATTTTTCAACAAGAGAAAAAAATTATAAGCGAATTCCTAGGCAACATAATCAATTTGGAATATGAAAAAAAA
>NW_023458565.1:10933776-11054005 GCF_013731165.1 Rhagoletis pomonella
TGTGAATAGCTTTTTGTGCAGCAGACAGAGCAGAAGTGAAATTTTTCCAACTGAAAAAACAGCAGTTCTCGAGAGATCAGTAGCCAGCCGGACACACATACGCACATGCACACTTAAATAGCCAATTGTCACATGGCAAGCAAACAATACAAAATTTTAACTACATATGTACATACCTATGTAAAACAAAAACACAAAAACCACAGAAAAAATAATTCTTAGGCAAGTGAAGCAAACAATAGACGGAGACCGCATACACTGGCCACAATTGCGGTAGCGGTATTGTGGTGTTGCTGTGGCAATTGTTTTGCAATGGCGTACATACTTATATAGAACATGTGTTTATGTATTATAAATACTTAGCTAAACAACATACATATGTACATACATACATTAAGCCCTAAGCGCCAAAAAAACGTGAGCGACATTTTTTCAGAAATTTGATTTTTGATGCAGCAATGCATCTATGTAGATGCTCTTGGAGTATTTCACCAGCAAAGATAAAATTTCAAAAACTTAAGAAAGGAAGGGCCCCTTGTCCACAAAAAAGGTCAAACCATAAGAAATGATATCACGTAATGAAACATAAAAAACGTGCGATGACATTTCAAAAGTCTCAAGACTATTTTGAGTTTGTCATGAATCTATATTCTAAGCCTTTCTGGGAACTTTGAGAATTAAAAAAAAAAAAAAATATCAGAACGTCAAATAGAATCTGTTGAATTAATTTTTAAGTACATTTTCAAAAGACTCTAACAGCCACTTTCACGAAAGCAATTTAAGTGAAAAATTATGTTAATTTTTCTGAATTTTATATGAAAAATTACAGAAAAAAAAAAATTATTTTCCATTTAGATTGCTGCTGAAACGGCTCTAAACGTTAATGCCAAAAAATTAAAAATCATTCAGAAAATTAAAAAAAAACAAATTCTGTTATTCAAAAAGGTCATGAAAAATTAACATAAATTTTAAAAACTTGCAAAATAATTAAAAAAAAAATCCAAGCGATCCTAGAAACCGCCAAAAATCCTAAACAACGCACAAAAAACGCGGCAAAGTTGCTGCAAAAGTAAGCTTTTAAAAAAATGTTTGTAAATCTTGGCGTAAAGCATAAACACTATTAGCAGGGCAGTAATCGTTACGACTTTGAAAAAGAAAAAACAATTTAACCGTTAAAATTGGATTTGTATTATTTCGATTAAGTTAACCCTGTTTAAAAATTTGCATTCTTTCGATCAAGAATTATCGCTATTTTGGGATTTTTTTGGGATATTTTTCGATAAATTTCACTGGAGCGAATTTAAAATGAATTAAAAAAAGCTGAGACAGATAAAATTTATTTTGAGTCGTTGATAACGACTTGTATACAGTTTTTCTGGACCAGGTCATTTTTTCCAAGATATTTTCATTTTAAGTTTGTATTGCGAATGAACAAAAATACAAATTTTAATATGGAAAATGTTACACATACGCCATCGACGATTATGTGCGAGTATGGCCATGTACGACATGGCGTATGAGTAACATTTTTTCTTGCTTCTATTTCACACTTAAAATTATTACACATTTTAGTTTGACCATCCAAAAATTTACAAAAAAAATAATTTTATAAATTATCAAATGGAAAATTGGAAGTGACCTGGTTCGTTGGTGATCAATTACCAGAAGCGTAAGAAGATGTAGTCATTACACCGGAGTTTTTAGGGTATTAAGGTATAATGACTATTCAGTTCTATAATTACAGACGGGCAGAAGAAATTGGCGACCAAATCGAACCGGATTTGCTGTATGATGATCGTTCCACGGATGGAAATGAAATATTAAATAATTTACGCTTGTAATAAGTTTTTACAATATTATAAGTTTGGTTGATTGCGCCGCATCTCAGAAACGAAATAATTTTTTTAAACCGTCAGATTAAGAAAACCTTTCCAGATAATCGTTAGAGCATGAAATAGCACGACTTGGGCTCGCGCTCGAGTAAATCCAAATGGCGATTTTTTTTTGCATTTTCAAGAAGACACCACGAGCTTGCGTCACATCTGAATCGTCAGATTATTGAATGGGAGCTTTATTCGAGCCCACTTAACATCCCTTGTGAAGATCTGGTCCGCTTGAGTAAATTCTTTTTCCACCCATTTTTCACCCTTCCGTACGAACGGCCACCCCCACCGTGCAAAACAGGCAGATTAGCATATCTCCGTCCTCACAAACACGCTTGATTTACTCACTAACAATATCTAACGCGCTTGAGTAAATCCATGTAACTGTTTTTCTTTTACATTTTGGAAGCCTGTAGATCAGATCCTCCACCCACCGCTGAAAAGAAAAACATCACATTACCTTCTTCTATCTTCTATAATCTAATCTTCAAAATCCAATAGGTCAAAAAGACGCTCGGGTAAATCCCGCTTTAGCATCGTGAGCCCCCCAACTAAAATGTTTTCGTTGGAAAAAAGATAATATCACAAAATAAAGATATAATTTTACCGAAAGCATTTAACATCCAAACTAAAAAAAAAATACAAATCCTTGTGCTCAATGGTTATTTTCGGTCCCTGACTAAGATCTGGGAAAAATACCTAAGAAGCGACCAAAACTTCGGACAGATCCTGAAAAAAAAAAACTCAAAACAGTGCGGAAATAAAGGCAAAAATTTTGAAAACAAAATCTAAAAGCTGGTGAAAATATCAAGAAGTCTTCGATTAAGTTAGGAAAAATTCAAGAAGTCCGCAATTTTTAAAGAGTGCCATATGTAAAAAAAACTCGAAAATCTGAGCAAATAAATCCCTTAGACTCCCAATAGAATCCCGCAAAATACCGAAAGCTTTGGGCGTCTATAGAAAAACCCAAATATTATGAAACTTCATATCAAAAACACTGAAAATCCCCAAAAATTACCTCAAAGTTTCATTCAGTATCGAGGAATCATAAAAACAAATGTAAAATAAATGGGAATTTGCTGTACTGCTCCTTAAACATAGAACAAATTCTGAAAAGCCAGAAAACGACTTTTTTCCAAACCAGGGACCGTATATAGGTACTCCTTAAATAACCGTTATTTCTGACTTTTATTTAAAAAAATCCAGAATAACAAATATTTTTGATTTTTATCTAAATAATCAGCAAAAACAGTTACTTTTGATTTTTAAATTACATGTCTTAGATAACAGTTATCGAAGACTTTTATTTATAAAAGTCCTAAATAAAAATCAGTCACTGGCCTTTATTTTTTAAATTATACATATAAAAGTCATTTGTATAAATCGTAGTAAACTTTTGTTTCCCAACACCTTTTTAACTGCGAAAAATGTGACTGATTTATATTGAAGACTTTTAAGAGTAAAAGTCACTGACTGATTTTTATTTATGACTTTTATAAATAAAAGTCTTCAATAACTGTTTGTCTAAGACATATAATTTAAAAATCAAAAATAACTGTTATTTGCAGATTATTTAGATAAAAATCAAAAATAATTTGTATTTTAGATTTATAATATAAAAATCAAAAATAATAATAATTTTTTTAATTTTGTAAAAAAATTGCAAATAAAAATTTATTTTCAAATTTGAATCTCGGTGGAAAAAGAAATCGATTGGTATGAATCACTTAGTTGTAGAACCGAAAAACTGGCTGAAAAAAAGTATTCATTTTCGATGGACAACAAAAGTGATATAGTGTGAATTTCACTTAAGATGCTTTTAATTTTTTTTTTAATTATTTGTGTTTGAAAATATTGTTAAACGAAGAAATTTTTAAGCAAAAAACAAAACCGACTTCAATTCTCATACAACAATTTAAGATTATTGATAATTTCTTCATGATCTGATGATCGTATTTAAACCAAATTAATACGGAATCGCCTGTGTGGTAACACCTTTCCTTTAAAAAAAGAATTATAGAAATCGGTTAATGTGGTCCAAAGTTATGCGTTAACATACATACAAAAAAAAAATATTCCGACGAATTGAGAACCTTTCTCATTTTTGTGAAGTCGGTTAAAAAAATAATAACAATACCGCCACTTATGTGCTCCCACGACATATATCTTTTACACTTGCCACTTTTCAATGTGTTCGCGGTAGAAAACTTTCATAATCAGCTTAAACAGTCGTTTATTTTTTCAAAATAAAAAATGGTTTTATGATGGACATTGCCCCACAGGACGGACGCCTATGGCTAAGCAAATACAATCTCAGCTACGTATCCCTGGCATGTAGATATATGTATGTATGTCCGCTCATGCATGCCTGTTTGTGTCCTTTATTCGTCGTCGTACATTGACTTTTAATGGTAAAAGCTTAGTGCTACTTTGTGGCATTATCCTTTTTCAGCCTGTTGTTGGCTCTTTTAGTGGCTTTTGTTTTATCACCAGCGCCCATACATATATCAGCTCAGCAAGTTATGAATTTAAGGACCAATGTTTTTAATTCCTTAGCTTTTTGTTTTGGTTTTTTTTCTGTTCAGCGGCTAGTTGTGAATGGCAAGTGAAAAACATTATCGCATTTAACCCTTCATGCTATAGACTTGTAGACAAGCTTCTCAACGACGTTATCTCTAATCATTTCTTTCATTCATTCATTCATTCGTTTCTAGTTTTTGTCATCCACTTTCGTAGATTTTTTTTTATTAGATTTATGCCCTTCTAAATGCCAGAGCTGATAGTTTAATTGCTAATACCTTGTATGACTCAAAAAAAAAAACACGAAAAAATATTTATACACATACCTGTGCAAATGGAGTACGCATGTGCGTATGTAGCATGTGTGAGTTGATCTAACTTGCCATGCTCGCTGTCATACGCGTGCAGCTTTACATTTATTAAACTTTAAAGGACACACTTATTGGTGTATGTCAGTATGTATATACTATACATATATCGTATATGTATGAATATGTAGAAGTAACTTTTTTATATGTATGTATGTGGTATGCATTTCATTCGCTAGTTCCCACATTCCTCTACTACTTTAACTAGCTGGCAGTTATGACTGTAGCTGTTAGTATTTATTTGCAGTTGTCTAGGTGATGGATTTTATGAATTATCCCTGTGGCTTAACTTTGCTTCACAACGGGTATAATTAAGAGAATTTGTAATAACAAAAAGTTAAATTGTTCAAACAAGTGGACGCCATATAAGCTCTTTTATTCTATTTTACTTATTTGCTCGGTAGATAGAAATTATAAAAAATTTAAAAACAGCAATTAATTCAAAACTAAAATTTTTCTTTGCCATGTACATGTTTCTTAATTTGTTTTTTTTTTTTATTTGTGTAATATTTAAGTGCATACTTCTGTAATTCGACCTAATGAATAAATTTCGGAAGATTGGTATCCCTTTGTAATTTGCTAAATCGGCTGGATGGGAGATCCTCTCGATGGTTCGTGGGACTTTTAAACCGCTGTTGTTGGATTTTCCCGTTGCGTCTTGGAAAATACCTTAGATAAGTAAATCGGATTCTAGGCACCAAGAAAAGTTGTCATTATGAAGCCATGTAGAAATGTTGGATTTCGCTGGAAACGACTACGTAGAATGAACATTTGGCTCTGTCCAAATTTGGCAGGACTTCTAAATCCCATCAGAGGCAACGTGTTAAAATGATAACAAAAAATTTTCGTTTTGTATCTCCGAATTATGAAAAAGCATCTGTGAGGTGCAGAACATAAGCGTACTCAAATGAAAAAATCGACAAAAAAAAGTTTGATTAATGTAAACAAAAGTGTGGTTTATTAAATCATTGTTGGAAATATCAACCAAGGCCTTGTTTATATTAACCAAAAATTACGTTGATTTCTTTTCAAAATTTAATTTGGTAATATTAACTAATTTCTTATTGATTTTTTTTTCTCAGTATGCAATGCAAAGTTTTACAAAGCCCTTTCAAGTAGAACCGTAGAAACTAGATTAGCACTCAGGTTTCCAAATGGAGCCTTTACAAATACTGCTTGGCAAGCATTTTCACGATTTCTTTGTGGTGGTGTTTATCCTGAAGATTGGCAAAGAGTTTAATCTCTAGCAAAATATTTCAGGTCATAAAAAAAACCTCTAAAGTACGGGTCCTTCTCCTCTTTCTACGGAGCCTTGTGGTAAACAACCTTCTTCAAAAAAGAAATCCGCTGCTAGGGAATGAAATAGCGCACAGAATCACCAGAGAAGTGTCGCCGGTAACTCGAACTGGGTTTGAATTCGAGCGGTATTTATGTGGCAATTATTTATGTAGCTTAAAGTCGGAGCTTAGACAAATACTAATTCACAGTTAAATCGTTTTTTCCATACATTCATACCACGTACAATATGTCGAACTTTATTCGCTTTAAAATACATACACACATCTATGTCCATACTAACCACTAAAACTCTACCTAATGGGTGGCGGTAAATATGATTTTTCACTTAAAAATAGCAGTAAGAATTTATGTATTTCCTGCAATTTTTGCTATTGTTCGCAAAATGATTTGCAGCAGTTGTGCATTTGAAATGTTAGTATGCATGTATAGCTGTTGCAAAATTTATATGCGTTATAAAAAATGCAATAAATAATTTGTGTGCGACAACAATTAGAAACGTAGTGCTAGTGCTTGCAATTCTAGTACATACACACACACACGTACAAGCGTATAGAAAATATTTATATGAAAACACCAATAAAATATTGGAATTGTAAAATTTTTATTGATGAAATATTACGCTACCATCGGATGTCACATACAGAAAGAACAACACACACACATGACTTTATGCTTAGCAATGTTTAGGAAATCAAAATGTTCGCATTTTTAGTGTCTCTGTAAAAGCCAATGGGAAATTTAGTTGCGTGACTTTTTTTCACACTTGTGGGCACAGCGATTGGTGATGAAATATTTAAATAGAGGCATCTATGTACTACAAACGTGCATATACATATATAAGTATGTATTGTGGTGATTCAGGGATCGAAACCATGCCTCACGGAGTGGTAGTACGCACGTCTAACCACTGAGCCATTGCTGTCTGTCGCCTATAACTAAAAAATTTAGAAAAATTACCAAATTATAATCAAAGTTTTCAATTTTTTACCATGAATTTTTAGAAACTTTTCAGAAATGCAGCTTAATTTAATAGCGCATAAAATAGTGCAAGCTTGAAACGGCTAAAAATTCGCGGTAGTTTTTAATATTGTGTTTTGTTGAATTAAAATTTACCGGATAAATTTTTTAAGGGAAACATATTCTCTGATTAAATTAATGAGCCTACCTCGGATAATACAAAACTGTAGCTTGCAGAATAATTGCTTTACTAAAAATTTTATTAGGCTCTAGAAAATAAAAATAAATTTACCTTATCTTGAGTTTCGCCCGAAAACGTTTCTTCTGCCCATAGTAAATACATTGAAATGAAAAGTGAAAAGTAAACCGGTTCGGGGAAAAAGAAACTCATAATAAGGCTGAATATAAAAATATTTTGGAAAACAATGCGTAACACCGTAAAAAAAAAATAATAATAATAAGCAGAAAATCAAACTACTTAACACCAGGGACGCGAATCGGTTTTGAGCCGAAAAAACGCTTTTTTCTATAAATTAACTGAACCATTAACCGCACCACTTTGCATAAAGGTTTAAATAGATACATTCACCCGCTTTATTTATTTTTGTTAAATAAGTGGCAATATCAAGTGTAAAGGCAAATGGTCTGATTTAACATACACTTGACGATTAAGCTTGCGTGTTATTTTTTTGACAAAGACAAAAAAAAAACGATTTGATGAACCAGTCCAAAAATGCAAAAACGGCTCGAACCGCTGAACTGAACCAACCAAATTTTTTATGCAGTTCTCGTCCCTGCTGCAAACTTCATTCTATTTTTCTAATAAAAATTTAATAGACTACTAAACTGCATATCGAATTTTTTTCTAAAGAAACTTTTCAGAATTTCCACAAATTTTACACGAAGTCTAAAATTTGGATTAATAGGGTGTTTATTAATTAAAGTGCAAAATATTTTCCAATCACTGTATACACAAATTCATTTTCTAGGTGTTTTTGGATAAACATCTGGCTGTAGCGCCATATTTTTGATTTTTTTTTAATGATAAAAAAAAAACAAATTCGAAATGCGAAAAAAATAAAAATTTGTGTTTTCTGCTTTTTTTAACTCTGATGTCAGAAAATGATTGGTTGTTCTGTTCATCGTATTGATAGTCACACTAACTCTTATCATGAGTTTAATTTTTCCCGAAGCGGTTCACTTTTCACTTTTTTTCCATGGTTTTACTATGGACAGAACAATTAGTTGTATTTGGCCTATATATAACACCGTGCGACAGTCAATTTTACACACGAAAAAATCAATATATTCACAAAACTGGGGGCCACATATTGTAAAACTGCGTTTTTGGTTTTTCTCTCTGACGTCAGGCTTTTTTCAAAAAAGGACTTTGAAATTTCTAGAATGTGATTTAATAAAAAATTATTCAAAAGATTCGATGCATTGTGGAATAACAATATGGGTGTCAATTAAAAGGAAAAATTCTGTAGAATAGAAAACAAATTAATTTTTGGGTGCACCAGGACGAATAAGTATTGAAAATATCCTTTTAAAAGTTTATCCTTGAATATCCTGGAGAATTTCCAATATTTATTTTTGAAAAAAATATATGTTAAGGACCAATATGTTAGCTACCACATCCTCGAATTTCGTCCTTCTAACTTTATTAGTTTTAGAAAGAAAAATTTCCACTTCTATTTATAAGATATTGATAGTTACAAAATATGTACATAAATGAAGATACTGGAATCATTATGGAACCATGTATGCACTCTAAAAGAACAAACTGACCGTACGATGTACGGTTCAAATACTTTATTTTTTTTGTATACAAGGGCGTAACCAGCCTTTCACCTAGGGTAAGGGGAATTAATATAGAGGGAGAAAGTGTTTTTAATTAAATTTTTTTTCCTTGTATATATAAATAAAAATTTTTGGGATTTTATTTTCACATTACACCGATAACAAACAACAAGCAGCAGAGCACCCTAATGAATATTAGCGCAATAAATTCTGATAAAACAGTTTCTTGAAATATTCTTGGGGGCTTCCCTATATGGCATACTTGAACATGATTAATAGCAAAATTTTAAATCACACTGTTGATGGAAAAATGAGTGCGGACAAGCTACAGGATTTCTGCAGGATTCGATGTTGTTTTTTTTTATTTATTTTTTATTATGTTTCATTCTATGCTCTTCTTTGTTTGTATCCTTCTTTGCATATATATTATACTCTCCTTTTGATCATTCGATACGATGCCATTATAATCTTCTTTAGTTTATTTCATTGCTTGCTTTTTGCTCTATATTATATGCGAAATAAGAAAAGACATCTCGAGGCCGTGAAATGAAGTAAACATGAATGTAATTTGCATTGAAGGCAACAAAAAATAACAGCAAAAAATTATGCAAAAAAGAAAACATCAAATAAATCAAATAAACAGCGGCATGAAAAAAGTGCAATACAGCTTCTTCGCGACATAAAATGATAAGTGCAGAGTAAAAAAAAAGTGGCAAATGCGAAACAGCAAATAGCAAAAGAAAAAGAAAAAAACAAAATAGTAGTATTCTCAACGAAAAACTAAGATAAAGTTTACAAAGTGCTGACAAGGATTTTTAAATGAAAAGGGGCCACACAACACTTTTTCTCGCCCATAAATTGAGGCACTCAGCTTGTGAATGTGATACTTGTAACACTGTGCGCCATTTTGCACTACATTCGTCCGCTGCTACGGCAGCTACGGTTACTACAGCCTTCTGCCAGTTGCACTAGTGACTGCTTGCTGCGAGGCTTTTCCTCCCTTGGCTGCTAGCTATGCTGTGGTTTTATCGTCGCGATATTGTATCTTCGTAAGATTTTTGTTTTATGTTTGCTCATAAATAGATGAATACATGCATATATGTATGTTGGTTTGTCTGAGTGCTCACATAAAAGCATAAATAAACAGCAACAATTCTTATATTAGCACATTATCTGCGCCCAAAGTACGCTGTGCACAAAAACAAAGTTATATGCCTTTGGCCGCGCTCAGTTATTGCAGCGCACAGTGGGGCAAAAAAGGTTGCTATGGGCAAATCAATTTTGAGAGCCCTAATATGAACCGTTTTCAAGTTTCTTTTTTTAAATAAAGATAAATCAATTTTGCGTCGAACTTTCTGCGGCGATTTTTTATAAAAGCTCTAGTTTTTTATTTATTTATGTTGGGAAACGAAAGAAAATAAATTTTACGTTTGAGTGCTTCCAATTTTTTGGAAAATACTTGCAATTAATTTCGAATGCCTGAAATTACTTAAAAAATAATTCATAAACAATTTTCCATAGGAAACATTTAATAAAAAAATATTTTTAGTTTGCCATCTATACTGATATATATTTTGAAACCTCGAGAACAGCTGCACCGATATTTTGGAAATTTCATCACATCGACTCTAGACGCTCGATATTTCAAGGGACTCCCATACAAACTACAGAAAAAAACGGAAAAACGGCTTTCAAAATATATATTAGTAGAGATAACAAATGAAAACCATTTTTTAATTAAATCTATCCTATGGAAAAATGTTTATGTATAATTTTTTAAATAATTGCAGACAGTTGAAATTAATTTCAAGTATTTTCCAAATAAATGGAAGCATTCAAACGTAAATTTTTTCCTTTCATTTTTGAACATAAATAAATAAAAAACCAGATCTTTTCCAAAAAATCGGCATGGATAGATCGACGCAAAATTTAATTATCTTTTATTAAAAAAAAAAAAGAAACTTGAAATCGTTTCATATTTGGGCTCTCAAAATTGATTTGTCCACAGCAACCTTTTTTGCCACACTGTGCGGCGAGTAGTTTTTCCCTGTGGCCCTTTTTAATGCCACCAACACAGCGCAGCTTGAGTGTTTTATAACTCGTAATTTTGTGACATTTTATTTCCGTTGCCCTTCGCCAGTCGGCATAGTAACTGGTCGTTTTTTACAATTCCACTTCATTGCTGCGCGCACTACAATCAAGGTTACTCATACGCCATGTGAAGCTAGTTGCTGCTGCAGCTGTATTTGTATGGGTATGAGTGGCCGCTCTCTATCCGCCGCTACCACTCTACAATCTAAGCGTTTTTCGCCGCCTTTCACTTGCCTTGTTTGCGCGCGTTAAATTTGATTTTTGATTTACGAGCTTAACTTTATAGGCCATCTCTGTGATGCTGAGATGTATGAGACTACGACGATGACGACGACGAGAGCAGACTCATATTAACATACATACTTATGTGTGTTTAAATACACATGTGTTTTTGTGGGTATGTTTCTCTGTCTATGTTTATGTGTTGGGTGCTACGATTGCTAGGCGCTGCTATTTGTTGGCTGGTGTGATAAATTGCCTTGTCACGACCCTTTACAATCGCACTGCTGCATATTGTTCCTATACTAACTACTATAGCTTTTGCAACGCCACTTACACACGTTCATGAACATATAACCTTTCTCTCCACACACACACACACACATATCCAAAGCAGCGTCGCACATGTGCGCAAAGTACCAAAGTTAAGCATAAACATATTGAGCGCGAATGTGGCAGTCACTTGTGACAGCCTGTAATAGCATAGCCCATCACTGGTATGCCTTTCCGACTGCTTTCCGCTGCAAACTGCAAAAACACACTACGCAATCCAGTCACTTTTCCACAGCTACTCCACCGATACGCCCAGTTAATGGGTGTTGACAGATTTGTCAGAGGCACTGTTTTTTCTTCCCGTATCGAATTTTGTTGCTGAAAATTTTGCGACCCATTTTTTGGTGCGGACACAAGTGTCAGCTCGTCTTGTTCAAAGCTTGTCAAGTGAATTTCGTATGCAAACGCAACAGCACATAGCAGCGAGAAAGAGTTAGTACTTGAAGCTAAGTATACAAATGGTTGGCACCGGCAAAAAGAAAGAGCAAAACCAAAAACAAAAAAAAAATGCAACAACCGCGTAAGTAAACCCAATTTTTTCACTAACACTTAATTCCCTCCCTCCATGGCACATACGCTGCTCACGCATTCATTCGCTCATTCACACACTCACTCACTCAAGCGCGATAGTGGCTATAAAGCAGTTGGTTCAGCAGTAAAGCCATTTAGATCAAAGCGTATTTAAGCGTGCAGTATGCTACCGTTTTTTTTTTTTTGTATGCTCGTGCGTAAGTGGCCTCGTAAATTTAGAAAGTGATGTATTCTTTGGTAAAGTTTTGAGACGAATTTATTGAGGTTTTTGTTTTAGGACTTTTGAAGCGAGACGTACATGAATATTTAAAATTTTTTTAGAAGTAAAAAAAATTGTGTGGTTAGATAATATTTTTTTACCAAACGCTGCTTTTGACAATGATGTGGGCATGTAGTTGGAGTAATGAAATTGTAATATAGCAGACAAGTTGTATGTAAAGTAAAAACTATAAAAAATGTATCATATAATAAAATTTTAAAAGACCAATAAAACCTGTACATTTTAGATTTAATATGAAAAATTAATATAGGGGGCTACTAATGCATGGAATTGAATGAAGTTTTCATAGATGCATTACTCTACGTCTAACTTAAAATATGAAACAAAAAATTAGAGAGCTGCCATCTGTTTGTATATTTCAGTTTAAGTAACTTGAATAAGATATAATAATTGTTGAAGCATGGCTGTCAAAAGAAAGAGATGTAGAGGGCTTATAGCCGAAAATATTTTTGTGGAAGGTTGCCACCTGTTTGAAAGTAGTAATATTTTTTTAATTGATCAGATGAATTAAATATTGCAATATGGGCAACAAACTAAAGAGGTTTGGGAAATTGTGCTGTGCAAATAATTTCTGAAGAGGGTTGCCACCTGTTTGAAAAATTAAATTTATAATATAAATTACAATACAGGTGTCAAATTAAAGAGGTTTAAGAAATTATTTTTGAAGCGGGTTGCCACCTATTTGAAAAATTTAATACAGCTAAATCGATAAAATAATCTAAATATACAATGCAGGTAGCCAACGAAAACTGTAGTAGGTACATGTCGGAAAAGTAGGCAGATTTTTTGAAATTACAAAACAAATTGTATTTCCGCTTTTTATGGAAGATTAATATAAGGTATTTGAATATTTTTTGTAAAAACGATTGAATTAATACGCCTTTGAAGAAGGTGCGCGAGTTGTAGACTCGAGTTATAAGATTATAAATTAAATTTAAAAGAGAGATACGATGTTTTAGCTACTTTCAAAATACCTTTGAAAATATATTAACTTCGTAAATCGAAGATTTGTTTGAAAATCTCTCTTCATATATCCCCTTCAATCTATTTTATATTTTGTTTATGAAGACATAAGAGTTTTGGAATGGCGCAAAAACATAAAATACTTTTAAGGCGCAGCGAAGCAAGTCGGGTATTTGCTAGTATAATATAAATGCATGAAAACTACCAAAATACCTTAAAATTTATTGAGCGATTTTTATCCAAGCCTTTATTTTTTCTAAGGGAAAGTTGGAATCAAATAAAAAAGTAATAGGTATGAGACTTAATGCACTCATTGAGGGGTTGGAAATATGTATGAACAAATACGAACAAATTTGTAAAACTGAATGCTAATATAATTTAAAACAGACCCATTGAACCAGGTTTAAATTTTATTTATATTTTTATTGAACGTTTCATGCCAAATGAGCCACCGTTCTAAAGTCAAATTTTCAAATTTCAAAATGTCGGATCCAATATGGCTTACGAAATTTCAAAATTTTGTCTCATTTACTTCGAAGTTAGTACTTCGGATAGATTTAACAAATTGAAAATGGCGCATCCATATTGAATTTACCATTTATCGCGGAAAAGTTTAATTCAAACGTACTTACATGGCGTATGAGTAACATTCTCATCTCATTCACGTAACTCATACGCCATGAAGAATTATCCATTTCAACTTTTCCGTCATAAATGCTAGACAAAATATGGCGCCGAGAACTCACTTCATTTTTTAATTTATTTCGACGCCAAAATGGGTGCGTCATTTGCAATTTTTCCAACCTGACCATAGATTCGTAACCAAAAACCACAAAAAAACCCCGAGTAAACGTTTCAAGCGAATCGGATCCATTTTAATTGTTTGGCCTCCTTATTGAATCCGCCATTTTGTGTATTTAAAATCAGGTTCCAAGCTCATAATCAACAACCACAAAAACAAAGTAAGAAACCGCTTTTACTTTTTCATTTTTGGCGTTGGATTTTCCAGGGGCACAAAGTTTGTGAGGCAAAATTTTAATGTATTTATAGTAATTAGTTTAGACGCCATATTGAATTTGTCAAAAGGCCGAGTTTCTTTAAATTCCAAGGATATGATTAGTTCAAAAAAATACTTGAAAAGTTCAGTGCGATGTAGAATAAAATATTGATATCAAATAAAAGATAAAAACCTCTAGAATAAAAGTGTAAATTATTTGTTGCGCAAGGACGAGTTGGTATTGCAAAGACCTTTTTAATAAATTTTTTTAGTCTAAGCTAGTAAAGTAAGACGGACGAAATTCGAGGATGCGGCAGTGTGCATATTAGTCCTTAACATAAAAATTGTTGAAAAATGACTATTGGAAGGATAAAGTTTTAAGAGGACTTTTTCAATATCCTTTCATCCTTGTAGATCAAAAAATTGTATGTTTTCATTTATAGCCAGTTTTTTCTTTTATTATGTACCAGACGCCAGAAAGAAAAACTTAAAACGTAGTTTTACTATCTTTTGGTCCCTAGTTTTGCGTGTATATGTATTTATTTTTCCTCGGTGTAAAATCTACTGTCGCTCGGTGTAATATTGCCACAAATAAATAATGCTGCAGAAATTCAATTTAAAAATTTAGTTTCGTTCCAATTTACTAATTTAAGGTGTCAAGAGTTTTTGTTGTTGTGGGAAATTGCTTTATACATATTTAAAATTCATAAAGAAAGGCTTACAATTCTTTTCTTTTTGCTTTGCAGATTTCTGCGATACTAAATATGCGCTTTTAAAATTGGTGTGTTAAAACTGTTCATATGGTTTTATTACATTTAAATAGTGGAGGATATTTTTTTTAACTTAGAAATTTTTACTGAGGCCGTTTTTATGAAAAATAATTTTTTAAATCTTAAAACATTTTGTTTTAAAAAGAAAAAAGACTGTTTTAATATCCTTTACTTTTTACGAAGTTGTTTTATTTTTTCTTCTTTTAAGTAAATTTTCCCTAAATTTTTAGGTTTTTAGGAACTTATATTATGAGTTTTTCTTTTTTTAATATTTTTCTTTAAATTTCACTGTTTTAAAAATAAAAACACTGGTTTGATTTTATTTAATTCTTAGGAAATTGTTTTACTTTTTTTTTTAGAGATATTTTCAAATCTTAAGTCGGTTTCTATGCGTATTTTTGAAGTCATTTAATTCAAAAATAATAATTTCATGTATTTTTTTGTTTCTATTTAATTTTTAAATTTTTATTGTTTGAAAAAAAATTGACTTCAGTTAATTTTAAGCATTTTTTTTTAAACAAAATTTTTTTTTAAATTTTGGATTTTTTTTTTTTTTAACTTAGTATTATATTTATATATTTTTTATGTTAATTTTTAGAAAACTTATTGCTAACAGGCAAACAGCATAATGCTAGGACCTCCTCGTTAGCAGATCTTTCAATTAGTCTTTCTAAGGACGTACGAAATACTTTTGTTAGCGAAGTATGTATAAGCTGACATACAACAAAAATACCCCAGCCTTTGGCAGGGAACACAAATTATAGTTTCTCAACGCTGCTTTGCTACTTGCAATAAACAAATAAATCGGTAACACAGCGCAGGTAGAATGAAAGAAATAGTGACATTTCGAACAAACTTTAAACTTTCGCAGCTTTCTGTCGCAAATATGTTCCTAATTGTATTATCTCTTCAAAATACTTTTCGGTCAACATATACTCATACCTTAGAACATATGCTAAAAGTTCTGTCATTAGTTAAATTAGCTAGACTAATGGACAAATGAGCAACAGTGAAAAGGCGTAAGAGCCGGAATTGAATGCTGTTACGCGAAGAAAAAATTGAACAATACATTAAACTTGCTAAATCCATTAGCTCTAATGCAGGCAGCACAACGCACCCGCCAACTAGCAGGCGGCATCGAAGGGCACACACACACATAGAGCCGAACGACTAATGCGCATATTTTGAAAACAAATTATTTTAAAATTTCTACCTCCTTGTTAGATGCGCGCGCACACACACACACACATACATATGTACGTACATTTTGATATGTAGAGGGAGCAGCGGAGGAAGCAAAGAATGTTATTGGCGACTGGTAGCCAAGAGAGACATAGACAAACAACCGGATAGAAAGCCAGTTAGGCAACAAACAGCCGGTAGTCACATTAAATGCTTTGCTGAGCATACAACAAAAATTATGGTAGATAGAATAGGTAAGTAGATAATGGATAAACAGTTATAGAACAGTCAGCCAGCCAGCCAGCCAGTACCAGTCGGCAGCTTTGCTGTCGGTTCGACAATGGAGGGCAGGTGGCTGGCCTTTGCTGGCTTCGTTGGCAGCATAGCAGCAGACGAAATCGAAAAAAAAAAACAAAATGAATTTAATTTATGAGAATCTCCATAATTCCATAAGCATAATTAGTTTTCAAACTTGAGAATGCCATCGCTGAAAAGAAGAAGAATAAAGAAAATGCAACAACAAGGCATACATATATCAAGCGCTAGTGAAAAAGTGGCTTTAATAAATTAGTAGATATCTGTTGATAAAAGTTCGAAAAAAGTGGAATGAAGAAAAATTAGCTCTACGAGTGGCTAACAGCTGCAGCAAGTGATTTTTAAATAGCAAAGTTGAAAGGAGTTTGAGTGAGAGGAAGAAGGCAGAGAGAAGTGTGGCTGAGCGTTTAGTTTAATCTGTATTTCGTTGTGTAGGTGGCACTAAAAATACTTACTTCACTTTCTTTTGGTTTCTGTAAATCTTCGAAAATTTTGAATTTGAAGCGAATCTTTTAAGCTACCTAAATATTAATAAACTTTGCACGCAATAGTTATTTTTGTTTTTTTTTTTTGAAGTGGTTTGGCGCCAGTCTGCAGACCTTATTTTAAATTTATATATTTTTTTTTGATAAAGGCGCACATGAAACTACTCCTGAAATAGCGTTAATTACAATTAATTGAAATACTCACAAATATTCCGTTAAAATTGATTGAACTGAAAAATAGCTAAGTGCTGAAGGTTGACGTGAGGTTGCGGAGAAATAAGATTTTGGAACGCACAGTGGTCTGAGAGTAACAGAAAGTCCAAGTTTCGAAATGTCTCGGAGCTGTCAACTTAATGGTTGACTACACTACTCTGCACATTGTTATTTATACGATCTAATACTAGATTTGCACTAGGCATTAAATGTTAACGGTTTTAATGACAAAGTTGGGTATTAACAAGTAATTTTTAGCAAAAAAAAAACCGACTTCAACTCTCATATAAAAAAAATATATATATATATATCTCATGATCCACTGATCGGATCTTAACCAGATTAGTATGGGACCACCTCTGAGACACTTCCTTTCCGATGCAAAACGAATTATCGAAATCGGTTGACGTGGCCCAAAGTTATGCGGTAACATACAAAAAAAAAATAAAAAATATTCCGACGAACTGATAACCTCCTCCTTTGTTGGAAGTCGGTTAAAAAATAATCGAGCCATTATCTTCAAAAACTAACTTCATTTACACATGGAATTTTTGCAATGTCAACAATTTTTTGTTATTTAAATGCCTATGGAAAATTCGACGGATGGGTTTTTTTCTGGAGAAAAATGGCACTCCAAAAGCACTTGATGTCGATTTTGCATAAGTTGTATTTTTACTTTTTCGAGTAGGCATTCCACATACTAAATTTGGGTAGTTGTATGAACAGTGGTTGGTTTGTTAAAATTATTTGTTGGCTACAGGTCAGTCATTTTCTTCCATACGAAGTGTGTTCGACGATTTTTTATATGGAGAAAATGTGCGAAGCCTTCAAAAAAAAAAGTCCCAAAAATCAACGGTAAGTCCGAGCTACTTTAAACTTGCACTTTGTTATACTCAAATTAAATGAGCTACAAAGTTGCATACTCAAAAAACTTCTAAAGAATAGAATTCAAAAGCTTGTTGATTTTTTTAAGTTTTGCTAAAAATGAAACTTGGATTTATATGGTTTTGGTTAAAGAATATACTATGTGTTTATAGACAAATAAATCAAATTAAAACATATTAAGATAAATGGTCAAATCTTGTCAAAATGTGTGTGTGGTAAAGTTATAATAAGTACTAACAAGTCACAGTTAAGTTTTTAATTTGGCTTATTTTAAATATCAAAACGCTGTGTATAAAGGTTTGGAAATGGTGTCACAAAATGATTTAAAAGCATAATTAAAAAAAAAAATCCACTTTTTTGTTGCTGTGTGTCTATCCAATTTTCAAGACTAACAGCCGCACAGTGCGACCGAAATCCAAAATTGCGGCCAAAATTCTAAGCTTTCAAAACATAATTCGAAATTTCATACCAGGGGGTTTTCAGGGTCACTAATTTCTAGCCCGCTGTCAGAATTGCAAAATTCAAAAGCGGATCCAGTATGGCGTCTGGTAAATTTCGAGCTTTTTAATTAGATTTCTTAAAAAGATTTTGAGTATGCAGTTTTATAGCCCATTCAATTTTAGTATCGCGAAGCGCAAGTTTGAAGTAGCTAGGACCTACCGTTGATTTTTGAATTTTTTTTTTGTTGACAGTGCCAGTTATTTTCTTCCATACGAAGTATGTTCGATGATAAGAAGAAATTGAGCAACACCTTCAACAAAAGAAAACAAATCCAAAAATCAACCGTAAGTGCCAGCTTCTCTAAACTTTCGCTTCATTATACTTAAATTAAATGTGCCACAAAACTGCGTACTCAAAATCTGTGAAATTTAATTGAAAATCTGGACATTTTTACATACAGGTGAAACTAATTTGTATAAGCGTGTTAAAAAAAACAAAGAAATATATGAAGCAGAAATGAGCACCTGAGTTTTATTTTATTCTGTAGCTAATTCTTTTCTACGTAAACTCCAATAGGTTTAAAGGCAACATCTAACAACTCAAATTTATTTAAAAATAAACGAAAAATATACCTTTACATTTTTATTTCTTAAACATTTCAGTTATAGTATTTGTTTTCACAAACTTTTTGACGTATTTTACTAACCTTCAGACGTAGAATCCATTTAGATTTGTTTGATTTCCTATTCTCTAACACTTTTATGTTAAAATCTTTTCGCTTTTTATTACAAAAATGTTGTGCTTGACAGAAGGTCACACTACAAATGAATGTAAAGAGATGACTTGGGATACAGGTCGTTACAGTGAACAGTTTTCGTTTCATAGGTGATCCCTTAAGCCAACTCAATGTCAAAAAAGGCCTATCTAGAAACTTTATGTTCTCGAATTTTGGCCGCACTTTTGGAATTCGGCCGCACTGTGAGACGGGTCAACATAGTTTGCCCAACTGATCGGATCTACGAAGAAGTCAAGACACAGCGAACAAATTTTCACTCAAATAAATATGTTAGTGATTTTTTTTTCTGGAACATTTGGCATTTTTTCACAAAAAGAAAAAACCATCAAAATTCGGCAATGCGATAAAAACTGCGAAACACTCAGATTTGTATTAGAAAAATAAGAAAAAAGGCAACAATTTTGATGCACAACAAAAGAAGTGCATTTCCCTTGTTTTCATACAAACACTTGTACACATACAAATATATCTGCGTTTGTATATCCATTTTTAAAGGATATGAAAAGGAAAAAGCCAACGAGAAAAACTGCAAAAAATCGCTTACCTGTAAATTTATGCGAACTGTAGAAAAACGGTGACGCCATGCAATCGCTTGCCAATGTTTCACTTCTCGCCAGATAACAGCCACGGAGATATATGTACATGTTTGTGTTCGTGTCTGCACGTGTTTGGACAACGTGACGCCATGAATGGCAGACAGCGACAGCCGAGTCGCAACCTGTAAAGTTAGAAATGTATTATAAGAACTTTGCCGTTGAATTTGAAGGCAATGAAAGAATTGCAAAGGACACTTTGTGGTTCAAAAGAAAATGGCAAATTACGTGGAGACGAATTAGAGAGGAAGGCAGCACAATTTTGCTTGCCGAAAAAAAAATCAATAAAAAAGGGTGCTCGATAAAAACCAGTTTCGGCAAATGATACGACTACAGTTATTTTTCTAGACCTACCGTTACACTCAATCTAACACATATTGACTTTTTTCATACTTGTAAGCAAATATGAAGAGTCAGTTAGCATTGCAGCGCATTACATTGTATGTAGGTGGCTGCTACCAAAAGTGCATACCATAACTCTTAATAAGCTCGTAAAGCGTGAGAATTGTCAGCAAAAAATGCATGAAAAAAATGAAGCATACACTAACGCACTCGTTGTTTTATATTTTTTTGCCTTCAAAAATGTGCAATGCTTTGAAAATCCACAGGCAGCAGGCAATTGCGACTAGTAATCCACTGGACTGAACCGACCACCCACTTGGCGGGCTGATTCGACCGCCATTCAGCTGCGCTGCACAGCACTCCCTTCCACTGTAGACTGCACTCAACTGCACACTGCTGGTCACTTTGTCCTTCTGGTCCATTTTATCTAAAATCTGGTCTGCTTGCTGCTCACTTTGCAAAACTTTTCTCTATCTAACTACATACACCCTACCCGCCCTCTCTCGCTCTCTCTCACTCTGTTTAGTGCCACTTTACCGTTACGGATGCCATTATAACTGCATCGATATATGATGATGGCGGCGTCTGCAATCATTGCATCTGCAACGAAGACACGAAGCGAGAGGGCGAAAGGGCGAGACAGAGGCAGAAGCAGACAAAACAAAAACATACACAAACTGCATTACAACACATACATGCACACAGTCACACCCACACAACTACTGCACACGTTTACACATACATATATATACATAGAGATATTGTATTTCACGTAGCCATAAACGCCACACAAAACTAATGGAGTTGAAATTTATGGTAAAAGAGTTTATTTGCGACGATTTGTTGTGCTTAGCAATGGAATTTATGTTGTGGCAACAATTTTCAAAATGTCAGCTCTACACTTGGCTGCATTTTGAATGGGCGGAGAGAGGTTGCCATAGAGGGTAATAGAGCGTATTTGCATTTAGTCATTGTAGTTGTTAGTGTAAGCGCTAATTTGTATTTATGAGATGCTACGTAATTGTCAGTGGTAAATATATGTGTATTCGTTAAGGAAATTTATTGCAAATTGGTTGTTTTTTTTTTCAATATTCCTAATTTATATTGATCAACGAGCCTACAACTGGTAAATTGAAAAGTGAAAGTCTTACTGTGGGCCGCCTCGCTAAGATATTCCACAGTTGGCAATTGGAAGATATGGCTTTTAATTATCAAAACTTCGGATATCGAAATCTGTTGTTAGGTAACTTGCAGTTTAAATGAGAAACCTAACACCTGGGCACCACTTCCAGTGTGCCACCACTGTCCTGCGATTTTCAATAGTTACAGAAAAATGAATTTTGGGAATTTTATAGATTTTTTTTTAATATTTACGGATTTTTCGGGACTTCGTTCAAAATTTTGTTGTTTTTATTTTGACATTTTTTTTTTTGTAAGTCTTTCCGGTTTTTGTTATGGTTTGTTCCTTATTTTTATAATTTTTACGGAAATATTTAGACTCTAAATTTTTTGAAACATTTATTCTTTTTGGAATAATTTTGACATTTTTTCTCGATTAATTTGTGATGTGTGTGTTGGGTTTTTCTTTTAACTTTTCGGAAAAGTTTTTAATTTTTCCGGACTGTTTCGAAATATGCTTGATTTTTTGGAACCTGCCGGGAGCTTTCGGGATATTTTGGAGTTTTTTGAGAAATACTTATCTAAATTTTTTATGATTTTTTCGCGAAATTCGGGGATTATTTCGTAACATTACAGATTTCTTTCTGCATTATTTAGGATTTTTTCAGTATTTATATTTCGGTTTTTTGTTTCGGAACCTCTTAAGACCCTTTAAGCCTCGAGGGATGTTTTCGGGTCTTTTACTGCTTCTCCGCAGTTTTTCTCTATCGAAATTATTTAGAGTTGTTTGGAGCACGCCGATATTTTTCCGAAACTTTAGAAATTTGTTCAGAAGATATGGGGACCCCTGTTAACTACAGGATTCCTTCTGAACACTTAAGCCCTTTTTCTGGGCTTTCGAGATTTTTTCGGAACTATTTAGAGTTGCTAAAGCGTTGGCGGCTTCTTTGGGACTTGCCGAGATTTTGTTCGGATTTTATTGCGAAATTTCCCAGAGTTTTTTTCGCGCCTTCTCACGACTTTACTTGCTTTATTCCGGATATTTTGGAATTTTCCAAAAATGTTGAGCTCCAAATTCTGGTTAGGATCTTACTTTCATGTTTGCGAATGTCTTACAGCCAGTTTTGTGAAAGCAATTTATGTATATGAAATGTGTTTTTTTCTTAATTTATTATGAAACCGGACGAAACGGAAAAATCATGTTTTATTTAAATTGCTGGAGAAACTGGCAGTCAAGGATGTAAATATAAAGAGAGAAAATTTCAGTTTAATTTCTGCTAAAAAAATATTGGAAAATGTTTCGCTTTACTTTTCAATTAAGAAAGAAGAAGAGAAGTGTTATAGAAAAACTTTTGCCACGCCCAATACAAATTATATTTCGTTGGAAGGCTTAGAAAATAAGCTATGGATATAAGCCATTTGCGAAAAAACAATAATGGCACATTGTTTAATAAATGCAATAACGTTTTTTAATTGAAAAGTTTTTGCAAAAAAAAAATTCCAAAAAATTATAGATTGCACCAAAAAGCACGGAAAAAGTTCTAATAGGTCAGCTGTTGTTAATTCTCTATCATAAGTGTGACATCAGTTAAGAATTTTAAGAAAAGTTGTGACTCTAAGAAAAAGGGCTAAAACTTGCAAGTTTAAACTCGTGTAACTCGACAAAAAACCGCGGTAGAAAAAAAAAATATTTTTTACATTGGTTACCAGTAACCATAGCAACAACTCGGTAGAGCTTGAACAAAATGCTGCCATAAAATACTTTTCCTGGTACACTTGAGGAATTTTGCCCCATCCCGTCCGACCACGTTCTATGTTTGTTTAAAGGCGTTTGTCAGCACACAATTTTTGGCAGCCTCAGGTAATAGAATCTCAAACTATTCCAAAAAGAACATCGACTTCATAACCAAAAAAATGTCTCTACTTGAAATGCACCTACACACAAACATATTTATATTACTGTGATTTGCTTGAATGCAACTGCAATGAAGCTAACTGAAGCGATAGTCGCAGGTTGGTGCGCATCACTAACGATTTCACACTAAGAGCTGATGATTGACAGAATGTTTGGTAGTAGTTGACAGCAAGTTGCAGTCGACATAATTTTGGTGTTGAGTTGCCGTTGTTGATTGCCACATTCAAGCTGCAAATTGTGTACATTTACCCTCTTAGGCGCCCTCAGCTCGAATGGAAAAGCAGAATTACATGAAAATGCAAACACTTTTTCATAGCTGCCTAAAATTTTTGCAAATATCACAAATTGTGGCATAAACCATTTGTCTCGCGCTTGATAACGAAGCTTGGTAAGCAACTCTTTGGGAGCGACATGGCGTATGAATAACATTTGGTATTGTTATATTTACATAGGCTGACAGTTGAACCAGTTTCCATTTTATCTGCTTACGTGGCTGTCAGAATGGACCCATTGCGTTCACAGCGGACTCGTATGAAACTGTCAGTCGATTAGATTGTATGATTTTGTACGCATGTCCTGGCTTTACGCTCTGACTGCACATTTAAAATACGAGTACCTGTCCCATTGGAAAAAAGATTTTGCCATAAAACTGCTGCACTGTGAATATCATTTAATTCTTATATAGCCTTAGATTTCAATAAATATATAAGTAAGAAATAAATTTTTATTTACCTAATAATCTCAACTAGAAATAAAGTAAAAAATCGCAGGTAGATAAGGTACAATGCGGAAACCAAGAAACGATGTAACGCGCTTAAATAAAAGTCAAACATATCAGACGCTCTATGGCCCTCATTTAAAATCATGAATGCGAAATTACCACACTCACATCGCAGCATTTATGTATGTACATACACATTGGCTCTAATGCTTATCAGTTTAGGTGTATGCACACACTCTGCGGGGAAGAAATAATGAAGATAAAAGGCTAATCAAGCGATAAGGAGGATGTGCAAAGCAAATTATGTAACGATGCTGATGAAATATACATAACTACCTTGCACGCAAATTAGGTGCTTCTTAACATTATGAATTTTAATGCTCATCATTAGCTACTTACACACATGTATTTATGTAGATGCATGTATGTATGTATGCATGTATGTATATGCGCATGCATAAAGGTAGAGGAAAAATCATAACAACTGCTAAGCAACCAGGCAGTCAACCAAACAACAGCAGGAGCTTGTTACCTTGACAGCATTAACAACGGTTCGGTTTTTACATGGCATGTCACAGAGATATTTTACTTTTATGTATGCATACTCGTCGTACACCCATACATACTAACCTATGAAAGTGCTTTGCAAATTGTGTTTTGTATACTTGTGCGTGGATGCATTACAATTTATTTGAAGCAGCGTTCAGCAAAATGAACGGCGATAACCATGGAAACCCACACCGCGTACGAATTCTGGTTAAGATGATGTGAGCTGGCACGTGTTTGAAACATGCGAATAAAAATCTGATACATATGAATGAACACGTGATAATTGTCTATGAATTCGCATGAAACAAATGAGATAATAAAATGCATTTAAATAGATTAACAGGGCGATTCTAGTGACTGTCTTTCAACCCCCCACAGTCTTACGTAAGGCAATTGTCAATTCTTGCAATTATTTTGAAAACTCTGCACTGTCTTTCGAAAGACTAAGTAAAAGATCTGCTAAGGGGGAGGTCTTAGCATTATGCTATTGGCCTTTTAGCAATACGTTTTTTTTATTAAATTAAATTATAAAAAATATATATATTTCAAAACCATAAAAAAGCAATAAATAAAGGAAAATAATATTTAAAAAAATTAATGGAAATTAAGCAAAAATCAAAAAAAAAAATATTTTTAAAAATTAAGTAAAGTTAAAAAATATTCTTTTAAAAACAATAAAATTAAAAATTAAACTAGAAAAAAAATTAAATCAAAAAAGAATAAAGTAAAACTTAAAAATGAAAAAAATAATAAAAAAAAATTTATTTTTTTAAAACCAAATCTAAAAACCAAAAGAAAATCAAAATAAAAAAGAAAAGAAAAAACAAGATCCTACAAATTAAATGAAATAAAAATTATACAATTTTATTTTTAAAAATATTAAATCTAAAAATTAAAAGAATGTGAATTCAACAACAGAAAAACAAATTGAATTCCAAAAACAAAAAAAAAAAGAATAACATAAATAAAATAAGTTTCTAAAAATCAAGTTAAATTAAAAAAAAAATATTTTTCATTTTAAGCGATAAAATCTAAAAATTAAAAGAAAATGAAACTAAAAGAGGAAAAAAATATTAAAAAATAAAATAAGTTCCTAAAAATTTAATGAAATTAAAAAATATCCTTTTTAGAACAATAACCTCTAAAAATTAAAAGAAAATTAAATTAATGAAATATATAAAATAAGTTTTTAAAAATTAAATGAAATTAAAGTTTAGGTATTTTTATTTTTAAAACAATAAAATCTAAAATAAAACTAAAAAAAAATATTGAAGGTAATGTTAATTAAAAAAAGAAAAAAAAAAAATCCTCAGATCGAGACTCGAACTTGAGTCTTTCGAACGGCACGCCTGCGTTTTGTTCACTCGGCCATTGCGAATGTTGGTGTGGCTCGAGCTAAATGGTTTACATTTTATTTCTTCCAAAATAGATTTTCACCACGAGTGGTGAATGAGAGGACTTTTTTCTAAGACTTTTGTGCTAGAATAACAAAAGTATTTCGAGCTATCTTGCCATCTGCCTTTCACTTGTCTTACGAAAGACTTTTTACTATCTTCGCCCGAGCAATCCTTAATATTTCGTTTGATTTAAAGATTCTAGAGATACCTTGCCAATCAAATGTTAGCAACCATATTTAATTTTAATAAAAACACAGTTCCCTCAGCTTACAACACTCGTTCCTGGTACTAATATTTGTTTATAATTAACCCTTGGCATGCCTTTTAATTGAAGAAAATAAATCCTTTGTTTTGCGAAAAAAGCTTCACGTGAGTACAATTTCGGAAATTTTGTGTATTAAGTCTCTAATTTGCTTGTTCTTATATGTGTATGTAGGCAATTGGAAAATACACTGCCAATCAGTTTCGGTAGAAGTCTTAATTACGAAAGCAAAAAAAAAAATTTAAAAATTAATACTAAAATCACTGGCAAGCAAAGTTGTATGGTACTCGTATTGCGAATTGCCATAAAATTAGTTCCAAATATTTGTACAAACATTAACTTTCAACAATGTACACTCGTACGTGCTTCTATGATTACATTCAATTTCTGTTTTGCTCTTGCACAAACAACATTTAATCTCGCATCGTTCCACTCGAAACGCACTCTCATCGTTTTATCTGAATTGGTATTATATTCACATACATACATACACATAATTCATCTATCTTCCGGTGTTATTAACTCCAAACATGGGGTGGCTGATTGCGAAACTGAAATTGGTAACAAATCGACTGTAGCTATCATTATAATCACGTGGGTTATCTACAGTTAATTTGATTTTATATAAACTTTCGTTGTGAAAGCTGAGTTCCCATGTTCATATACGTATATATGTACATAAGGGAATCAATTTACATACGCACCCAGCAAAAAATCTGGAATCGCTTTTAGTGGAAACGTGTTCTAGAGGGTATTACTTTAGAATAGTGTTGGTATGCGAAAGCTTTTATTTTGCACCAGCCATACATATATATATGTATATATATAGTAATGTAAATTGTACGGTAAAGTTTTAATGTGTAGACTTGGCATGCCGCACAATGGCACTTTATTTGGAAAATATCGAAAGATTCGTTCTATGCAATGTGAACGTATTTGCTAATTTTTTATTTACTTTTAAAAGTAATTTTTCCACTAAGAAGAATTAAGCCCAAATTTCCCTTCAAAATAATTCTATGCCACCTGGAAGCCATTAAGGTTAAAAAATTTAATATTATCTCATTCCATAAAACGAGCGATTCTTGTATATATATCCATAGGGTTCTCGGAAACAGCTCTAAAGATTTTGATGAGACTTTGTACACAGATAATTTTTTGGATTTTGAGGTTACTATCTCCGAGAAGACTCCTGTGAGGATGCCATCTATTCTAAATTACTTACAAATAAATTAAACCATCATAATATGGGTATCAAATGGAAGTTATTGTAAAGGTCCTTTGTTCAAAAATATGTTTAATAGGGTTGCCATCTATTTTGATTCACATATTTATTTAATCTTCTGTTTAGAAAAAAAGGTAAAATATTACTATTCATAGGTACCAAGAGAAGGTGCTTAAACAATGCTTTGCCTATATACAAAACTGTTATCCCTTAGGATAATAGTGTAAGGTTGCCACTTATTTTCGATTCCACACAATTTATCCAAAACATCGCAATATCGATATCAAATGAAAGGTATTATTGAGAACTTTGATCAGAAAATTTTTTCCATCAGGGTTGCCACGCTTCTATGTAACAAAATTTTGTTTTGTTAATTTCAATCAGCATTTTTTTATGTATACGCAGTACATATATGCTTAAGATATGTACCATTCATTCCAGGGTATTTCTGAATTGGGTTCCTACCTAAATTTTGGAGTAGGGAATTTACTTAATATCTAGATATCGAAATGGATTTTATTTCCAAAATAAGCAAAGCCACGCGTAGGTTCTTCACGAACAAAATTTCAAAAATAAATTTTCTTAAATAAACCGTTGATTTGGCGTATCAGAGTAAACGTACACGAGTAAAATATTGGAATTAAACTAAAGAAAAAGTGTATAAAAAAAAATATTTTCTATTTAAAAGTACCGTCTTTCAGCTTTCGAAAGAAAAAATAAAAAAATTCTAGTTCAGTGCTTTTTCTCAAATAACGCGTTATTTGCAAATGCATACAATTTTTTTTTCACTGTTATAAATTCTGAGTTGAACAAAAGTAACAACGTTCACTTAGAAGTAAAAGTTTACTTATAAACAGAATTATAAACAACTAGTCAACCCGGAGGCCGTTAAAACGCCCAAAATTGAATTTCAAAAACTGAAAATTTTCCAAATGTTAGTCAGAGACTCTGACTCAGAGTTATGAGCGATCGGAGTGCCGTAAAAAGACTCGAATGGTGTCAGTTTCTAACTCCATCAAATTTGAAGCCAACCCTGTATCGATAAAAAGTTATAACTTTAAAAAATAACACCTTAGGTCTTTAAATTGACCTCTCAATTTTGATTTGAAAGAAGGATGCAAATCTAATGACCTTCACGAAAATGCCTTCCGGTGCAAGGGGCCATACCTACATACATAACCATATGTATGTGCTTCATACACAACTGTACGAGAACGCAGGTTTTAATGGTGGCGCTCCATAAATGCATACAAACCAACTTACATAAGTGCGCAGGTAGGTAGTTCTTTTTTTGCCTCATTCCTTCCTTCTACTTTTAGCTATCCCTACCAACCCACTCCAATAATCACGTGTTCATAACTGCGTTGTTATGTGGCCACAATCACTTTACTTTACGTGTCCTATACATTCAGATGTATACAGATATGCTAACATATGCACATAAGTATATTAGGGTGGTCCAAAAATGCATATGGGGGAAAAGTAAAGTCAGAATTTTTATGCTCTCACCCCCAAAGATTGTTCTATACTGAAACAAATATACCTCTATTTTTTAATTTTGAAATAAAAAAATATTTAGAAAGTGCTCAAAGCGCTCAAAATTTGCCATGTATGTATTTGATATGGGGTAAAAAACACTTTTCGTAGAAATGGTATCGAATTCTTTTGAAAGTCATTATTTTTCCATCGGAATCCTTTTTCTTCTCAGGAGATGCCTAATAATAATACCCAATTAATTACTGAACCGTTTTTTTTTTATAGTAACAATATTTTATAGGTCCGCCGAAAATCCCACAAAATGCAATAAGGGGACCAATAAAAAATCTTTAGTATTAAATAATGGTTAAATAAAAAATTTGGTGTTATTATTGGTAGTCTCCTGAAGAGAACCAGAAGGCATCGATCGAAAAATATTGATTGTCAAGAATTTTATAACATTTCTATGAAAAATATATTTTTTTTTAATTCAAAATAAAAAATAAAATATATAAATATAATAAATAAAATAAAAAATGTGGGTATATTTTCTCGATATAGAACAATACTAGCGGGTGAGAGCATTAAAATTCCAACTTTACTTTTTTTGTATCACCCTAATGTATAGGTATGTACGAATCCATTTCTGTGCAACCATATAAAAACAGCAGAGTGTGCAGCAGTTTAAGTTGCTTTCTCGCTCGACTGGTTATAATTGCAAAATTGTTATTGACCAACTTTTTTGAATGGTTGATATTGTTGTTTTTTGTTTTTTGATGTTGTTTTGCTATTTAGTATTGGCTTCATTGTGCAACTTCTGCATAGGTGGCGCCTTGTTGCATTTGTTGTCATACTTTTGGTAAAATTTCTGTGGTTTCTTCTTTTATTCATGACACGTTCGATATTGTTTGTGAAACAAATTGTGCATTTGTTAGAGTGTTTGTTTGTGTGATAGTGGTGTGTGTGTAAAAGTGTGGTCCAAAAAAAAACACCACAAAAGCGACTTGGCACATTAATTTTGATTACTCTCATTTTAAACAAGTAATGAATTGCACGAAATTGCTTATTTTAAAAGCAAATATTAGCAAATGCAAGTTTGTGTGCATTTTAAAGTTTACATGTGTATATTTACCAATGCACACTTGTGAAGGGTACATGCCGGAAATGGAAAATTTTGCCAAATTTTGTGTATTTATTTTTGCAATTTCTAAAATAAATGCCAATGACTTTGGCTTTAGCTAAATCTATGCTGTTCGTCAGTTTTTGTTGTTGTGCGTATAATGATTGCGTTATGCTGACGCACACATTTAGTTAGTTAGCAAATAATAAGTATTTGATATAAAACAGCAAATAGAAATAGCTAATCCGAAATCTATGACCATCACTTTGTTTGTATGTGAATGAAATACTAATAAAACTTCGCAATGAAAACACATTCATGCATCAGGTGACTTCATACTTTGAATACCTATTTATGTAAATTTTAATTTAGTTTTAAATGAATTCAACTCAGCTTTTGAATATAACGCTCGATTGGTTACGCAGTGGAGCTTTCATCTCAACTAAACGTCATTATTTTTGGTATCGTTATCTATATAAAGAGTTAAACATTTTCACATCGTTTGCAAGCTTGACACTTATTTGGACACTCATAAAAAGCAACATTGAGATTTAAATTTCTTGTTGAATTCGACATTTCTAGAAAAGTCGTGAGAAATTATCGGAACGTCTCGAAAAAAATTCTATCTAATCCCGAAGAGTTCAAGTTAAGGCTGTGATTAACCTCGTATTCGGATATCCGCTCGGATATTCATGGGTAGGGATCCGGTCCGTATATTGGGATTAACGGATAACCAAACGGAATGCTTATTAATCTGTTATCCAGACTTTATCCGTATACAGTGTATACTATACATAGCATTTTCAGTTTAAATGAAACTTTTTTCAAACCATATTCAATTTTTCAAATTAAATGAAACCTTTTTCAGATTCAGTGAAACTTTATCCAAATTAAATGAAACTTCCTTTTAAGAATGTTCGAAAAAAGTTTCTTTTATTTTGAATAAAGTTTCATTGAATCTGAAAAAGGGTTCATTTAATTTGAAAAAGGTTTAATTTAATTTAAAAATGGTTTCATTTAAACTGAAAATGCTATATACACTCATATCGGAACGGATATTTTAGAATGTGCTTGAATGGATTTAAAAAATTGTACTCAAAATTACTGAATCTATTGAGTGGCAAAATAAATAACACAGTGCAACACTCCAAATGTGAAATAATGCATTCATTTAGGGGGGAAAAATATGAATAAAAAAAAAAAAATTTTAAAAGTTGGTTACCATTGTTGCTAAAAGGTTTTATTTAGCTTGCTCTGTATGTATGTATGTATATATGTTTGTTAAAGGCAAACTTGCAATACATTTTTTACCAATTTTCCGATGACCTAGAGACTCGAAACTTCACAGTTGGATCGGAACCCGATGACAATCCAATACGAAAGATGAGTTATCCCGAAAGGTGGAGCAGGAGTCGAGAGATTTGGAAAACCAGTATTTAAAGTCCGATTTGGTTCATATCAGGGAAGCCAACTCGTGGGGAATTGTCCGATTTGCTGGGAATTTCAGTTTGCGTGGGGAATCGGGGAATGGACCGTTTTTGGTGGGGAATTAGGTGTGGCTAATTTTTTTCTTTTCTTCATTAATTTCATAATGAGTTAAAAAAGTTGCATAAGAAATATAACTGCAACTAAAAGTACTGATTTTGCAACTCTGCCAATTATGCAAATAATCGTTTGATTTTTTAGAATTTCCTTTGTCGCATTTGCTTTCCTATAGTGAACAAAACAGTTTATTTTTATATGGAAGAAAACCGCAATCAACACCAAACAAAATTCTAAAAGGAAAATTTTTAGCCACTTGAAACTTGCACTTTATTATACTAAAACTGAGTATGCTACAACACTGCATACCCAAACTCTTTCTAGGGAATCGAATTAAAAAGCTCGAAATTTTTACGAAAGTTTGCTGAATTTTTTTTATTATTGCATAAAGTTTGAAACTTGGAAACGGTGTTTATTGGAGAATGAACTATATTTTTATAAAAAAAAATAACTAAAATTTAATAACAAAAAAATAATAATAAATTGTGAAAACTTGTCAAAATTTGGCTCGACTAAATTTTTTGGACTACTGTATGTATGTATGTATTATATTTACATTTTTATTCTTTATTTGTTAACTAACCTTACAAAAGTTTGGTTTGATTTATGAGTACATAGATAAATTACATTTAGAAAGAAAATAAACGGAAAGACCAGCAATATATCAAAATACAAAATTTTTTTTAATAAGAAGTTATCTATGGGTGGGGAATTTTACGAAATCTCGGGCGAAATCGGGGAATTTAATAGTCGAAATCGGGGAATTTTATAGTCGAAATTGGGGAAATTCTCAAAAATGGTTCATATTCCGAACGTATGTATATTACATACATGAAGAGGAATAACTCCACTAAAACTGTTGCCGATAGGTGGCGCACGAGTATTTGGTAAACCAGTACTTATGGTCCGATTTCGCCCATATTTAGAAAGCTTGATTTAGAAATATCTGTTTTTACTATAAACTTATTTTTATATCGGTTTGAAGTTGTACATCGACCTTAGTTACAAAAATTAACCGATACAATTTTCCATATTTTTATGGTTTTTGCTTAAAAATCGATTTTAAATTAATATATCGTTACCTTAATTCTCAAAGTCCCTAACCAACATTTTTTTTTTATTTTACAGGCGAAGCAAAAAAAAATTTAAAATTTTTACCGAAAGTATATTTTAATATATCCTAATAAAATCTTTGAAAAACGAAGTTTCTAAAAAGTTTGCATTTATTTGCTTAAGTGAAACGAATTTTTGATGCATATAAAATAAAAGTCTTTTTAATTGATCTTTAGAAAGAAAAATTGCAGAAGTGAAAGTTTGAGTGCGTTTTCTCAAATAGTTTTTAACATTTTTCTGCGCTTTAAACACAAACTTTGTTCTAAAAAATGCGTTTGAAATGCAGATAAATTTTAAAAGCTACTTGAGAAAACCGATGCAAAAAATTTTCCCCAAAATTAATTTTTTTTTTTAATTTTAAATTTTTTCCAGAATTTTTAAAATAATTTCAGGTATGTATGCATGTGGTTTTAGAGCCCATTAAATATTCAATTTCTTAGCAAGTGGAAACTTGCACTTTTTGAAAGTAAAATATAACGAACAATAAAGCCAAAATTAAAAAAAAAAAAAATTAAAACGAAAAATTTTTATTTTGCTGAATTTTTTTTTTATAACACTTAAAATTTTTCTTCTGATATCTTCTTCCTTTTGGTCTACCCTGTAATTGTTATCTGCAAGTTTTTGTTGTGTACATTTATTAACAGGGACAGGAGAATCGATTTTCTGCAAAATTGCTAGATACTCTCTCTCTGTTCTTTGTAACAAAAAATTTCATATAAAAGTACATGTGTATGTATGTATAAAAATTAAGATAAAAAATATCAAAATCTATTAAAAAATTAAGGCTGTGGACTATTGTGTAATAATGTAAAATTAATTTTAGTGGTATACTTTAGGGGTTCTTATCAGTAAAAATTAAAACAAATTTTAATTACATATGGCCGATCATTTGACTGGCTACGTTACATTCGTACACTTTTTTTTTTAAATATGAAACAATTGTCTACTAAATAATAATATATTTTTTATGATTTGTGTGACTCAAGTAAGAATTTGTTTTGAATGCAGTTGGTACGATTCCCATCACCTCCAACTTTTAGAAACTTGTTACACTGTTCAATTTGTAGCACTTCATTAATAGATAACTACAAAAAAAATTGTATTTTATTGTTATTTTTATATTCGAGAATACGAATATTCGGATATCCGCTTAATGTCCGTTTATTTTAAGGGTTAAAATCCGGTTATAATCCGATATTCAGTTGCAAAGATTTTTTAGTCACTTGGCGAAAAATCATACATTTATTTCAATTCATCGTAGATTAAATTCAAAATAAGATTTTGGCAAACTTTCACTTCACTTTCACTTTTTTTTCAAATTTCACAATATTTCAGTATTTTTGTATTGTTCAATAAATGACTCTAAGTAACCATCAAGTCAAGGCGCAGGGATGGTATTTTAAGGGATAGTTGTTAACATTTGCAGCACCAAATTTTTTTTTTAATTTTTGCCATAAGTAAAAACAGGAAAACGCTCCTTGATCTGATTAGCTACAAGCATTTTTAAATAGCCAGTGGCCCATATTCTATTTCAAAATTGATTGCCTATTTAGATATTGTATTTATAGAAAGCTTCCAGCTTAATGTCCTTCTCAGAAAAAATATAAAGTTAGTTCATTAAATCAAAAAAATGTTTACGAGCCATGTAGGCAATGCCCTTAAAGCAGCAATTAAAAGTGGACCTATGAAAAATTTCCGCAAAGTCAGAAGATGGCACAAACAGATACGCATCACTCAAGTACGCACGAACATAATTGGCACTTAAACAAAGGTAATTATTTTGGAAAAAAATTAAACTAAATAGGGTAAAATACATACTTACAAGCGGATGCTCCGAAATTTTGAACGAGTGAATACAAGATAAAGCATTTGTAACAAAAAAGAAAAAAAAAAACAATTGCCTAAAGCAAAAAACAGCAGCATATAAAAAGCCAAGTGTCATTTGGGATGAGAAAGGTTACAGCATCGTTATGCGAATTTAAGCGTCAAACTCGCAATAAAAGATAATTGCAAGAGAAATGTGTTGCGCAATTAAGTGAGCTCGGCTAAAAAAAGCTGGGCATGAAATGAAAGCCAAAGTTAAATGATGAATGCGTCTATAAGAGATGAATGAAAAAATTCCGAAAAGCACATTTGAGCTGAAAAATTTTTTGTAGGCCGAATTTGATTGAAATGAATAAAACGAAATTCTCTGCTAGAAATCCCACTCTACTGCCGTTTATCCCTATTAACTAGTGGCCATTGATGTCCCCCCACAACCTGCTTATGTTGAGGGCGTTCCAAGAGATGGAGGGTTCTTCTATGCATTTCATTTTGCAACTTGAGTCAGATGTGTCTAGCTCTATTACATGTTGTCCCTTTTCTTTCTTATTCTTGATTGGCGCTGTAACCGCCCTGCAGGAAATTGGATTAGTTTGAAAGTTATTTATAAACTACTTTATTTTCAGTGATAACTAATTGAAATTCTCAATATTTTACCTGCAACCAACTAATTTACTTAACATGGCGTTGTCCTAGGAAGCAGTCAATTGCTTTTTCCTGCATGTATTTTCGACTAATTTAAAATGAAACGCCTTTTTTTAAAGAATCATTGGCAAGTGATCGATCTCTGAGTTTTTTACGCCGCATCTCTAACAAGAGTAGACCTGCGCCTTTTCAGTATATTTTTCAAGAATCACAAGGCTCTGTTTTTATCTTGTCTGGGACCAATTCTTTCACATTAATTTGTCAGCTTTCTGTTCTGCTTTCTCAAGAAGCGTACTTCACTATTGCACCAGTGAGGCATCCTTTTCCACCTCCAAAAGACTAATTCCGGTACTCGTATACTTATTTGTATTTGGTGCACTGCCAGAATTTATTAAGGAATGTTTGTTTTTATTTATTTATTTTTTGTTGTACAGTAACTATAAGTGCTCTTGCTGTTTTCCTGACAGTTTTTTTTAACCCTCATGCTAATCCTCTTTAGAAGAAGTAAACTTAAATCCAATATATGCGCTTACCTATATCAGAGCACTTTAAATTTCCAACAATTAAACTTATTATAAATTATTCGTTTAAATTTTAAGCAGGTATAAGCAAGTGCATATCTGCACTGAAAACTTTATCGCATTTCTCAAATTCAAAAACAAACAGCTTCAGTAAAGATAAACAATTTGAAAGCAACCTTCGAAGTGTGCTTGTATGTAACCAAATATTATACATATGTAAGTGTATTGTATACATACTTCAGTATGCACATGCAATAATAATTACAGCGGCAACAACAACACCAAACACCACCAGTAAACTCTGCCAAAGCTAACCGCTTTGTTAATATTTGTTTTTCAGGTTTCGTAGTTAGTAAATAAGTTTTGCGTCTAACCAACCGAGCAACCAATAAACTAATCCAACTGCTGGTAAACCAATAGAAAATGTAAGTTTACACAGGTACCGTTAGATTATTTGCGCAAGTGTTAGTTATACATACACACACACACACATACTTACATGCCACTTGAGGCACACCCAACAACTGACAACTAGCTTGTCGAAGAGAGTTGTCTTGCCGAGCAACTGCCATGCTCAAGTAGATTTACATACATACCGAGTTCTAAATACGTTTAAAATTTGTTTACCTATAGTAAATATGTGGATATACAAAAACTACAGCCAAAAACTACAACAAATATGTTACAGCGCAGAAGACTTACGGTTATTAAATAAAGAAATTCAAATAAATGCTGTTGCTTAGAAGTGCTTTCCGTTGCTCGTTTATTTGCGTATGCATGGTGAGGCGTCAAGTAAAGCGAGAAGCATACACGCAGGCGTCTTACCCAGGTATTTGCATGCATTTTGAATTATGTATGTATGTATGTATATGTATGTTTATTTGTAAACGTGTGGAACTCTATCGATGCATGGCAAAGAAGAAACTTAAATAAACCGTTGGCAAGCGTAGAAAGTTTGCAATATGAAAACTTAGCGTGAAACTGCACTTGTCTGCTGCAATACAATATAACTACAGAGTTATGTTATTTTAAGACTTTATATTGATCTCGTATATTGTGCGAATTTTCATAACTTAAGTCTGCTAGCATGCAACATTGTTTGGTTTACACTTAACACTTTTGTATTTACCTTTTGATAGGAAGGCAATTTATACTCTATACAACTACTAGAAGCCCAACGATAATAACTAAACTGTTTTTTTTTATATTCGAAAGCATTTTATGAGCTAATAAAATGTCGGATTATTTTTCATGCCTAAACTTGAGTTTATACAAGTACGTTCCTCTTTCGTAGTAAATATATATACACATACACATATAATCTGTGTAATTAAAGCCTAAGCTGATGCTATACAGCCAGTGTTGCCAGATATTTCTTTTGTTTGAACTGTAATTTTCCGGAACAATACTTTTTTTTCCGACCAAAAACTGCAACTTTCAAGAACAAAGAGAGCTTTTAAAAAAGTAAGGGGTTTTTTTTTTTACTTGCACATATTAGTTTTTTGAGCATTTGATTCGAAACATCAAATTTAAAAAGTACCTTTTGAAGCACTTTTTAGTACTTAAAATATCAGAGTGCTGGAATTTCCTATTTGTTTTTAGTTTTATTCATGACTGGCAAATACCCGGCGTGCTTCGCTGCGCCTTAGCAGTATTTTTGTGTGGTTACTCCCTCTAAAAAACTCTTATGGCCTCATTCATAAAAGTAAAATAGATTCAAAGAGCTTTATCAAGTGAGATTTTCAAACAAATTTATGAAGCATTCTTTATTTTTTATGAATGTGGTTGTTAGTTTATATATTTTCGAAGGTATTTAGCAAGTAGGTAAGCAATGGACTTTCTCCTAGAAATGTAATTTATAACCTTATAACTCGAGTCTACATATCGCGCACTTTCTTTAAAGGTGTACTAAATAAATATTTATCTTATCAATTTAACGGAATTAAGCTTTTCAAATAGTTGACAACCCGCTTTAAAAATATTTTCGACAGTAAACTTTCTTAAACCTTTTTAGTTTGATATCCTTATTGCAATATTTATTTCATTTATTTTATCAATATAATTGTATAACATTTTTAAAAGAGCTGGCAGCCCTCCTCACATATATATTCGGCAGTAAAATTTCCTAAATCTCTTTAGTTGTATACCCATGTTGCAGTATTTAATTTATCTTATCAATTAAGTTAGATCAACATTTTAAAACAGGTGGCAACCTTCCACAAAAATATTTTCGGCTGTAAGCTTTCTTAAAACTGAAATTTGGAAACAGGTGGCAACTCTCTAATTGTTAATCGGTGGTTGAGGGTTCAGGGGTGCTTTTTCTTGCCCTGTCAGCAGCCACGTAGTTTCCAATGGCCAGGAACTCGATTGAGTCCGAATAGAAAATACACCTACCCGGTTGATAGGGAGGTAAAATATTCACTGATCAATTTCGATCGCACCGAAATGGCGTTGACAGCCCTGATATGCTAACCTCCCTAGCTGATGCCACACTCTTCTGCAGTACGTCTATCGCTTCCTTTATGGTAGAGTTACCCTATCCCTGCCTCCATGTTTGGCTTCAAGGGTGAACAATTTCACTTTTTCCTCCCTCCAGTTAACCCACCGCACCCAGAAGTCACTGGGAACAATTTTGAATGCGCACTAATCTGAATGATCAGGGATGACATCAAAGTCATCTACAATTCCAGCTTCCCCGAGCCTAATGGCAGTTCGTGCTGCGACAATTCTACCTGTAATATCTACAGGCCCCACTAATACCGATTAGGGCAACACGCTGTATGCGATCTAATCGCTTAGCGAGTGTAGCCTTCTTTGTCGATCCTTCAAGAAATATATGTATTCAAAGGAGACTCTCTTTGCATTTTGGGCGTTGTTTTGGATATTGTTTTAAATTTTGAGAACGAAGAAGTTTATTATTTCCTCTTAGCGATAAACGCTTTTTGATGTACGACTTTCATTTGCTCACAGATGATAGAACTGTGAACTTAATATTGTACAAGCATAAATCTTAAACTTTTAAATTTAAATTGAAGTCACATTTGCTGATTACTTTCCAATAATTCTGGTCATGTTCGCACATAAATTCATTTACATAGTATGCCACACAACGTCTAAACTTGATAAATTTATTATCCTTTCACATTTAATTAAATTTAAATTTCTAGTATAAATAAATACGAGCATACATAAATATAATACATACTACATACCAACCACATTTTCACGGCGCCACCACTCCATTTCCTCGGTATAAATATTTATGCAAGCGTAAAATTACGAAATAAAAGCACACAATTTATTTAGCTGAAGTTGCACTCAGTTTTGCTTGCTATTATCTTTTTGATAATTTTGTTGCTATTGTCCTGCAGTGGATAAATTATTTTAATTTAGTTATGACTACTTGGTGCGGTTAGTGGCTGTTTCTATGGCAATAATGTCATTGTTTATTTGTGCAATTAAAATTTCCGCTTAAATTAAAGTGACACAAAGTCAAAATGCATTTACAAATAGATGCATCGTTTTTTTTATATTTATGTTATAAGATAAATATTTATTGCTATATATTTCAAATTTAAAATTACAATTTATTTATCTGTTCAGACGTTTCTTTGCTCAATTGCTTCTTAGAAGGAATCAAAATCAACTTATCATAATGTCGGTTTTTCTCTTCTGCTCGAAAAGCTATTTGTGCCTAATTTTCTTAGTTTATGAAATTATTTACTTAATTGTTAGTTAACTCCAGGGACTGAAAATAATGATTATTTCTTAAATTTTAACCAAAAAAATCCTCAAGTTGCAAAAGTCGTAAAACAATTTTAACTATATTTTTTATAGCAACTTAAAACTTGCACTTTATTACACTAGAATTCAATATGCTATAAAACAGCATACCAAAAATTATACTAAAAATTTAAATTTAAATGCTTGGTACTGGAATGAAAAGTTTGTGGAACGTCTGCAATTTAGAATTATATGGTATTTGTTAGATAGAGAGCTAAACTTTTATATAAAAATAATGACCCTTAAAAAGAGCAAAAAAAGTAGTCCAAACTGGTAAAAATGTTGATGTGTTATATTTGGTCGCGGGGTGTAATATTTGAGTTTTAATTTTCTCGCCCAAAGGAAATTATTATTACTTGATTCCTATTTTTTCGATCAAAAATAATGATTGTTTTATGATTTTTATTTTTCTGCTCAGCGATAATAGTTATTGTTGAGTTTTATTATTTAATTCCTTCAAAATTGTGAATAAAACGGTTAATACTAGCTTAAGTTTATATTTTATCTTTTTTCTATCCTTATCCCTAACCTTATCCTTTTCGTTTTAATTACATTTTGGTTATTATGGTTTCCTTTATCTTTATTTTTATCTTTACACTCTCTTGTTCTTATAGAAGTAAAGTGTTTAAATTTACTTTGGTCTTCATCTTTATTTTTACCTTTAAATCTTTGCTTCTATCATTTTCTTCATCTACATATTTAGCTAGATAATGTGAGCTGCGAGGACGTGATAAGATGCGATGTGCTGTGATGTAATGTGAAGTGATGTGTTAGGATGGCATGTAATGCCGAATGATGTAACATCATGTGATGTTATGTTTTATGATGTCATATCATGTCTTGTGATGATATATTGTGATGTCATAACATGTGATATCATATATCATGCGATGTCATATCATGTGATTTGATGTCATGTCATATCATATGATTTAATGTCTTGCTATATAATGTCAAATCGAGTGATCACATGTTACGCGCCGGTTATTGTATCGATAACTGATCGACAACAAAATTAACAAAGTTTCGATAACAAAATATATCAAAAATGTGATAGAAATATCGATAATAAAATCGATAAAAACCTCGTTAACAAAAAAAAACGATAACAAAGTCGATTATTATATCGATAAAAATAACCATAATAGTATAAAAAATATGTTCATAATAAATAACAATATCGATAAATATATTCATGAATATGTACATATATCAATCGGAATATGGATTATTTTATAACTCGAAATAGTCCCGAGAATTACGAAATAGTCTCGAAGATCATGATTTAGCCCCGGGAACACAGAAATAGTATTGAAAATCCCTGGTCCGAGTTTTTCCCTGGTGTACGCACACAATAATATTTACCACAGCGAGTTATTTACCTCGTTAACAGCTGGCTAATGCAATGTTTTGCTTTTATTCACAACATATATGTATGGTCATTGTACATAAAACACAAACCTCATGTGAACAACGAAGTCTTTATTGAAATCCAATCTATTGCAGTTTGCCTGTTTTGGAAAAACAATCAGTAATCCTTAAGCTCACAAAACAATCGCACTTTATTTCCTTATCCACAGTCACGAAAAGATAACTTTCAATTTTCTTATTATCAAAAGAAAAAGTACCAAAAAACTTAAGCTAAGTAATTGCCAAAAGGTTTTGATTCTGTATGCTCAAACCAATAAAGCTACCAGGCGTGTGCCTATAAATTTACGACCTCACTTTAGATTACATTTTGCGAAATTGCAGGCTGATATCCAAAATACTGCCAGCAGCAGGAAGCTAATGAGCCCCAAATACACAAACCAGCATTAATTCATTCATTTATGTACATCAGTTCGTATATTTCGCCATTCATAGACAACCAAATACGAACGCAAGAGGACGTATATGGTCTTGTGTTGTGCCTGTATAGGCCACAAAAGTGTCGTCTTCAATCAAAATTTACGCACGTTCAAATCGTAATTTTGCTAGCACAATTCAAGTAAATTCCAATTATCCAACACGCAATGCGACAATAATCGAAATTAATTCCAGCAAGTTCACCACAATGGAATGCTGCCAGCAGTGAATGTTGCGCGACAGCAGCAGCAGCAGCAGCGGCAGTAGTGCCAATAGAAAGACAACACAAATGCCTACTACCAGCTAGAAAGCATACATACCGAAATATCTATGTAAATTGCAAATTGAGAATGCCCGTGTTTGTTTGCTTGTATGGGTGTGTGTGCGGCCCTTATATTATATGAATGTCTCAATTAGAGAAGCATCGACACACAGCTCGCCCAAGCACAGACAAAAGCTACCAAATTCCAAGTCAAGTCGAGGCCATTGAAGCGTATAGCGTAAGTCAAGTCCAGCTAACGCCAAAAATCACCGCCAAAGCAATGCTTCGTCTAAAAATGTACGTTCCTTCGTTGAGGTGAAGGCTGTGGAAATAATTGTCTTGACACAAATAATCTCGTTACCTTGCGTGCACACCGATTTTGGCTGTTGCTTCAGCAGAGGACAGTGGACAGTGGAGCGAGCGTTGTCACACGGAGGCATCTAAAGCAAGTAGAGCTGCTGTGTGGGAGTGTGGAAATTTTAGTATGTATTTGTTTCGGAAACTTCATTAAGCTTCCGCTGTTGAGCGGCAAGGAGAGCTTCCATTTTTTGGCTGTTCTTCTCTATTCCGGCTTCCTCTTGCAATTATAGTTCACTTTATTCCACGCTGACCAGCCTTTGCCCACTCGACCGACAACCGCTATTTTACCTTACCTTCCTACATTTCTCCGTGTAATGCCGCGCTTTACAGCACGCCAGTTATCTTTATCAATTTATGTGCGTAATTTATGCGTTTCATGTGCCATTTAGCCTCGTTTAAGTCGTAAAGTAAACGTATATCACCCGCCCCTAACATAAAGTGGCGTACAGCGGTGAGCAGCCACTTGTTTTGTTGCCTGCCTTTATGGTGATGTGGTGGGCCTTAATGTTGGGGAGTACGAGACTCCCTACGTCTGGTATTTTCACCACTCCACTAAAATTGCCTCTTCTGTGGTAGAGGCCCCTACGTCGACAGTTGTTGGCAACAATATTCATATTAAATAACTTAGAAGCACGCTTTTTGCGTGTATGATACATATACACATATACACTCATACAAATGAAGTATGTGAAAGCTGTGGCACAGTGGAAAATGCAATATGTTTTATGTAAATTTATTCGCATTTATTCAAATAAGTATGCAACAAATAATCAGTATTGCGGGAAATCTTCACTTGTTTTCTCATACTCTATAACAATCAAATCAGAATTTTATTTATTATAAAAACAAATGTTTTTGCCATTATTTCATTCTTGTACACGATTTCCAATCTTTTGTATTTTGAATGAAATGGGTCTTGAAGCTGAAAATATGTCGAATGTACAGTCAATCAATAAAGTTTAGGTACACCGAATTGTTTACAATACGGGCAACTATTTTTTAAATATTTTATTTTTTCACTATTTTTTATAAAAGTTTGGTTAATTCTACAACAAAAACCCCAAAAATCCGAAAAAATTTAAAGAAAATTCTGCAAATTTTCATTAAAATATTGCATATTTATTTACACCCTTTGGAGTGTTTTTTTCCATATAAAAAAAAAACTATCGAACATTATTTTATGTAGAGAAAAAGAGCGACACCTTCAAAAAAAAAAAATTTGCCAAAAATCAATGGTAAGTCTTAGCTGTCTCAGACTTGCATTTTGTTATACTAAAATTGAATGGGCTAAAAAACTGCGTAGATACTCAACTTTTTTCTAAAAAGTGTAAATAAAAATCCAATATTTGAATGAAAATTTGCAGAATTTTCTTTAATTGTTCTCAAGGTTTGGAATTCTGATTTTTGAGATTTTTGTTGCGGAATTAAATTTTTATAAAAAATAAGCGAAAAATAAAATATTTAAAAAATAGTTGCCGGTATTGTAAAAAATTGGCTGTACCTAAACTATATTGACTGACGATTTGCGATTTGCGAAAAATAAAATAGCGAAAGATTAAATATGTACCCAAACCCTATTGACTGACTGTAGCTAAATTTTCATAGTATTTGTATTAAAATTGTTGTAAGTGAGCTTAGTATTTACGGTGTGCTACTGTAAAATAGGAAACTTAACAGAAAATCCAAAGAAATAATTTAGTCTTTTTTTTTTTTGAGATGCGCATTCATATTTAAAGTTGGAATTTTTAAATTTTTTCTGTATTAAAGAAAATACATATAAGTATCTGGAAAGGTTAATAAATTTCTCTGAAACTACTGGGCCTATCGTAGAAAGATGTGTAATTAACCAATTTCTTTTAGCTGAATAAATTTTAAATTAATGATTAAAAAGCGTAATATTTCATACAACGCCTGAAAAAGTACTCTAATAGTGAACGATTGGAACATCTACAAACGTGCGCGGAATTCGACTACTATTTATATACGAATAGCCAAGAAGTACTGCTTATGTTCAAGCCACAATGTGTCGTTGCCACCTAAACAGCTCTGGTCAAATTTAAAAACGCCTGGGGTGTGGTCGAGCTCACATGATTTCAATGAACTCAATAATTCCTTTGCTTCAAGTAGTTCCTTGATTAACTAAACATCTGTAGCAAATACCACTTCTTCTTCTTCTTCTAACGTCCACTCTATTGAGAGGTGTGAGTTTAGTTCCTTTTGCGAGGAAGAAGTGGCCAGATGTATATGCAATCTCAAATTTATTGTTTAAGTTTGTCTAATTAATCTTGCCTAATATTCTCGGCTGTTTTACGAACATTTTCAGTCACTGTTTAACAATTTCATGCATATCATCCAAGCGGAAAGTAGCAATTGTCACATCAAGAGCCAAAAAACAGGTACTTCTTTTATTTGTAAATTCAGGCCCATAAGTATATAAACAGGACTTTCTAAGATGTTTGAGATAACCCTGTGCAGGGTGGTTTTTGGAGCTAACTTCACTGTGCTGTTAAAATTTGTTACTCGCACAACTGGAGGTAAACAGTTTCGTTTGCGATGTATGTGCATTCCTTGCTTGAAATAATTTTAAAAGCTCCATTAGTTTATGATGAGCCTTTCAACAAACTGTGGGATTTTGTGGGATTTCTAAAAACGTTGATATATGGAAGCTCAAAACATATTTTAAAACGCACGCAATCATTTGAATTTTCTATACCTGTTGGATTAATTGAAGTAAATTAGCAACTATAGCTTTACACATGTTTTTTTTGAAAATCAATTTAAAAAGGAGTTATTTCTTTGCTATAATCTTTAAACGAATTCTACTGTAAAGATTATTCAAGGTATGAATACTTGAGATCTTCAGTTTCAGCTAACAACTTTACTAGTTAATTTTTGTTAGCAACTTTAAATGAAATATATATTTTTATGGTTCAACAACTTGTAACAATAAATCGCATTTTATTGCTTCATTTTGAAGTGACAGGTGCAAGGAAATTCATCACTTTTTGAACGCTTAACTGCCACTTGATTTCCGTTCAACAACGTTGTGTCTAAAGTTTATGACAAGAGAGCACTTAACTGCATAGCTAGCTATGTACATAGAGATTTCTAAATATATACACATTACGTACGTACCTGCGTTTAAAAGCCTTGGATGAACATATACTTAAATTGTTTGTTTGCTTCAGCTTAGTGTCCATTACTCCGATATGCTTTGTCTGCTAACTTTAAGAGAGTTTGAGCATTAAAGGATTTAGAATGTTTGTGAGAAAAGAGTTCTCACACAGATAGGCATTACAGTTGAAAGAGTGTGTTCGTGTGTATTGTTGTGCAGGTGATTTCTCTTAAGTGCTTAATTTTATAACATTTTAAACTGTTCTTAATTGAAGTTCGTAGTGCAGCATACATTTTAAGGAGCAGCGTGGCGTATACGTGATGATTTCTAATGTGGGCTAAATTATATGGTGATGATTGTGAAGTTGTCGATTTTCTATTACTACTGTTCTATTAGATCATTTATCTGATATAAACTAAAAATTTAAATCACAGCACTTAAGATTTAAGTGGCATAAAATTATGTCACATACTATCATATGTCATTACATTGCCCAAATAAGTTACAAAACAATTAATTGTCTTACATCTCGTCACACCATATCACTTTGCTTTAACAACATTTAAAACTCGTTTTAATGGGAGATCATAGTTTTCCATATTATTTGAATTTTAATGAAGCATTGTAGTTTTAGAGGCATACAGATATACTTTGGGATCTACCTGTTTTATATTATTATTATTGTTACTACAACATACCATACCATTATACTATAAATCGCGGCATATATCACGCTATGAAGAAGGTAATATAACATTTAATTATACATAGATTGTCTTCCATTTCAAATCACATCACAGGAAATCATTTAGCAAAATATGTAGTCACTAAATCGTGTCACATGACATCATTGTGCCATATCGCATAAAATCACTCGATATTACAACATGACATTGCAAATGTCATATCATACGATACAAAAGAGCACACTATTACAATCAAAATCGCATAAATAATTAAAAGAAAACTAAACTAAAAAAGAAAGCAAATAAAATAAATTACTCAAAAGGAAATGAAAAAAATATAAATATAAATATAATATAAAATAAAAAGAAACTTAAATTCAAAAAATAATAAATTAAAAACAAAAACAAAAGAAAGTATTTTCCTAAATATTAAACAAAATAAAAAAAGTATTTTTCTGCATAACTTTGTAGCACGTGAAGAAATTAACGATAACCTTAGACTTTTATATGAGAATTGAAGTCGGTTTTGTTCTTTGTTTAAAAGTTACTTGTTAATAACAGAAATAAAATTAATAAAAAAAAATCTTTTTAAACAATAAATTTTAAAAATTAAGTTAATTTAAAAAAAAGAAAGTGAATATTATTTGAGCCAATTGATTGTTTTCATGTTCATAAACAATATGAAAGCAATGTGATTTTTACTTAGGGCTGGCACATGCCGGAACCCATGTAACCGTACAAATATAAAAAAGGTCGGTGTGAGCGGTTTCAGTACATAAAAATTGAATGTCGGTAAGGGCGAGATCGGGATTGAATACTTAGTCTTGCGCCCATCTCTAGTCAGAATTACAAATTTTTAGAGCACTTATACCCTCAGTATGATCTTTCTAAAGAAGGAAACCAAATTACTCATACGCGATGCTCACAATTCCCAGCAAAACGATCTTACAGCTACTCATACCTTGTAGATAAAAGTTTCTATATTTATTGAACAGTATGCTACAAAAAAAAAAGATTGAAAAATTTTTGAAAATTTCGTTTAATATCACGAAAACACGAAACAACTACACAAGGAAATGATAAAAAAAAATTAAAAAAAGCCATTCCAAACTACAATGTATTACCTGCAAGTCCCCTATTCTCCCTTTATTTAATCCCAATTTTGTTTAAGTCACTTTCGAATTTCACTAACTAAGCTCAACAGCTTGCAGGCATCTCACTGCCCACTTCGACACTCAGCAAAAGTTAAATAATCGCATAACTTTACTGTCTGTTGGTATTTAATGTTTTATGCGCTAAGTAATTTAATAATCAACAACTTCCTCTCCCCACGACGCAGCTCAAATCACCGTTAACAAGAAATTCGCTTCTTCCAAAAACAAAGCGACTGCCACTTTTTTTTGTCTGCATGAACCGTGCCGGCTTTCAAATGGCAGCCGAAAGATATGCTACAAAATTTGTTATATTTTTGCTAAAAACAAAAATATTTTTATACTTAGCTACTTTTGTTCGCACACCTTCACACAAACTTAGGTAAATGTATAATTAACTTTATAATAACTTTTAATGTGCTTACCTTTTCACTCAGTTTCTCCGGCCGCTGTGGCGTACGCGTACACTACACACACACACACAGCCATTCTCAGCACACCGTTGCTTAACTTTTCTATGCGTTTACCTAACTTTTCTTAACTTGTTTATTTTTCACGTTTCTTTCTTCAGCTACTCGCCATTGCTGTACACGCTCCAATTCGTTGGCTATTGCTGTTCTTGTTTCAGTTTTGTAACACCATAAACACAATGTACAACGCTCTCGGCTGTAATGTAATGGTGTGGCGGCGCAAATGTTGTGCCTGCTCGGTTGGTTGGTTGGTTGGTTGGTTGCACCGCCATGACGTGACGATGCATATCTTGTCGACAACACTAATTCATGCTGAATTATGCGAGCATAATTCATTTTGTTGCTACTACTACCGCCGCCGCTGCAATAGCTACAGCTATTGTGTTGCAACACCCCACAAGTGGCCATCATCAGTAACACCTCGCGGAGGCCGTTGCACAGCGCAGCGCAAGTTACTATCCTGCCAGTGCTGCTGCTATCAGTCTCAACCACTTTACCACCTTAAAAAGCGCATACCCTTGCAGGTTATGGCGCTTGTAACGCATCCATTAAAGGTAAGTAAGTGAGCCAAGTTTGCTGAAGTTGTGTGTAGTTGAAGTTAGCTGAGACTCTTTCAAGTTGTTACTAATTTTTAGTTACTTGCACTCTGTAGTGCCATTACTGATGCTACTGTTAAAAGTGACTTTTAATGGCATTGCTGCGTGCGCGCGATTTTTGTTGTTGTTGATTTTGTCGAGTGCGGCTTGTTTAGTTTTTAGTGAAAATAAATGCTATTTCACTGTGTCGCATAGACAGGAGTTGCGTTGCAATCGCGAACTGGGGGCGATGTCACGAAAATAGCTGGGAATTTTTTAGGTAAGCAATTGTGTAGGTGTTCGCTTTTTCGCATGAATAAGGGGGGAATGGAAGAGATATTAGCTTCTAAAATAATTGATATCTTAGTTTTTGTTAGAGAGAAAACTAAAAAGTTAGTTTTTTATTCGAAAATGCGTTAAACGCAAATATTTCCTAGTTCGTAGTCCCCGGAGATTTAGGTTCTTCGAAGGATAAAAATTAGTTGCCTTAAGGTCCAAGTGGCCTTCATGTGAAATATGCAAGTTATACAAATTAACTTAAACTAGTGTTTGCCCAGCAGCATACCTACAAATATTATAAATGTGAGAGTGAGTGAGTGTATATGTTTACAACAATGTGGGTGTCAAACAAAAGGTTCAAACATATTTTTGAAGAGAGTTACCACCTTTTCATAAACTTAAAATCAATGTAACTAACTATTAAAATCAAATATTTTAGCATGGGTTTCAAATAAAAAAGGTTTAAGACAAATTTATTTCTAAATATTTTTGAAGCATTGCCACCTGTTGAGAAATTCATAATCAACTTACTTAACAAGTTAAACGAAATGTTTTAATGTGGATATCAACGAACTGAGGGCTAAGAGAGCTTTCTTACGAAAATATTTTTGAAGAGAGTTGCCACCCGTTTAGAAATTTAAAATCATTTTAATAGACAAGTTAAATGAAATATTTAAATAGAGGTGTCAAACGGGTGAGGTTTTGGTAAGCTTTGCGACTTTCGCCAGAACCTAAACTATTTTCCGAGCAAAGGTAAATTTCCCATAAAATTGGGTGCCGCGGGGAGAGCAGAGACGCACCAGGGGGAACTGGCAACAAATTTCTGCTAAATTTGCTACAGGCACAGTTGTGCAAGGATAAAAATGTTGCACTAACTGTTGCCTCCTCTGGGATACCAGCGACCCTGCTCTGCGGACGAAGAGCACACTCGGCGCGTAAATGTCCTCTGAACCTTGCGAGTCAGGATACATCAACTTGCACTCGATCGAAGTTTGCGAGATATCCGCGGCAGCCGTTTGCTGATGGGTGAGGTAGTCGTATTGCTCGCAGGAGATTTTCGGCTGACGCTACCTATCATCTAGTATGGCACTGCGGCAGGCGAGATGAGTGCGTCCATCAAGGTCTCGCCATTGTCACCATTGTGGGCAAAGGTGGAAATATTCAATCTCACAACTAACATCCAGTGATAGAGAGTCCGGATTTTTTGCTCAAGACCTCCTTGAAATCAGAATCTCCCCTCATCCCTAGACTTCGCTTCCCAAGAATAAGCACTTGCATCCAATTTTTAAAGTGATTTTCCCCTTGAAAATTGTGCATTCAATTCCAAAGATTATTATTTCACTGAGCCTGATTAAAAAAATCGTTTGGTTAAAAAAAAATATTTAATTACATTAGTGTGCCTCACTCTCCATACCAAAACAATAAAAAGCGGTACTCTTTTCCCATCAGAATTATGAAATGCGTTTATTATATTTTAAGACTTTTACCAAAATAATGCGCAAAAATATTAAGATTTACTTGAGCTGGATCGATTCGAAAACGCCTCCAAAAAATCGCTTTATATTGATTCCGTAGATAAAGTTTTTAAAAAGTGGTATGCAAAGATTTTAATTTTAAACTCTTCTATCATCGGAGATGATTTTTTGAGAAAAATAATTTGTGTTAAAAAAAAAATCGATTTTTTAATTTATTTTGAAATCGGCCCAGCTCATGTAAATCTTTATATTTTTAGAGAATATTTTGGCACGAGTCTTAAGATATAATAAATTTTAAAATTCCCTCGGTAACCCCGCATTTTTTTTCAGTGAGGCACTCTAATGTGTTCACCAGTATTTTTACTTTTTAAGTGATTTTGAGACATATGTTTGTTTGTATGGAGCCATATTCTCGTGAGTAAAAGCCATATGGTGTCGCTGCCATTTCGGAAGCTTTTATGCTTAATAATAATAAAAATAATAGCAAAAATTTTGACGACAACAACGGTTATAAAACTGAGGTCAACGAAAACGAAAAAACGAAAGAAGGTATAAATGAAAAATTTTAAAGAAAAAGTTAACTTGTTGGATTTTCTTGAAAATGCTGATGCTTTATGGGTTATGTGTTTGTTTTTTTTTTGGTTCTTGAAGTTAGAGTAGTGGAATGTAAGAGCATTGTAGGTACTTATGTATGTATGTGCTTTAGGACTAAATATGTGCGAGCGTCAAGATATTTTATGCCTTTTAAATAATGCGCTTTGCTTCTTTCACATTTTTTGTGTCGATGCAGATATAAAAGTGCAGGTGCAGATATAAGTTTTGCACCGTAATCTGAAGAAAAGTGCATTACAATAACGAAAAAGTTTTGCGTGATCGCAGTTATGGCGAAGTAATTAAAAAGCTAAATTAAGTCACAAAAAGTTTAGGAGTAATAAAAAATAGTATTCAGCTGATTTGCTTAGAGCCATACGCCAGGAACTCATTTAGGCAATGAATATTATTTTAGCCTTTGATGCATTTTTCCAACGGTTGATACGAATAAATAAAATTGTTAAAATAAGCATTCAATATACCAATATTTTCAACGAAAATTTAAACAATACATGCACAGGCAAAACTTAAAGCATTTTTTTTGTTTAAAACATTATTTATGTATGCTTATCGAGTACACCATCAAATGGAAAAATTCGCAAATCATTGTCTGAGAAGTATACAAAAATTACCCTAATGGCAATTTTAGCTCCAGATTCGCTGTACAGCTTATGGGAAATTTACATAAACGAAGTTGCCCCACACATGATATATGTATGTAGCTAAATGTTCACTTGCGTATGTACATACATACATATCACATACCGTCTTCAAAAAGGTCACAACTCAAATTTACACGTTTGTCAGAAAATGCTAAAAATTATTTCTTAGCACATGATAAGCATATGAGCAAGGGAGACTTTAAATTAGTACTTTTTTTAACAAATTATTAAAAAAATTTTCTCCAGCTTTTGCTGAAAGGTAAATAAAAGCTCTGTGTATATTTTTATCACATAATTTCAAAAGTGCCAAATTTTGATTGGTGTCTATTTTAAAGATGGTGTGTGATATATATTTGTGCATTCATATATGCATATTTGCAAGTACTATCTGCTCCACGCAACACGTAATTTCGCGCGCTGACGAGCTGAAATGTTGGAGGAAGTTTAGCTGTTTTTTTCTCCTTTTTTCATGCTGTCGGCAGCCAACAATTTTGCATCGCTTTTATTATGCCGGTTTTTATTTCAATATTTTATGAATAAAGCAGGTCATATGGGAGTGTAAAGCAAGAGTGCGCAATTTCAGGGCAAAACGCATTGTAGGGTCTGATATATAAAATCCTTTTTATATTAGTAGTTTGATTAAGTCAAGGATAATTTTTATTTCAGCAAGTTGAGAATCCTTCTGCATTCTAAGGCTACTTTAGGCCTTATAAATATATAAATATATTTTTAAAAACTTATTTTATTTGTAAAAAAAATCTATTTTTGAAGATATTTTCAAATACCTACATAAATTGTAAATTTTATTACTTTTCCGAAATATTTAAGCGGAAGTTTTAAAATATAATAAATTTTATATTTCCGATGCAAAATAAGTACCGATTTTTTATTTTTTTTTGCATGTAATGCACCCTAATCTACTTATATTTTCGCTTTGCCAGCTTAGCAAACGCAGAAGAGGTACGAAATTGGTCAAATTTTTGCGGGAAAATCTTTTTGCAGATTACCCTGGATATTACACGCAAAGGGAGCAGCAAAGGAAGTTGTAAGATTATCCAAGGTCTGAAAAGTTTGGGGTTGATCTCCAAGCAAATTGAGAGGGATTTATTTGTAGGGTGATAGTATGACCCATGTTAACTTACGGAGCCAGTTTGGGGGTTGATAAAACTACACAACGGTGCTCACCAAGACACAAAGGCCAGCATGTGTTCGCATAACTGCATAGAATTGAATTTAGTAATAAAATAAGCTGGGTAGGTATATCTCAGACACATCGAATAAACCAACACATGAGAACTTGATGGTTAATTGGTTGACGAAGCACCGGAAAAGATATATTTGGACTGAGGTTGAGATATTTGGAATCAATGGGTAGAAAGGTAGTAATATAAGATAAGATAAGAGAGAAATATAAGATGTGTGAACTTCATGATCAAACCAGAACATTGCTTTCTTCCAAACGGTTATTGAGGCTATGCTGCAATGAGTTTGCACCAATTTCGGGATCATTATCACAATTTCCCGACATCTATTATGAAAGTCCTAAGGTAACGATAGCGATAAGATCGGTGTCGCTAACACAGTCGAGAATAGCACAACAAAACTCTACAGGTAACAGCAAAACTTGTAATGTAGTGCCTGAAGAGCTAGCAAAAGGTATGCTAGTCAACTGCCATCACCAACTTAATAATCAACACAGAAATTCTTAGACAACACTGCGGGCTGAACCTAACTAAATAAACTGGGAATGCAGTCGCATGAGCGATGCAGATTCTGCAGGAAAAAAATTACAAAGTATTTCTCCACCTGACGACGATATTGCTTTTCAGTTTGAGCTAATAGCGCTAAAATAAACTAACAATGAAGAAAACATAATTAGAACAGTTGAGATCTGCTCGTAAGATGGTAATCGCTTCGAAGAAATTTTCATCGATCCGGACTACTGCGGACGGAATTCACTTGGCAAATAAAAATAAGGAGATTAAGTCAAAACTCCATATAAACTGCTTACTAAAAACCTATCTGGTATTTGTATGCATGCTAAATATATGGACTATAGACCTCTTATTTGATAACGCAGAAACGGAAGAAAATGGTAGAGAAACTTGAAGCAACCCACCTCTATAAGAACAAGTATGTTTTCGAATGCTTGGCTAATGTGCTTCCAATAATTATTCAGAACATTCTGCAATTTATGAGATGTATTAAATTAATGCAAAAAATCGTTTGTCTCTGAAAGCTATTCTTATTTCTAGGTTGACGGAGTTACTTAAACAAATATCCCATAAAAAGTGCTCGACGAGGCCGACCTTTTTATCTTGGAATGCTCCAAGATACATCTAATACAATGATTTATTTCAACGTATGTCTTCCAACATATGTACATACATACATACATACATATGTAGATATCTATGTATATGCATGGCCAACTGCTGCCTTCATACGTGATTTTGTTCCCCCTTGGTGTCATTTGTGGCATACGCGCAAAGAATAAGTGGCCGCAAAATGCTGCTCAGCGCCAATTGCTGACGCAAAGGAACAAAGGCAGCTATGTCAGGCCAGCGATGTCGGTAACAAACAATGTTTATTCCACATGAGTTTTTTCGCTTTTTCTCTGCTTTGCAGCTCCAAGCACATTGCTCATATTTTTATGATTGTTTTTTTTTTTTTGTACGAAACAAAAGCAAGTCTGTTGTTTGTTTATTGGCGGTTTAAAAAATAAGCTCTTAACTTTTTCCTGTCACTACAAACTCATACTTGCATAAGTGCATAAATTCACGCACACACACACATATGTATGTATGTGCGCTCGCAAGTTTTGGCATAAAAGCGCTGGTTTAACATTTTCCGTTTTTTTTTTACTTCCTAGTGTCTCTCTGCTCGGTTTTGTGCTTTGGGATTTACGAAGTTTTCTGTTTTAAACAAAAACTCACTCCTTTGCACAATCTTCGTTTTAGAAGTTTCTTTTTACGCATAGCTTCTCAAGCTTCTTATTGTGGCCGGGCTTAGTTGGTTGGATTATCTTTGACAGGTTTATGCGAGATCAACATGACTCCTACAAAAAGTCGGCTTTGTTTTTACGCTTTGAAAGTTTTTAGAATTTTCTTAACACTTACTTCAAATTCTTTATGAGTTTTTTTTTTTTTTTTTGTACTTTACGCGCTTAAGTACGCTACAAAGTTTATGCTTCCGCATTATGTAAAAATAAAATTCAATTATTATCGCCTTAAAATTGTGAATTATATCCAAATCGTGTCGGGATAAAATTGCGTACGTGAGTGCAACTCATTTCATTGAAAGAGGAAAAAAAGATTTGAAATTAGAAGTAATTGGGATATGTGCGTGACATTAAATAAATTGGGTAATCAATTCATTAATTGAAAAGTTTATGCTGATAAAATTGGATTAGGTAGTTAAAATTGTTCCCATTGGAATAGAAAAGAGGCCTAAGGAGTAAGAGTTTGGAGTAGGGAGGGTAGGGAGATATGAATACAAAATAAATATGAAACGAATTATAAGAAGAATATTTGTATGAGTACGCACCAGTAGTATCAGTATGAGTATGTGTATGAATATGAGAATGAGTATGAGTATGAGTAAATGTGTGAGTATGAGTATGAGTAAATGTGTGAGTATGAGTATGAGTATGTGTATACTTCAAAGGAGCGTAGTTTGCCAATTTTGCAGCCAGTGTGTTGTCTTTACATGTACAAGGCTGCAGTGCCTCTCGTTGGTAGGGTTTGGAAGGCCGCCAATCTTGAAGCCGTGGATGAAAAGAATCTTCCTTACCGCCCGCTTGCCCATGTCTGGCTCCTCTCCGAACCCTCCGCACCAGAGGAAATAGAGTCAGAAGCCGAAAGTGCTGGGGAAGCTCTCTCAACCGAGGGATCCATTATCAGCATCAGACGGTTCTATGACAGGGCGGAGGAAGAGAGGCTTCTAGCCTCGGTTAACGAGGACGTCGAACTGTCGTAGCTGCATACCTTGATTTGATGTATCGATAGGAAAACCGATGTTTTCATATATCGAGCAGAAAATCATCTAAACATTATATTTTCAGTCAAGGAACACTCGGTAGAGGTATACAGATTCTACAGAGGTCACAAAGATAGGAAAACTAATGACATACTCTCTAATTGCTTCTCGCGGAATGCAAAATCTAGGGCTTGAAACACTAAAAAACTATTAGAAGTCACTGCTGAATTTTTACTGTCTATAAACACACTCTCTTATAGTTAGCCCGGTAAACATAGAACCAAAAATCTATGCCTCCGTACTCAGACCCCAAGATTTCTTAAAGTTTAACCGACATTGCACGAAAACTTTCAGCTCTTAATTTACCTTCAGCTCGATATGAGTTTTCCACTTTAGCTTCATATCTAAAGTTAAACCTAGATATTTCCCTTCCGCAAAAAGACTTGGACTGCTAGACACCGGAAAGCTAATAGCTTCGAATTCTCTTTTCCGCATAAACAAAAAAAAGGGGTTGTCTTGCTGAGACTGAAGGCAAGGCCATGAAAAATCATCAGTCACCACAAGCAATCATCGAAAGAGAGGTGAGAGTTTACTGACCTGAGAACATTCTCTGCTATGATGAAACAGCTATTATTCTCTCCGCCGGGCCACAGAGTAAATTGAGTGAAAATCAGCGCCGTCAAAAGCCCTCCCCCTAACATCAACAAAGGCTCTCATTGCGTACCTACTGCCTTCTTCTTCCACACTTTAGATAAGGTAATTTAATTTGACCAGCTATATAACCATCATAGTCTGAGACCAACAACCATGCATGCGTGATAAGTTTTATTCCTAGTCGGAATTCTATGAGAGGGTGATCTGATAAAGCCTCTGTTCCAAAACCACCCACCCTTAGATGCCATCATATCTTGTTTTCAATTGGTTTGTGCAGTCGAAAGAATTCTATACCATACACCTTTCGAGTAGTGAAAGTTATGCCAGAGGAAAATGTGTTAAGCCAAACTAAAAAAAAAAAATAAAATTTAAACCAATTTTAAAATAATAGCTCACTTCACTCCAAAAATCGGTTTGAAAATCGATTTCAAATTAGTGTACACGATTTCACAAAGCGAACAATTTTCTAGCTAAATACATGCACTCTTTTTTATTAAAGCAACGCTGAAATTGGTTCATGTATGTGCGCGTGTGTTTATGTTTTTCTCACTAAAAACATACTTAGAACTGTGTGTGTGTGCGTGCGCATGGGTGTAAATGCCAGCCAACGTTGCGGTGGTTTAAACGAATTTATGAGCGCCAGGCGTGTACTAAACTATCGTAAAGAAAGTTAACCGCAGTCCACCCACAACAACTACACAGCACCATACACGCTACTAGTTTAGCTTACACTCATAGCGCATCACACCCATATACATATGTACCAGCTGGTTCACCCACTGACGCTTTCACTCACGCGTACGCGTTAGCTTACTGGCTCTTAACCATTGTATGCAATGCACATTACTGTGCATTGGCATTGGTCACGTCTGGTTGCCTGGTTTTTGCTGTGCACTCAGTCGTTGCAATTTAATCGATTTCCCATTTCGATAAGCCGGCCAACGATTTTGTGGCAAACGCCAAACGTTTATGTCCTTCACACAGCTAAACGAACATATGTACATACATACATATGTAAGTATAGCAAACGGATAAACAATGAGTTAGTCATTCCGACGTATTTTCGTATGTATGTGTGTAGTATTACTAAGCGAAATGATTTTGATGAGTATTTGTGCATAGATGCATAGTACACCACTGCAGTCATCGAATTAGAAACGCAAATATTTTCTATTGACTTCTGAAAATCATGCGACCCAAATACGAATTTGTGGAAAATCGATTAAGTTTGCTGATTGGAAATACACGTATTGCTTCCGGTGAAGTAAAAATTGAAGGCAGATCTAAAATATCGAAAAGGGTGACACTCCCAGTTCCGAAAATAATACTATCGGAAATCTTCCATAATATTTGTAGTGAAGCGCGGTTGCAGCCCAAAACCAGCAAAAGTGCAGCCACGACGAATTTTTAGGATAACTCATTTGTGGTTGATATCTCAAGGCCACTTTGGCATAACTCCTTCTTTTTGTGCTTTTCGTAGTACAGGATATCGGCAGAGAAGGCGCGTCAAAGTTTCCCTGTTATCCCGCTCACGACGCTTCCTGCACCTGTCCACGCTAGTGATGTCAATTTTTAGTGCATCAGCAGCTACCACACTCAAAAAAAAAAAAACAAGTTTTATCCTCTTTTTATGCCCAACATTTTTTCAAAAAGATAGATTACATCAACGGTTCCATATTTTCATGTACGTTTTTACACATTCCAAAGAAAAATTACTCATTCGGGAGAATTTTTTAGTCATTCGGAAGAATTTTCGACCTTAAAGTAAGCAAAGTTTTTCTTTGATCCAGAGATGGATTTTTGGTTCAGTGCAGGATATGCTCCGTAAGCAATCCAGTAATAACTCTGCAGTCTTCCTTTGGTAGCCGGGCATCCAACAGATATGCAGCCTTCTGTCAGCGGCTAGCCTGTCAATGGCTTCTAGGCTGCAAAGGACGGAAAAAAGCCAAAAGCTTCCAAATATGTAAGTAAAAAAATAAAACAAATATTTCGAGTTTCACTTTATCGCCCTGAAATAATGGTTTCTTTGTGATAATTTTTGATCATTAAAAAATTATTAGTTTTTGAGTTTTATATTTTGTTATAAAAATAGCAAATATTTTTCATTTCTCAATAGTAAAAATTAATTTTGAATTTTTTGTTTTTTTTTTGCCAGATCGAAAAGCTCAAAACGTCACACCGCTTTTCTAATAATTGCATATATTTTTTGCTCTGTACTCGTCAATAACTGCACTAAAAGAATACAACAATTCTATATGCATATATGTACATTAGGGTTGTTCAGAACAAAAATAAGATCGGAATTTTAATGCTATCACCCCTAGGATTGTACTATACCGAAGGAAAATTTGATTTTTACCAGCTAAAACTTAGCTAATTTATACATTTATAGGCCTAATCCTCAGTTTCAGCACTCAATTTTAAAACTTATCAGAATATTAAAATTTAAAATGACAAACTTTCCAAACAAAGTTGTGTCATTGCATTGGTGCAGCCGGTCATAAGTTTGAGTAATATTTAAAATTTATTATAATTCAATTCAAAACTTTGTTGAGGTTTTGCCATGTTTTTTAATATTTTAAATTTTTTCAAGCCCTGGTAGCCCTGTTTTTTGTAATTTTGAAACTGTCGACGATGTATTTATTTTATACGTACAAGAAATTAAAGGGGTGCCCCCTACGAAAATTAGATGTTGTTATTTTAAGGACCACTATAGTGTGTACCCTCAGTGTGTTAGAAATCAGATGCTTACATATTCTTGCCTATTATGACTTGGATCCGCAGGTATGTAAAAATCAGGTTTTTCTACTTCTTGGTTTCCGTATTTTGCATCTGTGTTCCCTTATTTGTGGAGTTGCAGGGCTTTTATCCTGTTTTGCATATAGTAGGCTGCGGATGTTGAACAAAACATCAGATGCTGTGTTTATTTGCTCGTCGGCGGAAAAAGATTCCACAATAAATCGTTCTTGTTCTTCTTTATTGGCACTATAAGCGCCTGAGCGATTTTGGCCGATTAAAAAAGAGCACGATTACAAAAACAACTCTGCATTGTACTAAAAAATTACATACATACATACATATCGCTAGCTTATAGTGAAAAGTTGCTAAGTCCACTTTTTATGAAAACTCATATTTTGATATAGGAGGCTAGAGAAATTGAATACGCATCGTTTCGAAAATTATAAAGGTACTTGTTTTATTTTTTCCTCTTCATAAGCAATAAAAGGAAAATTTTCTAAGTCCAAAAGAAGCACCGCAAATCCGATAAGGCCAAAATAATACGACATCTTTTATTAAATATATGCAATATGTTTGATTCAATGTCTTGCGAAATAGTTAAAAAAAAACGCTATAGGAAGATTTTTTCCTCTCCTGTAAAATTTTTAAAATTGGACTTAGCAACTTTTCTTTCTAAGCTAGCGATATGTATTTGTAGGTATAAATACTTTTCAATATTTTTGTATTAAAATGCAACTCAAGAGAAATCGCCCAAATAGGGAAATTTCCCTTTCCTGTTTGCTATAAATTTAACGAAAAAGTAGGTAAATAATTTTTACTCACTTTTCGGAATACGAAGAACCGGTTAATCGCATTTACTAACTACGCCGCAATAGCTTTTAAATTACTATATTTGAAAAAAAAATTAAATGAATAAGAGCGGAGGAGCAGAAAAAGCGCCATTCAATGGAAGGCAAAAGTTTAGAATACTTGGAATAGGAGCTGCTCTACGAATAAATAGTTTTCTTTTTTCCTATGCTATAAAGTATCTGATACAGTAGCAGCTCCGCTAACAAATTGCATAAGGTCTCCCCAACACATAGCTATTATATGAGCCACAATAACCAGGAAAATACTATATACATTTACACATACATACACATGTACACACATACAATGAACCAACTGTCAGTCAACGCCAGCAACCACCAACACAAAACGGCTGCCCACAAACATGCAATACTGGCGCATAAAACAAAATGGGTAAAGAAAAAAAATTACAAATTGGAAAAAAAAGTTCCAAACAAAATTGTGGTGTAAGCGAAAAACTTTAGCGTTGCAACATGCGTTGCATTTACGCTGTTGGATGAAATAAAATGAAATGAATAAGCCAAGCCGAGCCGCACCAGCCATATTGTGCAGACCGCAGTTATAGTATATGTATGTCCTATGTATGTAGGTACTTAGTTATATTACGAAGGTACGCCATGGCGTATGCGTTACCCGTTGCCGCAATTTTTTGTATCTCGCGTTATTTATGCGTTGCTCCGTATGTTCTGGGTGTGATGTGCGGCATTGGTGCGGTATTGCGGGTGGCGGCTTGAACAACGTACTTAAATACTCGTTTAAAATGGCAATTATCGTTGCAGCTTTAGGCAGGCTCTCATCAATCAGCCACCCCACCGCTGAGACCAAGCGAAATTTGCTGCACAAAGCGTAGAGTAAATACTTGTTAAAATTACTTGCATGTAGGTATGTACCTATATATGTATGCATGTATGTATATGTTTATTTAAATGTAAGTATGTGTTGCAATGTATAATGCTTGTTACTTACAACCATTGTCAGGTTTTTTGTATTGATTTAAGCGCAATGTACATATCGTCGATGCCTTTGCAAATCCGCCTATTTTACGGCACTCAAATTTTATAGGAGAGCGAAAAAACTTGATAGGCGGTATCTTTGCTTGGTATTATTTTACAAATCTGTTGTTTTAATAACGATTTACCGATTGTTATGTATAAATGTCGGTGCCTTGAGTTCAGGGTTACCAAATCTCATTTTTGCCACAGCTGCGATTTAAGCGAACACATCGACTGCTTGCGTGGCCACCAAGATCCTTAAATTCTCATCAATTTGTCAAGAAACTAAAACCACTGCTATTTTTGTGTATATTTTCCGCTTTGCGATTGGGAGCCTTATATAAAAATATCTTTTAAAATTTTTTATCTAACTTAGACTATTGTTAGTATCTACGTACATCTATATATTAATACGCTAACAAAATATTTACCGTTAGTGTGGCTAAGCTACCGAACAGATTTCAAAAACACGAATTGGAAAGGTTTTGCTGTAGATGAGGCGAGTTTTAATGGTTTCAAAATTGGTTGAAACTTACGGCCAAAATCGTCGTTAAAAAGTGTTGGTATGTGTATATAGTTATTGTTGCAACCATATTAAATTGAGTTGTTTTCGCATTTTGTTTTACTTCCTATTTGAAATTAAACTTTGTAATAAATTTAAATGTGATGCTGAAGAAATAAATAATTTATAAAAATTTAAGGCAAAATTAAAGCTAAAGACGAAAATGAAAGCAATGAGATATATATAAGAATTAAGGAAATTTACTGAAATTGTTTTATAAGAATAGAACAAATACAGTCATCAAAAATTTAATTATCAAGTTATCGAAATGTACTGAGTTATCGAGTTACCTATGTTTATTGAGTTATCGGAAAGTATCGAATTTTTCATATTGCTCAAAGTTTATTGAGCTTTTGAAATTTGAAGGGACACAAAAACTTCGTTGTCAAAATTTCTCGATCTATACAAATTTATTGGATTATCGAAATTTGTCATGTTAATGGAATTTATCTAGCTATCGATTTTTGTTGAATTATCAACATTTATGGGGTTAAAAAAATGTATCGAGTTATCGCAATGTATCAAGTTCTTTTAACTTATCGAGTTATTGATAATTATTGATTTACCGAAAATTTCCGGTTTATCAGATGGTAGTTTTGGGGATTTTTAAGACATTATCGATTTCTGGGGTTGTATACATAAGTATATCGAGTTTTCTATGGAGTTACCAAAGTGTTGCGATTATCGAAATTTGTCGATCGTTATCGAACTAGTTATGTTTTAAACATTTGTTACGCCTGTATTTCCTAAGAAGAAAATTTGGAAAAATTGTGTGCCCATTTGTAACAGATTCGGTAAGAAATTAAACTTTAAACAAGCGTGTTATATTTAAGGTGGAATTTCCGTTAACATCCCAACAAATACTGAAAAAAAGATTTGCAAACACTTTGCGACTGATCTGCAGACGGGGTCTAAAGACTGGCAATTAAAATTTAAAAACGAGATAAAGAAATTGTCTGCTGCATCGATAGTGACCAACAGTTTGTGTGGATAAAATAAAATAATATTTTTATGTTAAAAATAAAATTTATTTAATGTATATGAAAAGACTTTCAAGTATGATAAAAGGGCTTCAGCACTATTGAAAATGCCATAAGTTTAAATCAAACAATCTTTTAATATTTTTGTGAGGAAAAAATCGCAATAAATCCAAAAATCGGAGAAATTTTTCCAACTAAATGCATTTTTGTTTTAATTTTATATTTTAAATAGAGCATAAACACTTGAATTAAACATGAAATTTGTCTTTTTATTTTGCATAAAATTACTTCGCAAACTACACACAACTTTATACAACTTATTTTTTTAATTCATCCGTATTTTTCTTTGTTAAACTAACTGAATAAAAAAGTTATTAAATAATCTGTTAAACTGCACAAATAAAAATTTCGTTCCTATAAAGACTTTGTCAAGTACTTCGATGAGTGTAACTGGATTCCATTTCGTACCGCTCCACTAACGATTGAACAAAAGTTGAGCATTCAATATTTCTCAATTTGAAAATAAAGTTTAGTTTGAGAATGCTATCAGCGTTTATTTGAGATGCATTTGGGAACTAAGGTTAGAGATTTGAGAAAAGGACTAATTATCAAATGCATCCCAAATTGAGATTTAACAAAAATGTTTATTGGGTTATTACTAATACGGAACTGACCAATGCAATATACACACACAAACAAGGACATTGTAAATCCCAAAAAACTTTAGATTTATACGCGCGGAAGCAATATGAAATGACTTGATTGTGTGCAGAAAATTCACAAACTCTAGCAGTTCGTAAATACACAGTTATTAATCGCATACATACATACATGTAAATATATATATAAGCGCGCACGAGTACTATTATGTATATTTTAGTAAAATTGTTGCGCAACATTGTGTCCCTCAAGCTTCAATGCGCATGCAAATCAATGAACAATGCATGGTCCAACGTTATTTTTCAGCCAAAAATTTTGCAAAATTATTATTTTCATCCACTTCGTGGACACACTACCCACGCCGACCCCACCTCGTGCGCTGTCAGCTGTCATAACATACACGCTTAGCAAGCAGTTGAAATATAGTGATTGACAATTGTTATGGCTACAAATGCTGTTGCCTGTTAACTAAACAAAGCTTATTGTTATAGAGTTAAATTTTTTTCTTTTGATTTCTACATACTTTTTGTTGCTTTGTTGCACAGCAACTGTCAGCGTCATTCGTGCATGGCATTTGTTTGCAACATGTCACGTGCAGTTAGTGGCATTCACAATTTTAGAGAAATTTATACTGCAGCCATAATGCTGTTACGGACGAGTTGGTTTTAAGCTAAAAAAAATATTTGTAAATAAATTATAAAAATTCAATTGAAATAAGGACAAGTTAAAATTTTATTACCGACAAGAAATTTAATTAAAAGGTTTCATACATAGTTTATATTTTTTTCGATTGGGACAAAAAAAGAAATAATTATGTATATGAGTAACTGGTTGGGCTCATAGTAGCTTAGGCAATCTTCGTTTAGGTTAGTTAGGTTTAGGTTTATGGCCCTCGCACACTACCGGCGTTATCGGGCACTACGGGCTAGTCGGTACAAACACTGACCAAACCAAGTAGTCGATTTGGTGATGGGTGCGCACACTGCAGATTTAATCGGTGGGCAATTGCTGGAATATGGACGACAGGGCTGCCAACTTGTTTAGGTATAAATAGCATCGCCTATAACACAGATATTAGATTGGCTCTACCTTTCGAGCAACATAGATTTAAAGGTGCCGAAAAGCGTGTTTTTAGTAGGAATTAATTAATCATAATCCTGATTAATCAAATAATTTGTAGCTCCCTAAAATGGAAAATACGTATACATATATATGTAAATATGTATAAATTCTTTTCTATTTTCGTATACATACATACGTATGTACGTATTAATTAGATTCTGATTAATCAATATGTAACTAATCGGAAAACCAATAATGTTGATTAATCACAAATTATTATTCTTTGATTAATTAATTAATCGGCTTTCGATTAATCGGCTTGTTCGATTAATTGATTAATGGCGAATCACTAGTTTTTGGTCATTTTTGGACCTCTGTAAAACAATAAATTGATGCAATATATTTGTTTTTGTGGGAGGATATGAAAGCTCAAATACTGCCCTTTTTTACTAGAAATAATGTGCTGCAAAACTGGATACTCAGAAAAAAATCTAAAAAATCTGATTAAAAAGTCGAAAATTTGCATGAAAATTTGCTGAATTTTCGGGAGTTTTGCACAAAGTTTAGGAAATATATTTTTATGTTTTTTGTTGTAGAATGAACTATATTTTTATAAAAAATTGGTGAAAAAATATTAGAAAAAAATATGAAAATATTGTGAAAAACTTGCTGTGCCAATACTTTTTGCCGGCAGTGTATGTCATAAAAGGCAACTAAGATTCTTTGGAAAAGTGCCTTAAATTATATTTGTGCATTCCGGAAGTATTAAGGTTACAGAGCTGACATTCCCATGCCCCTTATAAAGGCAAAAAAATCCTCCTATGCGTACGCCGGCATCCCTCCGGTAACTGCATCCAGCAAGAGGATAAGCGTAAGAACCTATAAACCAAACATTCATCAAAATTATTCAAAAATATCCATTTATTAAAAGATAACAATTTCCCCGATTCTGTAAAATTTATATCGTTTCTTGCCCGTTCCAGATAACTTTTTAGCCAGAGTACTTGCATCGGAGCTCGTATTTTTTAATTCCGAGGATGAAACGTACTGATTAATCCCACTTTAGCTTACCATCGGCAAGGGTGGCAAATTCTATTCAGCAGAGACTTTAATAAGGAAATAGACCGCAAGAATTGTTTCGACACAAGGGAGAGAAGTGGCAGCCATCGAATTGCAGCTTCAAAATAGTTACTTTGGATTGTCCTGCATTATATTAGAAACAAAAATCTTTTTTCCTGATAACTGTTAACAATAAATGTACAAATATAAGTTTATGTTCGCGTAAATGGCCGCATGTGCACAAACATTTCCGCTATTAACTTAAACGATAGGTTTGTTAAAATTTTTATTGGCTCGCTATACAATTAGTCGCACGCATACAAACGCGAAAGTAGAGAAATAGGTCGAAAGTGAATTCGTGATTGCATTTTCTTTTATTTAAGTGTAAAATTCTTGGAAATTTCCTAGGAAGTTACATACATACATAAATTGAAAATACTTTATGTATATGAAGGTATATATGTATGCACATTTGACTGTACCTTCTTACAAGCAAACAAAAAAAGTTCACCGTACACCACTGAGCTGAGAGTATTTTTGGAAAAAAAGAGTTTTTTGGCCGAACCTAGTGGTCGCCTATTTACCTTTTTCGGAATCTGGATATTTTTCCGAAATATTTTTTCGGAGGTATTAAAATATAATCAATTTTATAATTCCGATGGAAAAACAGTACCGATAATTTTTGTATTGAAAGTAGAGCACCCTAGTGCACATACATAAATATATGCAATTACTTTTATATGTATGTATGCATGTACTTTGGATGATATGGTATGTATATGTATTTTTATGTAATGCTTCTTAACGGGTAAAGAAGGGATCATAAGATTTGTACATTTGTACATATTTGTACATTTTGGCAGTCACAGAGTTGCCTACTTGACAAACGTAGAAACAAATGGATTTCCCCTAACTTCAGTTTAGTTAAACGCAACTGACTATTGCCTACTTCCCATATTATCTGATTGTTTACTTTCTTATAAGAAAACAATCAAAGAAACGAAACAAGTGTGTACACTGGTCGTTAAATCCCAATTTGGCATTCAGCGTGTCTTCACGCATGTTTATTGAAATTATCTAGGCACTTGGCCTTTGTTAGTCGGAAGTAATAAAACCACATGTGGACAAATGGTGTACATTCTATTAGCTTTGGATAACGCCCCGCGAGCAAACAAAAGAAAAAACGTAAAAAAGTATGTTGAGGAATACAAATGTATTTTGTTTCTTTTAACGCTTTCAAGCGAGTAAGGCCACATGAAGTCTATTGCGAAAATTTCGCATATTATATTTTCGGGCATGACAAAATTCAAAATGAATTCCTTAGGTTAATAAAGGTAGTCTATTGAAGCACATTTCTGCATAAATGCAGTAACAGAATACAAAAAAAATATATATAGGTCATTCCATGCAATATTTACACCTTAATATTTTTTTTGGGGTGAAATATATTTTTTTACATTCTTTATCGAAAAAAGAAGACACCTATTTTTTTTTATTTCGTCTGATATTCGAAAATCTCGAAAAAAATTCCCGAAATTTTGAACTCACAGAGAAGTATCTTTTTTTAATTGTTTGCAAGTAATAATATTATTATACTAAAGTTTATGTACGCAGGTATGAAAAAACTCGTAACTTCTACAGTTTTGGTGTTTCCATTCTCAAATTTTTACAGCGTAGTCCATAAAGTTTGACAACTATTCAGGTTGAAAAAAATAAAAATCGATAATGAAGTTAATAAAAAAAAAATAAATATTGCGATTTTTTAATGCAAATTATTATTTTTTTGTTTTAATCTATCTCACACTCTCATAGAAAGCCGAGGTTATTACGCAGATTTTGATACCTTAACGGATTTTCTCCGACAAATAGTTTATTAACTGCAAACAAATAAAAAATTTCGGGATTTTCAAATATGATGACGAGATAAAGAAATAAGTGTTTTTTTTTTCAATAAAGAATGTAAAAAAAATATATTTTATTGTAAAAAAATTGTTGTAAAAACACTTATTCATAACAACGTTGTTGATTTATAAGTGTGCGAAATTTCAGCCCGTTCTCTATTATACTATACTAAAATATCAGAATACCCAAAACCTTTTTTTAAAAATCCATGACAGCGAATTTTTTGTGGTAAACTTAACTTTTTTTTCAATAATAGTCGTCCTTGGGCGGGCAAACCTCCGAGTGAAGTTCTGAGGTGATGTAAATTCTGTGCGCTTCTTTGTGCGCGACAACTTTAAGAAACACGCGGCTAAAATTGCAGGAGTAGTTCGGCCAATCACTTAACAAAAATTTGAGCACAAAATCTTATGTATTTTTATTATCTCCCTCATCTCGCCTTGTACTATTTGCTTTAAAACAGAATAAATAGCACTCTGCAGGTTTTTTTTTTTAACTATATACATACATTTATTCAACGATTCTTAGTGTTAATTATTTTTCGTATTTTTATCACACTCATCTTTCCCAATTTTTGCATTTTGCATTTTTTATTTTCTAACAAAAAAAAAACATGACTGCACACTCCTTTGCCTTTGCCTTTCTGTTTCGCTAACCGAACTCATTTTAAATTCGTCTGCCGTTTGCCATGGTTAGTAAATTCCTGTCAATATGAGTGTCACGTTTGTTAAGTACGTGAAAACGAAAATATATTCTGAATGATAGGAGACATTTTTTGCCATCTCTTGAATTTTGAACGTTTTTGTATTTGGCTTATAAGAGCCTTGAGGCATTTCTTTAATGGTACTTGAAGATTAAGTACAAAAATCTTTAAAAATAAATTTATTTTTCTGCGCTGCCATACTGTCCTAAGGATGTGGTTGGATTTGTTTCTGGCATGCAATAAAATATTTTTATTTAAAAAATATATGAAAACTTGCTTAAGTACTTTTCTTGCAGCATTCAACTGATGTTCGTTTTTTATGCAAGCAATGACTTAAATAAACGAACAAATTTTAATTAAAAATTTGCAAAAAATCTGTTTGACAATGACGAATGCGAAATATAAATGTATGTATATAGATGCTATGAAATCTTTAGATACAGAACAATCGGGAAGGAAGAAAAACTACTTATATTATAAATAGGTTGGTGTTCAGTTAGAGGCCAATGCTGATTTTTACACGAAGGAAATTACGTTGAGTTTGGATGGCAGGGAGCTTCATGACATCTCTTTAAAATGGCGCTTGGCGAATTTAACACCAAAGAGGCTTTATTTTTTCCAACCGTCGGAAACTTTTGCCTCCATAACAACACCTCCGAAGAGAGGCTGATCGATTTTGCTGCGGTACGAACATTGTAGTTAGTGTTTAGTACCAACCCAGCAAAAAACACGATTACCACAGGAACGAAAGTAGAAACGAGCTAGGCGACGGGAATCGCTTACCCTTTCGCTTCAAGAAGGCCTTATTTTAACATGGGCATGTCATTGGAGGTAAGCCCTTACCCGCAGCATTACCTTCAAACGAAGGGAGAACGCATGGATAAACAGAATCCAGAGAAGCGAACAAAGAATGCCTTACAGAGAAACTAATGTAGACTGCCTAGATAAGTACATACTTATTTATATTAAATTTAATTCAGAAAATGTTTTAAAAGATTAAAATTAATTAAAATTTTTATAAATCAGCTTTTATACAAACATATGTATGTATGTATTTAGGTATTTGGATTTTCTTAAAAATCGGTATGTACATACATTCATTATTAATTAAGCTTAAAATTGTACTTCCTCACTCTTGTACTTCACTTCATCGACTGACTTCAACTTCGCTGCAAATTGAACAAAGCAAAACATGATTTTTATGCGAGACAAATTTCCACAGAAAGTAACGGTAGAAAAAGAACTTTTGAATATTCATTCTATTTTTCAGCTGACTACGATGCAGCATTCTACTTTGCATTCCCGGAAATGAAGCAAAGAAGCGAAACAAATAAAACATTGTAGGACATTCTACTTTGCATTCCCTGAAATGCAGTAAAGAAGCGAAACAAATAAAATATTGTAGGACATTATACTTTGCTTTCCCGGAAATGAAGCAAAGAAACGAATTAAAAAGGAAATATTATAGGACATTCTACTTTGCACTCCCCGAAATGAAACAAAGAAGCGAAATAAATAAAATATTGTAGGACATTCTACTTTGCAATACTAGCAATGCATAAAAGAAGCGAAAAAATTCGAAGGCATTATAACGCTATGCCTTCTAGAACACGTTACCACTAAAAGCGATTACCCATTTTTTGCTGGGAAATACCGGCATTGAAACTTTCATTAATCCACTTGGATGCGCCCTGACTAAAGAATTAAGAACCAAATTGGAAGGTGGTAGATACTCTTCGAGCATTCTTGATGTTCGTTCTATTCGAGGAGCCAGAAACCATGTTGCAGCTATGGAAGCTCAACGATAGCAGATGAACAGGAGAGAGGAGCGACGTATAGAGTGCTAGAAAGGCGTGAATCCGAAAAGCTTGAAATATTGGAAAGCAGGCATGAGGCTAGAAAAATATGTAAGAAAATTAGGGAAGATCGGTGGTTGATTCTGCAAAGAGTAAGATGGAAATCTGATAACCGATGTTCAGAGTACCCTTGATATATGAAGGGAACACTATGGAACGCATTTGGTCGTGGGCACAGGCACTTTGATGAAGAGGAATCCAGAAAAATGCGTAGGAATGAAGCTCATGCCCCTCCACACGACAAAAGCGACGAGAGAAAAGCAATAATGAGAATTAAGAGAAGAGAAGAGCTTATATAATGTGCGAATTCGTTCTGATGATTACATGGACGTAGACTGGAACTACAGCGTACTTTTCCCAATAGTCTCTCAACCTTTTTGTGCGAAAGACTGAAGCCCTCCGTGAACCAAGTGATTGGACCTTATCAGTGTGGCTTAAGGTCTTGAAAATCTACCAACGTTTTGATCTTCATAGTGCGCCAAATCATGGAAAATACCTTAGATATGCAAAGCGGCACACGCCACATTTTCGTGGGTTCCACTTTTGACTACACGAAGCGAAGCTGCATTTCACGGGTGTATATACCTACGTATATAGGTTGTAGCCGTGCGCGATAATACCCCAGAACGACCAGCGTGAGAGTTTAATCCACACTAAGCTTCTTGCTGTCATGCATAGTTCCACTCCCGGCACTACCATCAAGTATTTCATCGGGAGGTGGTTTGAGTTGTTCCAGTGCACATGCCTGCCGATTGCATCAACTTTGAAAAACACCCCACCCTAGTCGGGTCACTTTGTCCCCGCTCGCCATGCCACGTCCGCCTATTTCGCAGCGCCTTTTACATTCCTGCACTGCGTCTTCGTAACTATTCTTCCTGTGTACATAAGTCGGCTAATTGCCACAAATATGGTACCTGTGATGTGATGAAAGTTTTCTTTTTTATCCGGACGTGAATATGTGGCGTTTTTTCCAGCACGTAACTGCATTATTCACTGGTTTCTTTCATGTAGTCTACCATATTTTATTATCCAAATCAAAATCGCGGGCAGTAGAATAGAACATGTTTCACGCAGTCAATAGTGTAATCTCCATACATTTCGCCATGGACAAGCTCTTTGTTTTGAAAGCGTTTCAGTAACGATCTGAAACAGCCGAGGTCTGTGAACACTTGAGTTAAGTGGAAGCCCTCTTTGACGTGGAGTCGTGACATCTGTTAATCAATGCTGTCGGTCAGCCGATGTGTCCGCATTGCATTGAAGGATTCATGCCATCTCTTTGAGTTTGAGTTTAATTCATCAATTTCATATTGAGATTTTTTGCGATTTCTAAGAAAGTTGGTTTTATTGTTGGTATTTTGAATACTGTTAGTAGTGAATTATTTACAATTTCGATGGGAGAACTCAATAAAGAGAGTAAAGAGTAAGAGAGGCTATTTACAATTTTGTTGCTGCAAAGTCTGCTCCTTTTAACTTTTCAGCAGACACTTGGGAAATTCAGAGCTTTCAGGTATTAAATTGAAATTGATAAAATTTGGCAATATTTTTCAAAAGATAGCCATTTCACCAAAAGTTTTTATAACGAAGTGGCATTTTTTCTAGAATACAAATATTTAGAAAACAACTGCATTGAAAAATGTTCAATAAAACCACAAATAAAAAGTGACCACTTTAGACCAATCGGTCGTCAAGGGTTAAAATGCTTTTTATTTGCAAAATAGCACCTGGGATTACATATGCACATACTGGTACATGTATATTTCTGAAATATTAACTAAATATACCGTTATTCGTGTCTAAGTTCTATGTATAGAATTGAAATTGAGACAAAAATGAAAGGTACGTACATGTGTAGGCGCTCGTAAGTGGTTTCGCGTCCTAACTCGCGAAGGTTATGCATTATGCTTTATATTTTTTAGATTTCCATTATTGTTTAATTTATTTTATAATCAATTTCTCCCTGGAATGAACCACTTTTCACACGCAAGCACAGATACATATGTATGTATACCCACTCAATTCACAAATCGAACAAAGTCATTTCACTTCATTGCAAACGGCACTGCATTGCAGTTGCTCGCAATCAAAAGCCAAACAGCCGCTGCAATTGTCTGCAATTGGTAATGGAAACGTTAGTGCAACAAAAAGAACAACAATTTACCCATTGCGCAATTGACAATTGTGCTGTGGCGTTTCGCCACATTGAAGTGTATGATACACTGGCGGTCAAAACTGGATGCATGGTGTTTTTTTTTTAATATATACAATATTTTTCATGCTAAAATTCGTTTGTTAATTTTTGTATAATAATTTTGTTAATGCCTTAACCAAAAGTGTATAAATCAAAATTTGTACAGAATTAAAAAAAAATAAAAATCAAAAAAATTTTTCATCACAAATACGTACTCTTAAGTCTGAACATTTAGAAATTTTTTAAGATTTGCCGATATTTAATAAGAAAATGGTTAAGACCGTTTACAATAAAACTTGAAAACATCAGCACCAGTTTTTATCACCACCAAGAAAAAAAAATTTAAATTTGTTATTATAGCCTGCATACCAGAAACAATTTTCTAAAGAGTCAAACAATAAAAAATTCACAAGAAAAATTCTGGCTTACAAAAATTTTAAATACATAAATATAAAAAAAAAACACCATGTATCCAGTTTTGACCGCCAGTGTATATACAATAGTAGGGGTGTGTGTAGTTGCAATATTGCATTTCATGCAATCTGCTATTTGCGCCCGTATCAGGCGCCCAGCACAACACAACGCATGCACGCTAGGGTGGTCCAAAACAAGTAAAGTACCCCAATTTTTTAGTTTGAAATTAAAAAATATTTAGAGGTCGCTCAAAGCGAGCAAAGTTTTCCATGTATTTTATATGGGGAAAAACAACATTTCGTAGAACTGGCATCGAATTCTTGAAAATCAATATTTTTCTCTTCAGGAGACTTCCAATAACAATACCCAATTGTTTAGTTAACCAATTTTTAATACTAAAGGTTTTATATTTATCTCCCCATTGCATTTTCTGAGGGTTTTGGGCACCTATAAAATATAGTTACTATGCAAATTTTTTTTAATAAATAATTGGGTACTATTACAGGGAGAGAAACAGAGTTTTCCGACTGAAGTATAATGCTTTTTAAGAATTCTATATCATTTCTAAGAAAAGTGTTTTTTCCCCATATAAAATATGTTTTGATTTCAAAATAAAAAATAGGGGTATATTTTTTTCGGTGTACAACAATCCCAGGGGGTGAGAGCATTAAAATTGCAACGTTACTTTTTCACATGCATTTTTGGACCATCCTAATGCACACACTTGTGAGTGACATGCGAATGTCAGCAATCAAAAGCAATAATACAAGCATGAGCAATAGTGGCTTAAACAATTGGAACTCGCTCTTCGCTCACACTTTAAGTGCGTTTCAACATTTTGGACAATGTCCTTAAAAGGTGTCGCAGACCAAATGTTCAGCAGCAAAGTTGGGTGCCAACAATAACAACAAACACCAACCACACCAGCAAGAGCAAAAAACAACGACCATTGAGCAAATAATCGAATTATTGGCAAATTGCAAAATTGCGAATTGAAGTGCATAATAAATAACAAAATGTATATAATAAAATCGAATGAACATTGCATTTATTGTTTTCAAGCTGTCATATTGCACAAATACAAACATATGTACATGGATACACACTAACAAATGCATATGCAAATGGATAATGCACCCACGCAGTAGTTAGAGGGACTTGTCTCTTAGCGAGTTGATTATTTTGCTTGTCAATTCATTGCAAATTGCGCTTAAACTTTTATGGCATACGAAAAAGCTGGAATGCATTTTCTTAAGCATATTGAATAACTTATGCCAATTTCGAGCATTAATTTTTAACGAATGTGTTTCTAGTTAAATTGGTTGGAAATACTTGATCACAAATTTTATATTATCCAATTGAATAGATGTCATAAGGGTGACGGACAATTGCAGCTCGTTTGATTATTTATAGTGGCAACTATTATAGAAACACATAAATCTGACACGTGAGCATTATGTTTTCGTACGAATTGAAATTTGTTAGATTTCGACAAATAATTACCTTTGGAATTATTAATTTCGTGCTAGAAAACTGTGCACTTTCAGTAGCGCCAATCTAGCTCTCGTTTTAGGTGTGGCTGGATAAAATGTACCATGCTGTTGAAAAAAAATATTTGACAGGTTAGATATTTTTAATTCATTAAAAACCATTGACAATTACCGCATCGCTGCTACTAGCACTGACGCACAGCTGGGAGAATGTAAAAAAATAAAAATAGTCGTATGTTATTTCAAAAATGAAATCTTTTTTCCTTTAGGTTATTTCAAAAATGAAATCGGTTTTTACGTACCGGTTACCAAGTGCGAAAAATCCGAATTCTCAGCAGCGGCTACCAATTTCGTAAAAAGTGGAGTAATCCCGCGTGACTCATACGAAAAGTACAAGTACATACATATATACAGTGACTCAAACAAATAACCACGTGTTGATTTTTTTCTAATATTCATAATGCTTTTCGTGCTAATTTTTTTGTTTTTTTTTTTCTGTAAAAATACCTTCCAAGCTTTAACCAAAACCATAGAGATCACAGTTTCAAAATTTATTCAAAATTTAACAAATTTTCACCAAAATTTCAACTTCTCTTCCATCTGAATCTTAAAACATTTTGAGTATGCAGTTTTATAGCCCGAATAATTTTAGTCTAACGAAGTTCAAGTTTCAAACGGCCAAAAAATTCCTTTGATTTTTGAGAATTTTTTTAGACAATTTTGGCGGTTTGTTTTTACATAACAAGCGCAATTTACAAAAACTGGCGTTAATTTTTTTTAATTTTATTGCCAACGGTCTCCCGCATTTTATTTTTATTATTATTTATGGAAAAAAATGCAAAAGTCCGTCACCAAAAAAGTATTTCTAAAATCAACGTATTTTTTTCCGTTTGAAACTTGCACTTCATTAGACTACCAAAAAGTTCTCTAAATATTCTGATTAAACACTTGGAAAGTTTGATGAAAATTTGTTGAATTTTCCTAAATTTGGTATAAAGTTTTAAACTGTGATTTCGATGGTTTTGGTTAAAACTTGAACAGTATTTTTTATAGAAACCGGATTCATCATGTCGGGGCCCCTAGACAATGTTATTTTCGGGCCCCAAAATAATTTCTTATACAAAAGTACCGTAATTAGGCTATTTTTTTATACATCATTTATCAGTCTAAGACATAGCTTCGTAATGTACTTGCACAATAAAAAAAAGAAGAAAAGAAAGTAATGAAAAAATCAATTTAAATGATATTTCGGCAGTTACAATTTTATCTTCCCCCAGAACCATTTCGTCCATAAAATCAGACTCAATGCCCTTTCAATAATCTTCACTAAACTTTGTGCAAGCTTCTTTTGTATCATCGTCAAAAACCCTGCTAGAAATCCAGACAACGAATTAACTAATTTCTCATTTGCCTTCATCTCGTAATCCTCAAATAAATATTAAAAGAACGACTGCCATGTTAACTTAAAGACCGGCTTCCATTATCTAGGTCTTTTCGAGCATGTTCCTAATCTCTGAACACGTTTTTTTTATTCTCGGTACGTCTTTGCAACAGATTACTACTTGCGATCAGAAATACTACAGTCTAAATACGTGCGTGATTTGAAAATGAATTTTTGAAGTTAAATTTCTTAAATAGCTTACTTGAAATTGGGCATGAGGAGTCACATTAATTTTTGCTCGTTGAAACATTTTGAAACTTGTTTCTCTCCGCTTTAAGCAAAAAAAAAAAAAAAATCGGCCCTGTCCTTCGGAATTATTAAAGTTATTATATTTTAAGGTTTTCGCCAAAATAATTCGGAAAAATACTAAGATTTACCTGACCTAGACCGATATATCAACATCCAAAAATCTCATTATTTCAATTCTGTTGGTAACATTTTAAGATTACACCCTTCTATCATCTTTTTCCGAAATGTTTGCGGGGAAGTCTTTAAATATAATAAGTTTTATAATTTCGGTGGAAAAACAGCGAATATTTTTGGTGATTCACACTAATGTACATACATACTTTTTAAGGTTTTCTTGATTTGTACATTTTATCGGTTTCTAAGTTTATTGCAAGTTAGAATTATCTTTTAATTAAGGCTAATGACGCATCAATTAATAACTCAATTTTTTCATATTTCAGATGCATTTTTCCAACCCAACTATATGAAGGTAAGTGATTTCTTAATAAAATAATGAAAGCAAACAAGAGATTGCTATATACGTACATACATATACATCTAAATTGTCGTGGCCTATATACAAAGAAAAAGTTGAGCAAAGCGTTGCACATTTTAATTGTACTGTACATAGATTATTTGAAAAGTATGTGCCTCAACGCATGTGTGTTCCTGAAGAACAAACACAGTTATGGTTCACTAAAGAACTGAGAAACTTGAAAAACAGAAAGTCACGTTATTTTAGATTACACAAAAAACCGGCTTACACTCATACTATGTAAAATACTCACTTTTGCGTCACAAGTTCTTTGAATTAAACAAAAAGTGTTATAAAGATTACTTGTGTAAAATCAAACGACGTATAATATATAACCCCAAATCATTTTATGATTTCGTCAACTCCAAGCGAAATGTACGGGGGTTTCCTTCCGCCATGAAGTATCAAAATACCGTCTCTGGTGATAATCAAACAATTTCTAACATGTTCGCTCAGTTTTTTAAATCCAATTATTCCACTAATTCCCAAGCATACTTTGACTATCCTTTTAAACTAAGTCCAATTAACTCAATACATAAGCCTATAATATCTCCCGATGATGTTTTAGTTTACCTGAAGTCCTTAAAGCAGTCTTTTAGTTATGGTCCTGACCAGATCCCCACTTGTTTTCTTAGAAATTGTGCTGATTATCTCTATGAGCCGTTAACAGCCTTATTTAATTTGTCTCTTAAAGAGGGCGTTTTAGCAACTGTATGGAAGGAATCGTTCATAACCCCCTTACATAAAAGCGGTAGCAGGTCTTCAGTGGAGAGCTACCGGGGCATAGCTAAGCTTTCTGCAATTCCTAAATTATTTGAAGCAATTATAACAAATCGGTTGACGCATTCTATCACTTCAAGCATTTCATACAGTCAACATGGATTTTGCAAGGGCAAATCAACTTCTACAAATTTACTTGAATTAACATCCTATATCTCAAAAGCATTTAGTGAGAGCAAAACTGTTGATGTTATATATACTGATTTCAGTAAAGCATTTGACAAAGTGTGCCACTCGTTGCTCATCTATAAACTTGATCTTCTTGGTCTTCCACCTAATTTTCTACGTTGGATCTCTTCATACCTCTATGATAGATCACAAAGGGTATTGTTTAAAAATACTATCTCTGACGTCATTGATGTTACTTCAGGAGTCCCTCAGGGTAGCCACCTAGGCCCGATTCTGTTCTTGCTTTTTATAAACGATATTTCTACAGATATAAAATTCTCCAAAATTTTAATGTATGCAGATGATGTAAAACTTTATAAATCGTACGTTTCAATTAAAGAAAGGTCTTTGCTACAATCAGACTTAGACAGCATGGCTTACTGGTGTCAAGTAAATCTTATGCCTCTAAGTCTTATGAAATGTAAAGTAATGTGCTTCTCGTGAAGAGCTGTTCTGCCAGTTTCTTATATAATAGGTAACCATAACCTGGAACAGGTATACAATTTTGTGGACCTTGGTATCACAATGGATCCTAAGCTTAATTTTAATCTTCACATTAATGTGACAGTCAACAAGGCTAAAGGTGTACTTGCATTTGTGAAACGATGGTCAAAAGAATTTAGTGACCCTTATATCACTAAAACCCTGTTTACAACATTAGTTAGGCCGATTCTGGAATACGGCTCGGTGGTTTGGAATCCAAGGTATCAAATTTACTCAGACAAGATAGAATCAATTCAAAAACAATTCCTACTTTTTGCTTTAAGAAATTTCCGATGGGATTCTCAATATAGTCTTCCACCTTATACGAGTCGCTTAAAACTTATTAACCTTCCTACACTTGCCAGTCGCAGGGAAATGCTTGGTATAATTCTTATGGTTAAATTACTGACAGCCTCAATTTCAAGTCCGTCTCTTCTGGCTGATGTAAGCTTTAATGTTCCCTCACGCGTATCAAGACACTTTTGTCCCATATTTCTGAAAGCTTGTAAAACCAATTTTGAATTGCACGACCCACTCCGTTGCTTATGCCAGGATTTTAACTCTCATTCCAGCACGTTTGATATATCAGATCCGCTTTTCAGCATTAAGAAAGCGATACTCTCCTCTCTCAATAAGTGAATTATTGACATAAATACATAAAATCAGCTGATGAATTTAGTTCTGTAGCTGAACAGTTTTAGATCTCGACACTTAACAAACTCCTGCCTATCGTGACTCGGCACAAAAATTTAAAATATTGGTTCCGTACTTCATGCGGACTGCGCCCCTCGTGCGGATGGGCGGGAATGGAGGGTAAAAACCGTTGGGATTATTATTATTATATAAATATTTTACGCTTGAAAATATATGTAGATTAGGGAGGTCCTTAAATATAGGAATGAAATTTTTACATCAGATTTCCTAAGCCTCAACCCCTACGTCGGTGCTACTATAATCAAAGATATTACATACAAATTTTGGGCCCGATTGGAGACGGTTAAGGCGTCTCGCCCATGGGGCAAAATTCAGATTCCCCTATGGTGACTCAAAAAATTTAAATTACACTGGTCTACAAGGGTTTTGCGAATAAGACGGGACCTGGTGTTTCCGAACGGATTTTTCGTGCTGAACACGAATCTGGGGTCCAAAACTTCCCATCACGTCACGTTTTCGAGAAAAAAGGGGTTGAAACCCCTAAAAACAGCGTTTTTGGCCATTTTTGAAAAATTGTAGAGCTGAACCCTGACGTGCTACAAACTTTGTATATGTCAGAAATTAAAGGCTAAATCGTGCCCTTTCGAATGAGCCCTATGCCGAATTAATCGCATGCACCCTTAGATCAGGGGGTGTATTTGTGTCTAGGAGTCCAATTTTTATATCCACCATATTCGACCCGTCATCTTAAATTTTTAAAATCTAACTGCAGATTCGTAATCAGCGACTTTTAATATAGTTAAAACCTTGGCATTATTAATTTTCTATGATCGTTTAAGATTAAATTCTTTCTGTGATCAATTTTTCCTGCACCCCTAAACACAAATACACCCCCTGCTTTAAGGGTGCACGCGATCAATTCGGCATAGGGCTCATTCGAAAGGGCACGGTTTAGCCTTTAATTTCTGATATATGCAAAATTTGTACCACGTCAGGGTTCAGCTCTATAATTTTTCGAAAATGGCCAAAAACGCTGTTTTTAGGGGTTTCAACCCCTTTTTTCTCGAAAACGTGACGTGATGGGACATTTTTGACCCCGGATTCGTGTTCAGCACGAAAAATCCGTTCAGAAACACCAGGTCCCGTCTTATTCGCAGAAAAAAAGTTGAAATTTGTAGACCAGTGTTATTATTCTTTCATCTAATACCCAACATCAATACTTCTATAGGCAAAGATATCACATATAAATTTTGGCCCCGATTGGAGTTGGTTAAGGCGTGGGGCACAGGGGTCTAAATTCTGATTACCCTATGAAGACGTCTTGACAGACTCCAATCAGGACCAAAATTTGTATGTGATATCTTCGACGGTTTTATTACTGATTGAAGGGTGAGACTGAAAAGAATCGCTTATTTGACTTTAAGGACCACCCTAATGTACATACATACATACAAATATAATTTAATAAAATATTTAAAAGCTTCTTAAATCATACAGAAAATAAAATCTTACGGAGCAGTTATCCAATACTCGTATAATTTTGCTACCGTGGTACTTAAAGGTTAAAGCAGCATTAAGCAATTTTCTTGAAAGTGATAAACTCGCGTGCACCTTTGCAGGCGTTTACAAAATCGCCTCATGTACATAAATGCTGCATTACAGAAAAACATCAATGTGCTTAAAGCTGAACAGAAATCGAAATCTTAATGCGAGGTCATAGGAAAGGCAAGGATCTTGTTTTATTATTTTTTATCTGATTTTTTATTTGGCAACATTTCGCGCACAACTAAAAACCGTTTGCGGAATATGCCGCACACAGTTTATGCGGCTAAGCTGTGGCTAAACAAAACTGCCAACGACATTCCAACGACATACCAAAACAATAAAAGCGGTTCCGACAATAACGGTAACAAAAAAAAAACAATAATCATAACAAAAATAGCGACAACAATAAGGCGTTAAATGCAATAAGCAATAAATGCCTTGAGGCGGACAGTGTTGCGTGAGGAGTTGTGAAGTGCTAACATCCGAGAATTGAAGTGAATCAAAGAAGGGCAGTGGTGGTATGAAGAAAGTTATGGCGGTTCAAAGGTGCGCCAACATGTTGCTAAATCGCTGAAATTGACGAGTCTGAAACTTTTACAGATGAACAACTCACAGCCACAGATGGCTTTCTGCGATTTGGTAAAGGCAGACAAACAAAAGCGTCACATTAACCGGAAGTGTGAAAAACACTACGCTAAGCTGCTGCCATCACCTTTGGTCGATGTTTCGTTTGCGGCGGCGTCGGTAGTAAACAGCAAACAAGCTGCCGTTGCCCATGGCAAGTGAAATTGTCAGATTGTGTAGAGGGCGGGGCATGCGAAAGCTAGTAAACGTAACACTTGACAGCTGCACGCAAGTGTAGCTGGCTGAGGCCAGCCATAATGCCATACATTTGATGGCACATTTACGATAACTTGTTTATAATTTGCAACAAAAAGTGGACGAAACTCGGAGAGGGAAATAAAAATTTAATAGCTGAAAGTTATGCTACAAATGAAGCGCTCTTATAGGCGTTAAAACTTATGTCAGTAGGCGCTATTTCGCGTGTATGGCACACACTCATACATACATACATACATTTGCACATTTTTTATTACTGAAATTTCACAGTGATGTGGTGGAAGTTAGTCGCCTAATGAAAAAAGTTTGCTTCCGTCAGAAACATTTTGGCCTTGTGGTTGCCTTTTGTGCTTTTTTCGATTTTTTTTTTTATAAAACACATATTTTCCCGAAATACTTACACACACAAACACAACTCTCACAACCATTCACATTCACATAGAAAATCACAACTTTTTCTTTGCCGACTTCAACTTTCGCACTTCTGTTAAGGCCAACGGCAATTGTGTGGATATATGCATATGTATGTATGTATGTATGTACACACATAAATACAACACATAGGTACGCACCAGGCTTAAACGTCTGATTTTTTTTTTGCCTTTCTGTTTTTATTTACTTTTTTCTATTTTTTGTTTTTCAGATGTGGCCATTTGCAACAGCCGCTGCAGTTTTGGTTTTGTGCCTAAAAGTTTTTTCTTAATTTAAAATTTTTTTCCGCGCACACATGTTCCAACGTTTTTTTCCAGCCAACTCTCAGAAAAAAAAAATATCGGAACTAAAGAAATTTTTATTTTAAAATCGGTGATAATAATATTTAGCCGTGCCGAAGTACGTTTTCTCCTCGAATTGCTATAAAGTTTAAAAAAAATAGGAATATTTCCGTTCAGAGATCTTCAAAACATAAAATTACTATGTATGTACATACATACATATACATATTTAACTTAAAAATTTTACTAACTACTAATCACTCCAGGCACTTTACGCAAAAGTAGTTAGTAAAAGGTTAAAGTTAAATATGCATCGTGGTTTTATTGTTTGAAAATCCCTGAAGGGTAATGTTTTTAATCGATCAAAAAATACTTATTTATTTTTAAGGATTATTTAGCAATTAAAAAAAAAAATTCTCATATATAATACAAGAGAATGCGATTGATTTCGTATATCTCCAGACCAAGTTCCAGAACTCTACCATGAATACTTCCAGAGATATGCAGTATGAAAAATTAGGTTTGTATGGGAGGTGCCACTCCCCCTTTATATATCGAAATTTTTTTTAGCCTATAACCATCCTTAGACCGTGTGCAGCAAGCGTCTCAAAATTTCACAAAAATCGGTTCAACCGTTTTCGAGCTTTGCGAGCACAAAAAAACGGCTTTCAAAATGTATAATAGTATAGATATGGAAAACTCCAAAGCCCCGTGGCGTGGATAAATATTAACCGATTTCAAAATAAAAATACATGTCTCCTTATTTTCGATATTCTTCAGTTCTGAGGGTGGCAGCAGGAAAATGCCAAAAATTTGATTTTTCCGCGCTTTTTTGGACCAACCTAATGTACATAAAAATATATTTAGTTAAAAATATTTAGATATCTACTTATTTATATACCGAGTGAAAAAAACAATAATTTTTAAATATGTTTAAGTACACAGTAGCTTAACTTCGAGTGAATAAGAAAATGTATTTGCAATGATGACCGTTTGCATTCGTGTGGTATTTTTTAAGAATCACTTCTTAAGTGGAGTCACTTCTTCGTACTTAGTTTAATGCTCCACTGTAATGTGCCTCGTCTGTTCACCAAGAGGGGCCACTGCAAGCGGATGTCTGTCTTGAAGCAAGAGACTGACTATAATTTTAAGTTTCGGGCAAGCTTTGTCACCCGTCACGGAAAAACTTTTTTCTAAGAAGATGATCAAGAGGTCTCCGATCCAACCCCCCTCTTTTGATGACGACCCAGACAAGCGTTTTAGAGGATATGATTTGAGGGCATACACTTGAAATGTTCGATCTCTTAATGGGAAAGGTGTCTATGTCTGGCTGGTTGTTGCGGTCGTGATACAAAAGCAGACATCACCGCCGCGCAACTGATGGGATAGGTAGGGAAAGGTAAGAAGATCATAGTAAGACCATATGTCTACTACAGCTGCCATGCTAAGGAGCTCGGAGACTTAGTCGGCAAGTGTTCTCGCTTAACCCGATGATATGACCAAATATCGGTTATGCAAATTTTTTTTTATCAGCGAGGTCCCTGCCATGTTATACAAATTTTACTTGGCGACTTCAACTTTACATTGGCTTGAAAGTTATCGTTAGCCAAAGGTTGATTCATCTCGCCGCGTACCTACTCATAACAATCTTGGTTGGCAAACCGACTGACTTTGTTTCCTAGAAACATCTTACATATCTTAAATTTGATAAAACTCATTCGAACGGCTTTGCAGAAATTCCGGGTCACCTTTGTTAATTTTCGATTTGGCGAATGTGATTTCCGCAAGCTGGTCCCAGCTGCTAGCGGTTATTTCATTCTTGCCAGTCGCATTTCTCCAATGCGCTCCTACAAAAGCAGAAACGTTAGCAAACGGACGCGACCACCTACACCAGGACGATCCCCGGGAATTCCTCCGCGAAGGGGACCGAAGTGTACCGGAAACCAGTTTGTAAATATTGATTATATGTTGCTGTAGCGCTTGTAGGGATCTTTGGCGGCAGCTTGACTGTCTACAACGAAGGCAAGTTTAGATGGAGCTAGGTTCTATTGTGCGCACCAGCTTTGCCGTCATGTCTAATCGTTCGTTGATTAAAATTCCTTGAGCGAAAAAATTAAACTTAATAATAATTATTATTTTTAAGCGACAAAAAGATTAAAATCATAAAATAATGATTAAATGCTGATTGAAATTATTTTCCTCATAATGATTAACGTCCCTGCTAAAAACATGTTTTTGTCGAAAATTGTAACAACTCGTGAGATTTGCTTATATATAAGTGGCAGCAGTTGAATCTTTGGTCATCGTAGTAATTTCTACATTTAAAGCAGCTGCAGCTGCAACTTAAGCACAGACAGTAAAAGGAGAGCAAAGAGGAGCAATCATAATAACAACTGTCAACACAAGTTGAGCTGAGCGAAGCTGAACTTTCGGATTTGCATTGCTAATGGGTTTTACTGCTACAGTTGCGACTTGTCGGCGTCGTTACAATGGATTTGGATTTGACATGAAGGCGTGCATTAAGGTTGTTGCCTACTACTTATAGACATTTGTACAATGCGATTCCGCAAATCATTAAGGTAGTTTGCAAATATTAAGCGCAAAATTTAAGTCATTACAGCAGCCATAAAATGCAGCAAAAAAATCTACGCTTTCTACTCCAATAAGAAAAAAGAGTAAGCGGAAATCAAGTAAAAGCAAAACAGGATGTCCCTAATAAAATTTAAATATTTACTTATAAATGTCTGTGCCTACTATGCAGCTGTTTTTTTTTTCTTCGACGCAAAAGTGCAATCCTGTAAACTTTTCTGTACTTATATAACGGTTTGTAGGTTTGTGTGCGCCACATTGTACATTTGTACATAAAAATAGTGGGCGCTAAAGTTTGTAAAGGAGCTACGAGGCATTCGCGCATACTTAAGTGCATATTTATTTGAAAATTTTAAGACCGCAAAACTTAACATTTTCACAACATTTGCTTGTACGAGTAGAGTTACATATTTGTCGCATTAAAAGTTGAAATGGCGTCGACAGTAATGTGTTGCATAAAGTAGTTGGCTAAAGGAATTGCAACAGCCTACTTGTTATGCAGCAGCTGTTTTTTTTTGTATGAATGAATGTATGCCTGTAAATACTATATGACTGTAAATACTATATGACTGAGCAGCAGCTATAGCACTCAAGAGTTAGTCAAGTTGCAGTGCTTCACTACTTGCAACATTTCGCCGCTTGAAATCTTTTAACATTTGCTATTTTGCTTTAAATAACTTTAATTTTTTCTTCGCATAGAAATGGCTACATACATATTATATCCCAAAGTCGGCTTTGTAAACTCAGTGGGTAATCCAGATGCTAAAGAATTGTGCGTATTCTCCTTATGTTCTTACTCACGTGGTCACCTATATCCAGCGAGCCGTTCTGTGTTGACCAAATGTCGGTACTTCCCGGTCTTAGGAATTTATGGATAAAAACTATGTGCCACGAAATGTTAATTGTTGGTGTTAAATTTTAACTAAATTACTAGTTTTAGTTTGAAGACCATCTAAGTCAACCAGGCAGTACATGCTTTTTTTTGTAAATCAACATTCAAAAATTGAATATTTTATAGAAATGCAATTTGTTAATTTCTTCGAATTTATAATCCAAAAGTGTTTTGAAAATTAAAAGTTTACAAAAGAAATGGTTCCGAACGGCCTAATTTTCGCAAAATTATGGGCACGTTAAAAAAGCAAGGATTTTTTTCAAAAAACCAATATCTCGAAAACGGATGGACAAAAATTTTATTAAGATCAGGGAGACTTCTCTCGACTGGTGCTATAACATAAAGCATTATAAAAAAAAAAATCCAACACTTTTTTTATATCCATATCATATTATCCCTGTTGTAAATTTAAATCTAGTTTATTGAATTGAGTTTTACTCTACAAACTCTCCATCCACGATAAAAAAAATAATTTTATGCCAAATTGTATCGAAATCTGTCACTCACTCATTCAGTCACTTACTCGTTCATTTAGTCACTTATTCACTCATTAACCCCTTTAAGATTCTTAAATTCTACAGGTTCAATCCAAGCCAAATAAAAGTTTTTTTTCTCAGATTCCACCATTTTTTGCTATATCCTATTCAGGTTAAATTGTGAGGTGTGATTTTAAAGCCGCACATAAATATTGGATACTTAACTTAAAAACCAATAAATCCGCACAGATGCGAAAGAAAAAAGGTTTAAGTTAAAAACAAAACAATGCTTTTTGTATTTTGCGATAGTTGGGTTCTGGTCGTCATTTGCTGGGAGCTTGGGCTCATAATATCCACTGGTTTAAGTGCAGCTGTCGTTAAGCAAATTAGGAAGGTGTTCCATTATTCCATTAATTAAGTTTGCCCTGGATATCAGTCACCAGTTTCGTCATAGTCGAATTTTTGGGTGCTATTTTTTGTCAACCATCACCTCAAGCACTTGCCACTCACGTTTTTTGGCTTCCTTTTTATTATTTCGAATAATACGTGTACGATCGGCCGCTGTGGTGTAGTGGTATCGGCCGCTGTGGTGTAGTGGTAAGCAGTGCGCGCTTTCACACATCAGCACCTGGGTTCAAGCCCTGGTCAAAGCAACATCCCAAAAAATATAGAAAAAGGTTTTTTCTTAACAGCGGTCGTCCCTCGGCAGGCAATGGCAAACCTCCGAGTGTATTTCTGCCATGAAAAACAGCTTCTCATAAAAATACAATCGCCGTTCGGAGTCGGCGTAAAACTGTAGGTCCCTCCGCTTTGTGTGATAACATCAAGGCGCACGCCACAAGTCGGAGGAGAAGCTCGGCCAAACACTAACATATGTGTAAGCGCCAATCTATTACTATTATTATTAATACGTGTATCTTTTATTCTCACCTTCCCATGCGGTTCGCAATACTTTTAATCGCAGCGTGGTTTGGGTGCATTTTATTTTCCTTTATTGACAGCGCGACATTCCTCGACGAGCGAGCGTTTTTTCCAGGTTTGAAGAAATACTATAATTTACGATACTTAGTAAAGTAAGATGCGAAGTGTTTAGACCAGAGATCGGACTTTAAAAAAGTTCTGTGTTGTGGAATCTGGGAAAAATGTGGTAGATTTCAAAAAAATGTGGTAGAGATCTGTGTTTGGATCAAACTTGGTACAAAAATTAAAAAAATTCTGCGTGGTTTCACCCAAATTGCAAGCTTTTTAATTAGACTCTAAAAAATTTAATTTTAGTATAATAAGGTACAAGATTGAAGTTGCTAAAAATTGCGTTGAGTTTTGGCAATTTTTTTCCTTGACAGTGTAAAGCACTTCCTTCCACATTAAGATATTTTTCGAACATATTTTAAGAGATTTCTGCAACCTTGCGGAGTGCTGTCAGCTGTTCTCTTTATCACATCACGAAGTAGCGAACAAATGTGGCACGTTCCAGAAACAGCTAATTGGGATTTGTCGATTTTGACAATCCTCTAGTAAAAGTAAACAACGCCACAGAAACTTTAGATGCACTTAAATTTGCTAATACTTTCACAAAAATCGCCGTTTTTTAACATTTTCGCTATTTATTCTTTTTATAAATGATATATTTTGCAATTTAACACAATAAAACCACGTTTGATGTCGAAAAATTGATTACTGAGAAAATTTCTTATTTTACAGTTTATTTTATCCTCCCAGCTTTGTTTACTTTTAGTTGAGAAATTCCATCGTCGCCGGGAATGCGGAATCTTGTATTATATTATTCTTGTTTCCATATCGTGTTTAGTGTTGGACAATTTTTGCTCTTAAAATTGAGAAAATTATGTCGACCAAAAATAAAACTACTCAGAAACGCGAATATGTGGTAGATTTTAGACCTTGAGTGGTAGATGCTCAAAAAAGTGGCAGATCTACCACAATGTGGTAGAAGTCCGATCACTGGTTTAGACAATTTTCATTTACTGTTTGCTTTTGCGAAGAAATGATTGTCGATTTCTAAATATTCCTTCACCCTCCCCATAGGTATGTTTGCATCTACCTTTTTCACACCCTGTATAAAATATACAGTTTTTCGTAGACGAGGGCTTGCAAAGAAAAAAATTGTGCAATAGCTCCTTAGGCTGCAGTACAATACTAAACTTATATCTCTCTACTTAAGCGTGTTTTGGAGAAAAATTTGTGGTTCAGAACATGACTTGATCATAGCAAATTTACCAGATTTGTTGTGGTTAAGGTCCAGAGCTAAAGACTGATTGGGTTAGCCAAACGTCAGAGATTTCAGAAATTCTCATTTAAGCCTCTCAAGCAGGCTCTGCTCGCACCGATTGTATCTCTCTGAACAATCTATTCAATATTCTTTGAGTCTATCTTTGTTTTCCAGCAGACGAAAGTTTAATATTAAATCAATAGACAAGTTGACTGACCGATCTTCGCTGCGAATATTTAACTGCAAACATCCTCATTTTAGTTTTGTTGCGATTCCTATTTAAATATCATACATACATACATATATTTCACCAAAGAAGGCATATAATTTGGCTGCAATCAACATCATTTTCAGCAAATTCAGACTTTGCGTATTTACGTTGTTTATTTCGATTACCTTTCTTATCACGTTTGATCGAAATTTTAAGTTTTGCAATAATTTGATTTGGCACACAACCAAAAACACGAGCACCAACAACACCAAACTCACTCAACTAACTTTTCAGCTATTTTGGTCGTGAAAAATTTTGCTATCTGCGCGCTCGCAATGTTCGCATACAAATTTTCTGCCTTTTTGCTACCTACAAATAACTATCGCTAAAATTGTTCTTGTTTTGAGTATAAAAACGATTGCATTGAACCATTGAAGTTCTAAGCCATTCGCATGCAGACTGATTTCAAGCAAAAAAAAAACAAAAAAAAAAGCAGAAAAATTGCAAACATACAATCAGTAAAAAATGCATTTACGAACTGACAGACAGACGTGATGAAGGCTACCTACCAACTACACGGACTGAGTAAGTTCCTACGTGCATAGTTGCCAATAAAGACGCAGTTGTTGTTGTTGTTGGTGGTGGTGTTGTCGGTAGTCATTGCGAAGCAATTTTCTGTCTATTCTGCTAAGTAAGTTCATCCGACGGCTCGTTGTGCTAGTTTAGGTTTTCTACTTCATTTTATTTTATTGTTTTTTTTTTTTTTTTTTTTGAATTCAGACGCCTATCGACCTGCCAAGTGGTAGACAGTTGGTGCACACATTTTTGCAACAACGGTTATGCAACCCCTTTTCGCTCATTTGTGTGCATCGTCAATTGTCGAGCAAATGCTGGTTGTTGGCCTGCGAAACGTTCGATTTTTCTACTTGGAATCTACTTGATTGTACATTAGTATTTATTTATTCTAGTATTTTCTTTTTTAACATTTGTATACCCGTGCGTACTTGTGCACAAGGGTATATTAACTTTGTTCACATAACGGTTGTTTGTAACAGCCAAAACGAATCGAAACAGCATGCTGTATCTCAGTAGCCGCTTTACCAATGCTCAGCAAACTCGGTATGAGCCTTGCATAAGGCCCAGCTAAGAAATCTTTTGAAAATCATTGAAATCGGCCAATAACCACGCCCACCGTTCATATAACGGTAATTTACAGTAAGACGAAAACTGCGATAAATCAGTAACTACTGAAGCTAATTCACCTAAAATCGATGATTGCAATAACCACTTAGCAGAAAATTGGATTATTATAATTTTTTTGGACAAAGGGCGTGGCGCCGCCCTCTTATGCCCACAGAAAAGCAATTCGTAGAAAATTATTCAAATCGGACTAAAATTACATCCGCTTCCTGTATAACGGTATATTTCAGACATACGAAAACTCCGGTAATTCAAAAACTGAAGACGCTTACTTACTCCAAGTGAATAGTTACAACATTCTCTTAACAATAAATAAGACTGCCATAGACCCTTAGGAATTGGGCGTGACACCGCCCACTTTATGATTACAAAGTTGTATTTGGGTATCCACTTTATCAATTTCTAACATACTTGGTTCATTTATATCATTAAGTCTAACTCAGCATATTATCGAAAACGTTTGAAATCGGGAAAACCACCCCTACTTATCATGCAAAGTTAATTTAGAGTAAGTCGAAATTACGATATTTGATACCTGCGCTGGGTATATAAAGTTAAGTTTCGCCCGAACTTATGCTTCTTTACTTCTTCTTATTAAGTTTTATTTCTCTCTTTTGTATGCATTTGTTTACGTGGCAGCCTTTTTGGTAATACTTCCGCATTTTCGTAAAACTTTCTTACAAAGCCTTACAATGCATATTTATACACATGTACATATACATACATACATACATATATATGTACGCTAGGGCGCGCCATTTTTTTTACTATGCGCGTAAAGCATAGGAGGATTACACGTGTAATTCTAAGCAAATGTGCCGAAGAAACTATGGGTCTAAAATAAATTAGGAGTTTGCCAAATTGCGAAAATAGGTTTCGAGAAAAAATTGAAAATTTTCACTGTTTCGCTCGCTGGTGTAGGTTTTAAGAAAACAATACGTGCAGAAATAAATTCTTCATACCAAAAAACCCCTTGCAGTACATTTTTCTTCAAAATTTAAAAACTTTTTACTACGCTACAGCAAAATGCTTAGAAAGCTATTTTCGCAATTTGGCAAACTCCAAATTGATTTTAGACCCAAGGTTTCTTCGCAAAATTTGCTTAGAATTCCACGTAGAATCCATAGTAAAAAATCTCTCACAAAAACTGGCCCGCCCTAATGTATGCATGTATCTATATATGCACGAATTTTTGAACGCTCTTAACCAAATACACTTAAAGCGACGCGACAATTTGGCGAAAAACTTTTGTGAATATTGATTTTAAGTTGCTAAGGGCATCTTTAGCTGGTCATGTGTCCGCTTGGGCTTTTCGGATACATCTAATTTTGAGATTTAATTTATTTAAATTTATGTCAACTCCATTCAAATAAGTCTAGAAGTAGTATTTTTCGGGGATTGCTGTTGTTTTTGCGCCTTTAATTATTGTTTCAGCTTTTTCAGCAGCTATACTTAAAGTATTATTAGCTTAACTCATACTCTCAAAATAATATTGCTTAGATCGACGAAGGATCCTTCAATAACGTCGAAATGGAGGCGATAAACAAGAAAATCTCTGTGCAAAGCACTCCATGCTCAAGAGCATAATAATCACTGCGACCATAGGCACAGCATCTATGAGAAGGAAAATCACCAGACGCACGCCTCCATGGGCATACTAGACCCTCTCTTCTGGCTGCTGGTTGGGAATGAAATCCTGGATATTTTTAATACTATGAGAATAAGGGTTGTCGCCTACGCCGGCGATTTATGTAAAATCATCACAAGTAAATTCTTTTCAACGATAACTGGACTAAAGGAGGGTGCACTGGGTGATATTTCTTGGGATTGGCGGTTAACCCCTCCAAAACAGAACTGGTATTGTTTACTAGGAAAAGAAAAGTACCCACTATTTCTCTGCCAAAATTAGGGGAAACTGCTTTGAATCTCTCTTCCGAGGGAAAATATTTCGGAATCATTCTGGACTCCCAGTTGAGTTGAAAAAAAAAACTTAGAGGAGAGATCTAAGAATGGGTAGCAATGGGGACTGTCACCGTATGTAAATTATGAGTACGGTGACCATCCGTTCTGTATTACATGGGACAGTCCTCTCTTTAGACCATTTTTTTTTGGAAATTTATTTATTTTATATGGCACGCCAAATGTCCTGTATTATTTTTAATGTCCGGTATTTGTTCCATATTCGGTGTCCGGTATTTATGTATTTGTTTATTTGTAATTTTTTAGTCAATGATGCCTTAACAGCTCATTATTATTTTCTAATTCTAATGCCTGTAATTCGAATCGAGGAACACATACAGTGACCAAAATATAAATAACAACTCGACATTTTAGCAAGGTTTGGTTATTGTTCTTTTTTTATTTAATTCTTATAATTTATTTTATGAAATTAAAGCTATTTCGTAACAAAAACCATATAACGGGTGATTTTTTTGAGGTTAGGATTTTCATGCATTAGTATTTGACAGATCACGTGGGATTTCAGACATGGTGTCAAAGAGAAAGATGCTCAGTATGCTTTGAAATTTCATCATGAATAGACTTACTAACGAGCAACGCTTGCAAATCATTGAATTTTATTACCAAAATCAGTGTTCGGTTCGAAATGTGTTTCGCGCTTTACGTCCGATTTATGGTCTACATAATCGACCAAGTGAGCAAACAATTAATGCGATTGTGACCAAGTTTCGCACTCAGTTTACTTTATTGGACATTAAACCAACCACACGAATGCGTACAGTGCGTACAGAAGAGAATATTGCGTCTGTTTCTGAGAGTGTTGCTGAAGACCGTGAAATGTCGATTCGTCGCCGTTCGCAGCAATTGGGTTTGTGTTATTCGACCACATGGAAGATTTTACGCAAAGATCTTGGTGTAAAACCGTATAAAATACAGCTCGTGCAAGAACTGAAGCCGAACGATCTGCCACAACGTCGAATTTTCAGTGAATGGGCCCTAGAAAAGTTGGCAGAAAATCCGCTTTTTTATCGACAAATTTTGTTCAGCGATGAGGCTCATTTCTGGTTGAATGGCTTCGTAAATAAGCAAAATTGCCGCATTTGGAGTGAAGAGCAACCAGAAGCCGTTCAAGAACTGCCCATGCATCCCGAAAAATGCACTGTTTGGTGTGGTTTGTACGCTGGTGGAATCATTGGACCGTATTTTTTCAAAGATGCTGTTGGACGCAACGTTACGGTGAATGGCGATCGCTATCGTTCGATGCTAACAAACTTTTTGTTGCCAAAAATGGAAGAACTGAACTTGGTTGACATGTGGTTTCAACAAGATGGCGCTACATGCCACACAGCTCGCGATTCTATGGCCATTTTGAGGGAAAACTTCGGAGAACAATTCATCTCAAGAAATGGACCGGTAAGTTGGCCACCAAGATCATGCGATTTGACGCCTTTAGACTATTTTTTTGTGGGGCTACGTCAAGTCTAAAGTCTACAGAAATAAGCCAGCAACTATTCCAGCTTTGGAAGACAACATTTCCGAAGAAATTCGGGCTATTCCGGCCGAAATGCTCGAAAAAGTTGCCCAAAATTGGACTTTCCGAATGGACCACCTAAGACGCAGCCGCGGTCAACATTTAAATGAAATTATCTTCAAAAAGTAAATGTCATGGACCAATATAACGTTTCAAATAAAGAACCGATGAGATTTTGCAAATTTTATGCGTTTTTTTTAAAAAAAAAGTTATCAAGCTCTTAAAAAATCACCCGTTAAATTAAAATTTCCGACTACGCAAAAACTATGAAAATTGATTCTACAAAGTTTCACCAAGATTTCAAACTTTCTGTTTACTTATCGATCATACAGATTGGTGCTTTACAAGGTATATCTTCTATCTTTTTGTTCAGATATAAGTTTTTGTTATATAAAACCTCTATATATTTAAGTAGTGAAGGTGAACGCATTTTGTTTAGCCATCAAACAACCAACTTAAAACGCTATAACATTCTGCAGTAAAATTTGCTGATGTTCTTGAAGGGTATGAAGCCTTCGGCATAGCCGAAGACATCACTACCCTTGCTTGCTACGCCAAACAAGTCAGTGGCAGCGAATGTTGCCCTCATAAAATTTCATATTTACGCTTATTGTAAAACAGCTGTTAAAGTTGCAAAAAATACACACGAAAATTGCCACACAAACAAAGGCTCCGGCTCCGTTATTTAGCTCTTTGGTAATAACTGCCACCCTTCGTGCCCACATTCCGCTTTCTTTTCGGTTCACTTTGTTGTAATGTTTTTGGTTTTTTTTTTTAGTTTTACAGATTGAAAGCGGATACTCTTTGCCATCGTTTTATCCTTTGCGTCCTTTGCTCTCTGCTTATTAGCTTTGGTGGTGCTGTATTATTTTGGCAGCTATTACTATTCGCATTATTATTATAATATTGTGGCTTAATGCTATTGAAGATTTTGGTAAACTTTTACGTGGAGCAAAATGTACGTTTTACATACATATGTACATGAGTACATATATGTATATTAGGGTGGTCCTTAAAAAATCAAATTAAGGATTTTTTTTAGTCACACCCCCTCAATTGGTAATACCCTATGAAGACGTCTTAACCGACTCCAATCGGGACCAAAATATTATTTGATATCTTCGACTAAAGTAGTATCGATTTTGGGTATTAAATGAAGAAAATATTTTTAATTTTTTGAATCTCCATAGAGGCTTCTGGCCTTTGACCCCTTTGCGACACGCCTTAATCGTCTCCAATCGAGCCCAAAATTTATATGTGATATCTGTGACCGTGGCATTACCGATTGAGGGGGTCAGACTGAAAAAAATCATTCATTTAATTTTTGAGGACCGCCCTAATGTACGTAGTAGGCATTGCATATTTTTTTTATCCTCCTGATTTTAATTCCACATATATGTAAGCGGCCTTTCTTTGCTCTCTATCACTCGTAATAAGCATACTTATGTAAGTTTGTATGTAGGTACATAAATATATGTATACCAATTTTCCCTTCCATCCATTTCCGCATAAATGTACATACATATACCTCTCATATTACAAGTCAATTTTCTGCTTATAAGTATTCGCAGCTGTTGCTTTTAATTCACTTCACATAACATCTATTATGATTATGTGTGGCTTGCTTGCTTGCATGGTTCGTTGGTTGATTGGTGTTTCAATACGCATTACTTTCAGTCACTAAATTTAATGGATACTTGCTCTAACAACAATGAAATAGCGTCGCCAGTGGGAAAAATTGTCGTATGTTACTTTCGTCAGGTTTTGGAAAATTGCGATTGAAATTTGAAATCTAAAGCCTCGGAGAATAGTATTACTAGTTCACGAAATTTTTAAATTATTTTATTTTCATTGTTTATTGCTAATTAATTTTGAGTTTATGAAGAATTTTCTTTATTAAAACTTTGTCGTATGCTACATATTTGAATCGATGAGTTCGACAATTGTACAAGTCCAAAATTTGAAATTTTTAAATAGGATAGCCATTTTGTCTAAAATTTGTCTCTTCGACGTCTGAGCTTAAAAATCGTACAAGATACTCAAACGTAAGCGCAGCAAAGCTGATTGCATCTGTGAGAAATGAAGAAAGAAAAGAGAAAAACGGGATACCAGTATGTTTGCATGTATTTATAAAAAAAATATCTATTGGACCAAACAGTAGTGGTCAAAGGCAATCAACTATTACCACCTCTGCATGGTTGTAAGCCATGTAAAGTCTGCAAAAATCTCCGGAAGTAGTGTCCGGAGGCTGCATTAGACTAGGACGAGCAGTTTTTGAACTACCATCAAATTATATGTCGTTAAGGAAAGTTTTATTACATGGCAGTTGAGAAGTACATGTGCAAAAATTTCCTTAGCTTAACGAAGGAAATTTGTGCAAGTGCAGCAATACATAGCATGCATTTAGGCGCCTGGTGTTAGCAGTCGCGCCTAAACACATAGAAATTATATACCTGGAAATAGTGTCAGTAAAACTTTTCCTTTAGGGTTATTCTTTGCTTATAACATTAAAGAGAACTTTCACTTAGAGTAACAGAAAAATGAACGTTTTGATTCAAATATCGCTATTATAAAGCTCTGAACCTGCCGGCCCGAGATACTCGCAGATTCCATAGCAAATTCTATAATTTTTGAATTCATTATTTTTTTTTTCAAAACCTATAGGTGCTAAAAAAATTTTGTTAAAATCTATAAGATGAGATTGACTCGATTTTTAAGATTAAACTCGTCTAAATTTTGTTAAACCGTGTAATTTGACAAATATTTTATTATATACAATATTCAACCAATAGCTTATATTAAGTACTATCGATTATAGTCAGGCCCACTGGAGCTCAATCAAGCGGAGCTCAAATGAAAAAAATCGAGAAAAAACATTGTCGTATTATGGTGCTCATTGTGTGCTATTTTCAGCCACTTTTCATTTTTTTATTCTCCGACCATTTGGTAAAACATTCATTCAGTGAAGTCTTTTTACTGCTTATCTGGGTTTATTTTTTTATGCTTTTTATGTGCTTTTAAAATATTGCTCAGTAAACATTGAAAACCCGCTTAAAGTCACGGTAGATGACCCACTTCTTAAAATTTGGTCGAACATGGATAAATATTATTGAGGAATTACGTGCTATTTAGGTGCTTTTTAAAGTCAACAAAATAATTATAGGTGATCATCCAGTTTTTGAGATAACTAAGACTTTGCTGGGTTAACTGTAAATTAGCAAAATATCCTTTGAGTGAAGACTTTTTACTGCTTAAATGGGCTTGTTTTTTGTGCTTTTTATGTGCTTTTATAACACTGTCCACTGAAGCAATTTTTGGAAAATTTGAGGTAAGAATCTAGTATACAATATGAAACACACACGGACTAAATATTGATGTTGATACTAGGTATTGTTGTCACTCATACGCCATGGCATGCCGCAAGTTATGCTGGGAAGCAAGTAATTAAGTGATTGCTTATTGGTGTTGTTCCCATATCTGCTTGATTACTACCGGACGGTATGATTCACTCGCATGCCAGGGCGAATGAGTGATACTAATTCCTGGTAACAATATCAATATTTAGTCCGCGCAAAACAGTCGGTGTAACATTTTACAAAAATTTTTTTCGCGACCCAGTCTAATGAACACTTAAAAAATTTCAGAATATAGTTATTCCTCGCAGAGGTGATGCGAATTGGTGATCAAGACCACACCACCAGACGATTCCCTAAGGGTTTTCTGATGTCACGGGTATGTGCCAATAAGTTGCGATCATGTAAAGAACCTGTACAATAAAAAATGCATTTCGTTAGTACCTCACTCACAGCTTGTTTTACGGCATTTCAATCCCGAATACCCTTGTTAAAATCCTCTATATACATTTAAAACACTATTTATTAAGTGCCTTGCTTCGGTCGCAATGACCTATCCTGTCTGCATTCCCATACCTTGATAATTAATTTCTCATTTAACCTATAAAATTGCTTATTTAAATTAAAACATTTCACACCTGAAAGGATGCGGTCACAGGCATTTTGCTTACAATTAATCAGCAAGCACAAAATAAGAAATTAATAAAAAAAACGAGAAAAGCAACAAAAACAAGCAATAAACTTTCGACCTTACCTCTTTTTTGCAGCGCACTTGAATGCTTGAGCGCCTACGAGTACAATGTATTCATCAATCAATCAGCTGGGGAAGCGTTGCAGTAAATGTATGTAAACAAAAACAGACATACAAATGTACATACATATATACATACACATGTACGTGGCATGCCACTTGTGTGCGCCAACCACTTTTATTGCAACATTTAAAGGTGTTTAATTAAATTTATGCACTTCATTAATGACCGCCAATGCCGACAAAAGGCGCGAGAAAGAGAAAAAAAAGTTGCACAGGTGTTACTTACAAGTATATACTATTCGTACATACATACATACATGGATGTATGTATGCACTTAATGTTTGGCTGTGTGTGTGTGTATGTTTCCACTGCACGAAAACACTATCAACCGAAATGCGTTGAGCAAAAACCGCAAACTCATTTATACCGCAAGCAACGTCCTTCTTACACACCTTCACAATGGAGTAGTGAAACTGGAAGCGGTAGGAAGTGCACAATTACACATATGTAAATATATGTATGTATGTATATACGAACTTATGCTCGTAATTTGCTGTGGTATGCCGCTATTGCTCCCTCTTTCTCTCTCCTTTCTCAATTACTCCCTTTGGGCAGTGTCTATTAAGAAGCAGTTGTATGTATGCACGTACACACCTGTGTTTATATGTTTGTATGCTTGCATGTTTGTATGCATATAAGGAAGATTAATTGCATGACACCTTTGCGAATTATGCAGCGTTCAAGTTTATGCAAATGCCAACGTCATCGTTGTCGATGCTGTTGCTGCTGCTGCTGCTGCTTCTGTTATTGCTAGTGGTATTGTTGTTGCTTTTGTTGACACCATCATTGCTAGTGACAAACTTATTGCCACTTTTTCAATTGTTTTTGCTTGTTTTTTTTTTGTTTTTACTGTTTTGTCATTGTTTTTGCTTACTCTACTGCCCTGTTAGTTGCTTCGGCCGCTTTAATAGTTTCAAACTGCTCCCGCAGCTCCTTCCTGTTGGACTTCTGTTATTTCTTCTTCTTCTTCTTCTTATTTTTCTTATTTTTTAAACATTCGTGCCGCTGCTGCATTGCATGACACACGGAAAGTCTTGCGGAAGTGTGAAATTCAACATTGCATTTGAAACACACTTTTTTGCTTTTCATGCTTGCAATGCAATTTTTTAAATTTTTTTTTCTTTTACGTGGATTTGCATAATTTGGAAATGAGTGAAGGGCTTAAAGGGTCGAGTTAATTATTTTTAATATGAATTTGAAAGTTTTAGTAAACATTTTCACTGTTTAATATAGCGATAGTTCAACTAAATATGTACTTTTTCAGCACTCCACTTTAGTAGTAATGTGAAGTACATTACCGGGGAAAGTCTGGCAAAGTCTTTCGTAAGAGAATTGTCAATTCTGGAAACTGTCTTGAAAGCTCTTTACTGCCGAAAGACTAATTGAAAGAAATTCGCCTTTTAGCAGTAAGTTTTTCAAAATTAAATTAAATTTAAAAAATATTTATGTACATATATTTTTTTTCAAAAGAATTAAACCTAATAAGTAGTAAATTTAATAACAAAAATAAATAAATTGAAAATAAAGCAAAAATAACTAAAATTATTTTGTAAAAATTAAATGAAATATAAACATTTTTTTTATCTAAACATAAGTTAGGAAAGAAAAAGACAAAAAAATAGATAAAAAATTAAGAAAATAATACTTAAAAACTAAACCATTTTACAACGCCTTTTTATATTTTAAATAAAATGTAAAAATTATAAGAAAATTAAATTTAAAAAGGACAAAAAAATAAGATTTAAAAATTAACTGAAATATAATAAATCTTTTTTCTATTTAAAATAATAAAATATAAAAATTAAATAAAAAGTAAATTAACAAAAAAAAAACAAATAAAATAAAAAAAATAAAAAAAATATGTTTCTATAAATTAAATAATATTTAAAAATATATTTTTCTTTTTTAAATAATAAAATCTAAAAAGTAAAAGAAAGTTAAACTAAAAAAAAGAAAAAGGAATAATATTATAATATTATTATATTCTTTTTAAACAATAACATCTAAAATTTAAAAGAAATTTGAATTTAGAAAAAAATAAAATTTAATTAGAAAAGATAAAATACATAAAATAAATTTCTAAAAATTAAGTGGAATTAATATATATGTTTTCTTTTCAAAAGAATTACATTTAAAAATTAAAAGCAAATTAAATTAAGAACGAAAAAATAAATAAATAAAAGAAGAAAAAGATACTTTAAATAACTTCCTAAAAATTAAATGGAATTAAAAAAGTATTCTTTTTTTAAAAGAATACCACAAAAATTAAAACATGAAGAAAAAAAATAAATTGAAAAAGAAAAAAGAATACATAAAATAGGCTTCTAAGAATTAAATTGAATTAACAAATATATTCACCAATAATTTTATTGAGCAAAAAGAAAAATAAAAAACCTAAAAAAAATATATTTTTCATTTTAAAACACCTAAATCTAATAATTTAAAGAAAACCAAATTAATAAAAGAAATTTTAATTAAAAAAATAATAATAATTTTTGTGCCAGAGAACTCGAACTCGAACGGCATGCGTGTGCTTTGTTCACTCGGAAATTGCGAGTGCCTAGACTTGGTACTGATGGCAAGCTGTCGACAGAAGACACCTTCACACCCTACCCTACCGACCAGTTTCGGTCCATCCGTAAAAAAGTTCACCGCGCCCCCTCGCGCGCTCGGCCCAATCTCTCTTGAGAGAAAGTGTGCAGATAACTAGTTCCTAGAGGCCATTTCGGTGTCGCAGTAGTCTAATCAGGTATAAAATTGAATCCCGCTAGAACTCCAGAGTGTCCAGTCCTTAAGACGGTCAACAAATCGGTTTCCCTCAGTCTATTAGCTGTTCGGTCGACAGGGACTACGTTCAGCTTTACGTTAAGTGCCAATGTGAATTGCTCCGCAATGCCCCAGTAATACCAATTAAAGCAGCCCATTGCACGTGCTCCAGCTGCTGAGCTAGTGTAGCATTTTTAAGTGAGTTCCACCAGACTAGGGCGCCGGTCTCGTAGAGCCAATAGACAAGCTAATCGCTCTCCAATATCGGCCCTACAGCAGTACAAGGCCATTAATGCCTTCCTTGCCCTTTACTCAATATTTGGCCTCCACGGCGTCTTACTGGCAAGGATCAAGCCCAAGTACTTGACCTTGTCAGACAGCTGTAAGCGCTAACCTCCAACTGAGGGAAGAATAGCGTCAGCAATTTTATATTTCTTAGTGAATAAGACCATTTATCTCTTACTGGGATTGACGATGAGGCCACTTTTGGCCGCCCAGTTAGTAACCATGCTAAAATACCGTTGGGTTTGTTCATAAAATCCTATGGAGTACTTTGATAAAACGTTTTCAGGGGACCCCATCGTAAAAGTACCCCTCCCCAAGGCAATTGTGGATCAAAACCCTTAAAACAACTTTGTAATCCATTTAAATATTATAAACTAAAATTGCCTTTTTCCTTGTAAACAAATTCGTTAGCGCACGTTGTATTCAAATTGTTGTTTCAAAGCGTTTCCAACACAATTTTTAATTAACCCAACATAGGAAAAAAGCTGCCATATTTGTATATAGGTACACAAATTGGTTTTACTTGACAAAGATTTAGCTATTAAAAAATCTCGAAGCTTATATTCTCTAAAGAGGAAGAATATCTATAACTCTCGCAAAAATAAAAAAAAAATATGCAGAGCTGCTCGACGTGCCTTTCCATAGATGCTGCAGACGTTGCAAGAACTTTGAGGAGGGTCAAACGAAACATGCCTACCATATTTAATAAATTCTAAAGTTAAAAGTTGGTGTAAATTCGTCTATGAAAATATAGTTTTACATCTTCTGAAAACTGCAGTTAATTTTTATGAGATGTGTTTCTTTAATTTAAATAAATTGTAAGATTCTTACAATTATAAACCTTTGAATTTTATTTTGATGAATACGAAAGTGAAGCTCTGTAAATACACTTACCCACCCACATTTACGTTTGAACGGATGCATTTATATATATATTTACATACGAGTATATATAAAAAAAAACTTGTATCAAACTAAAGACGTGGACATGTGCTGCCAAATAAATACGAATATATACATATGTATGTATGTATGTATGTAGGTATGTACATTTAAAGAAAGAATGTACATGAATTCCAACACGAGCAAATTCTTTTTTTTTTGCATGCGCATTCAAATGCATTCAACGTCAGGATTGTAGTGCTGGACAAGAGTGCCGAGTCGGTATGTAACTATTTCACACTTGAGCACACACGCAAAAGCGGAGAATAGGGAATGAGGGCTAGAAGCGGAAATTTTAAAACATATCCGACCCCTTTGCGCAAAATTATCGTACTATGTTACAAAATGCAAATTTTATAGGAAAGTGTTTTTTGTCTGCTTTCGCTAGTACCATCAATGCTAAAGTATAGATTTGCTGAGATAATTCAGAAATATAACTAAACGCAAGATTTTTTTGTAGAAACGTTTTCTCAATCTAATTTCTTAGCACATCATACCATAACTTCGCCCACAAGAGAAACTTCATTGTCACATACGACCAAAATTATAGTAAATTTTTGGAGTAGCTATTGGGATTTAAGCTGTAATATTTGAACAGTGACATCAAAAAGTGAAGAAGCTACTTTTCATGGCAGAAATATGCTCGGGAGTTTGCCATTGCCTGTCGAAATATTCTCTTTCGAAAATTGCTTTGAATTAACTTTTTTCTGCACTTCAATGATGCTGTTTGCTGCAGAATATGTAAAAAAATAAAAAAAACGTATAGGTAATGTTAAATAAAGTAGAAAAATAAACTTATTAAAAATTATAAAAAAATTACATAAATTTTTTTTTACTTAGTTACAAGTTAGTTGACAACTAATACAGAGGTATCCAGGACCGACTTTTTTCGGTCATCGCCCCAATAAAATAGTTAGATATTTTCCGAAGAAAATATATAGAAAAGAGTCAGCTTTAGTGTTCGCGTAAGCAGATTTAAGTTAGATTTAGGATAACATCACTTCCTTGCAGGGTCCGCATTCTAGCTACACTCATAGTTGCCATTTGGTGTTATGTGTTGTTGCGCCTGCAGCCGTCATGCCGACACAATGTGTCACTCATACACTAACACATGCATAACTATATATACATTAGGGTGATCCTTAAATGTAGGAAGCAAATTTTTACATCAGATTTCCTAAGCCTCAACCTTTTCGTCGATGCAATTATAGTCGAAGATATCACATATAAATTTTGGTCCCGTATGAAGTCGGTAAAGGCGTGTCGCACTGGGCACAAAGTGTAGATTACCCTATGAATACGTCTTAACCGACTCCAATCGGGGCCAAAATTCATATATGATATCTGTGACCGTGGTATTACCGATTAAGGGGGTGAGAATGAAAAAAATCGTTCAGTTGATTTTAAGGACCACCCCAATGCACATAGGTACATACATATTTATTTATGTGTATATTTGCATGCTAGCTGTCTAAAACACACCCAACTTGGCCCACTCATTCACTCGCCCAACAAAACAAAGCGTGCATACACTAAATACACACACACATGCAACAATGTGCGCGCTTCCGGTTGAAGCCTTTAATCGCTATACAAAATAAGTTCGCCCTTCTAGAATTCTCATTCAAGTATTTTTATTCTATTTTGCTATTTTCCTAATTTATTTTTTTATTTTTTTTGTTTTTGGTTTTGTGCTTTGTGCTTTATTTAAATTTTTTTCTTATTTTCTTCTTTGTTTTATTGCCACGAGCATTGTATTTGTGTGCTGGAACTATAAGTATAAGAGGCAACATTGCTGTGTGTGTGCGTACTTTGCAGCGTTGCATATTTGTTGTCTGTGGTTTTGCAATTTTTATTGGCTCAGCAAAATGTGCGAAGAATACACTTGGATTTGCATCGCCATTTTTTCTTTTATTCGTAGTAATTTGCCTTCCTATTTGCTTTATTTTATTTTTCATTTTTTCTATTTTTATTTGCTAGCAAGCAGCACATTTCTTCCATTGATTTCTTTTGCATTTAAATTCAGCGCCAAATTAAGGTGAATTGTTTCAATGCTTTAAATATTACTTTGCACTTTTGTAATGGAATATTTTTTTATCGATCTGTGATTTACATAAAGTAAGTTTTGTAACACTACCATATAGACTGATATGTTATTTAATCGTCATACAAATTTTACACACGCTACAGAAGTTTTAGCAATTAGAAGAGGGTGCGATAGTCGTCGAAATGCGGTAACCTTAGTAAAATTGAGGACGCTAAATTCAAAATTTCAATTTTTATACCCGAGCGCACTTGTGCACAAGGGTATATTAATTTTGTTCACATAACGGTTGTTTGTAACAGCCAAAACGAATCGAGATAGATATAGACAAATGTATACATAAATGATCAGGATGAAAAAAGAAATCGATTAAGCCATGTCTGTCTGTCCGTCCGTCTGTCCGTCTGTCCGTCTGCCCGTGTACACGATAACTCGAGCAAAAATTGAGATATCTCAACGAAATTTGGTATGTAGGTTTCCCTTAATCCAAGGTAGGTTGGTATTGAAAATGGGCGAAATCGGACTTTAACCACGCCCACTTCCCATATAACGGTAATTTTCAGAAATACGAAAACTGCGATATTTTATGAACTACTGAAGATTATTCACTCAAAATTGATATTTACAACAATTTTTAGACGAAAAATAAGAATATTATAAATTTTTGGAAAATGGGCGTAGCCACGCCCACTTATGGTTACATATGTATACCTTGGTAACCGCTGCACCAATTTCTTCCAAACTTGGCACAGTTGTTGGCCTTGATACAGCATGCCAAATGGCCGAAAATTTTTAAAATCGGACAATAACCACGCCCACATCCCATATAACGGTAATTTAGAGAAATACAAAATCTTCGATAAATCAGTAAATATTAAAGCTAATTTATTCAAAATTGATGCTTGCAACAATTCTTTACCAAGAAATACGTTTATGGTAAAATTTTGGAAAATGGGCGTGGCACCGCCCACTTATGATCATATATAAGTTTATCGGTAACCGTTCTACCAATTTGTACCAAACTCGGTGTGGTTATTGTGCTTGCCACATATAAGCAAAACGTTGAAAATTATTGAAATCGGGCTAAAATAACGGCCGCTTCTCATATAACGGTAAATTTCAGAAATGCTTGAAACTTCAATATTTCGAAATTGAAGGACGCTAATTTACTCAAAATTGATACACCCCAGCTTACCATCTAGCGGAAGGTTTCGGAAAGGTAAAAAACATATATTTAATACTTGCGCCGGGTATTTAATGTTCGGCTCCGCCCGAACTTAGACTTTCTTACTTGTTTTGGATAACTTTCATACTTTCACTGTAAATGCAGCTTGAAGTTCAAAATTTGGGTTCTTGTAGCAATTACATAGGTATGTACATATAGTTCGTTCTATTTTCAAAGGTGAGGTGTCAAATGACAGGGTTTAGCATGCAGATGCTGCAATAAATATGGTATTTTTTTAAACGGATTGCCACCTGTTAAAAATTTTATTAAAGTTATTTAATAAGTTAAATGAACCAGATATTACAATATTGGTATCAATCGAAATGGTTTTGAAATTGCTTTTCTTTTAAACGACACGTACAAGAGTTGCCACATGTTTCAAAAATCAAATTCGCTCTAATTAAGGGAATAAGGTAACTGAAATATGTACATATGTATCAATATGGGTAGCAGACAAAAGAAAAAATTGTACATATTAAGCAAGAAACAAGTGAAGAGTACAAACATTCCTGTGTTAATTTAAAAGTCCAGAAATTCAAAATGAATGTAATCAGAACAAATCACTTATTGACAATGTATGTATTTGTGATAAAATAACAAATACGATGTCGTAAACGTTTGGTTTGACGCAATTATTATTTTAGTTTAACTAAATTTGACTTTACAAACAGGTGGCAACCCTCTTCGTAATATTTGCAAGCTAAATCCTTCTCAAACTTCTTTCGTATGCCTCCCGTTCGATGATATCTATCTATTTAAAAAACTTTTAATTCCAGTGGAATTCGATTTTTTAACAGGTGGACACCCTCAACATGTAGTTAAGAAATATATACTTTTCATACACATTTCGATTCATTTAACTTAAAAATAAAATTGAATTGATTGAGAGGTGGCAACTCTTTAAAGAAAATAAAACTCTATTGTCTACAGGTCTAGTTCTTTAATCTGACACATCATTTTTGAAAACAGAACGAATCGTGGACACTGGCCAAAAATGATTTTATGCATTAGCATAAAACGCATTACCTCAAAAAGTGCAAAAAATTAGCAGGTTTTTATTTCTTCTTTCGAAAGAAACAAACCCGTACTATTTATGCATTCCGTTAAAATTTACCATTTTTTGATATTTTAATTAAAAAAATTGTATTTCTGGCGAATATACCAGCTGTTAAGCAGAATTTGGTAGTGGTCCAATCCACTAGAAGGGAGATTCATACATTTGCGCCAATTACATTACAGGTACGCAAAATTGAAATAAATACCGCCGATACACGTAAACTTAATTTTGGGTCGTAGATTACGGACCGGACCTGTATACCGTTATCTATATGAGGTACTTTTCCAAAGCCTTAAGCTGATTAGGAAATTTGACACAAGAAAATTTCTTAGCCATTTCTTGTATGTCATTTTATGTATACGGACTTCTTGACTTTCTTGATAGCTGCATACTTTCCTTAAACATGGAAAAGGTTACTCATACGCCTTGTACGAGTGTGTACATTGTACGACGTGGCGTATGAGTAACATTATTTCCCGGCCCTATTTCATACAAAAAATTATTGCGTATTTTCATTTAACCATTTAAAAGTTTTTTATTTATTCACCGATTTTCACCGCTAATAGCGTATAGGCATTTTGGCAAAATAAAGGCTTTAATACAAAATATTTTTTATTTTTTCCTTCTTAAAGTTTGAATATATTAATTTTATAAAAATGAAAATATCTTTGGAAAACGACTTGATCTACCTAGGATCTCGCGACCAACAATGTCAGCCTTGAGATCAAGTGAAGAGACTAACGCTTGCTAGAAAGTGCTATTTTGGGCTCGGTATGCAATCGAAAAGCAGCGTGTTTTCTCGACGAATAAAAATTTGGCTCTACAAATCGCTGATCATACGCAAATATATGAATAAACTCTGAATAAAATACTTAAGTTTAGTTCATTTAAGTTCCCGCTCTGTGAGCGCTGTAATCCCTTAACTTTATGACTTGTAATTTGTGCACATTTCCGCTAACTGCGGGACAAATGCGTCTCAGTTCGCACTAGAATGCTCGTTCCAAGCATCGCCTTACCAGCTGGCGACCACAGGCCACAACATGGAAACGTTTGCAACACTTGCAAGAGCAGACGAATGCAAACAAAAATCAGTTAACTTCGCGCGTAAGCACAACTAAGTTTTGGCAGCGAGTAAAAAAAATTAAACAAACATTGCAATAAGTCGAAAAAATACATAATTTTGCTACGAACAATGCCTTAAAATTTTGCCTTGAAGTTTTCGAATTTCCTAGCATTGCCCTTTCCGCGCTTCTGCAACTTTCTTCAAAGAATTTTTGCTTCATTTCCACCACATTGTTTTCTTTTCGTTGCGCACTTTCTACAACCTTTCTCTTCGTGGAAATGCAGAAATGAAGTGAAATGAGCCAATTTCGTATGCAGTTGTAACCTTCGTGTCTTTCGGTATTCCTCTGGTCTCTTTGCTTGGTTATTTTTGGCAGCTATTGAGTTCGGCGTCATGTTATCCCGACAACAGCTTGCGAATCGGCACGTCTTTTAAGTCAAGTCCGTTGCCGCTGTCACTTTAACCAACAATGTATACATACATACATACATACATATGTACTTACGTATATACTATACAAATAGACAGTTACAGCTGTTGTAATAGTATTGCTTGCAAATTGTTGGTTTGTCATTGTTGCCCTTAAACTAACAAATTTCGTATGCACAACAAACAGACGCATACAGTCGAAGTGAAAGAAAAACAAGCTGAAGATGCAACGTTTCCTGTAGCTGGGGCGGTGGAGGGCTAGTGCGAGTACACTTCCTGCTGTCCGCAAGGATATAAGTGTTTTGGTTTGCAAGTCATTTGGAAATGTTCTTCCCAATAATAAACCACTATGATGCGGGTATAGTATAAACTGAGGAACAGTGTGTTGGCCTGCATATATTTAGTATATGTACGTGCTCCTATACAAGGCGTTAGTAGGAGAACTGACTAACTGGATTAATATATAAAAAAAATATATAGCACTTTGTTGGAATTATAGGAAATTTTCATGTTATGCGATCTAAAAATTTATTTCGTTCCAGCAAAGGAAATTTTACAATATTTGAGGATTTTCGTGGAATTTCTGGAATATTCAGTGTATGTTTTCAGGTCACTATCCCATTATTAATGTAGAATTGCTTGCCGGAAAACGAGTTAATTTTCTTTTGTACGGACAAGTTTTCGAGATATTTCCATACAGATATCCAGATATGATATCCAGAGCTTTTCTAGTTATTACACTCTTACCTACAGCGGGATATTGTTGGAATTAAATGCACCCTCGATAATGACGAAAGATCGACTGCAAATTCTTTATGAATAAAGGCTTTCACTACCATTTTACAATTTTGCGCAGGGCGGTCTACATTTAGCTTCCCTTATTGACAGCTTTGTTGCGCTTTAGATATCAACACAGGGCGATTCCTAATTAGGAAGACCGAAATATGCTTTCAGGGTCAAACTAACTATAATAGGGAACCAAAATAATCTGAATGGTTAGAGTAAACTTAGATGTCCTAACAGTTTGCCAAACTAGCTCAAGTTTTGCACTCTTTTCCAAATAGAGTGGCGACCACCATAACTTTAATTAAATTAGCCTGACCTTACTTACAATATTATATTTAGTTGCCTATATATTAAACTCTATTTACTTAACTTTTATAGAAAATTAACGAAGAAATACTTAATGTGTTTTTTTTATATTTCAGAAATATTTTGGTACACAAAGTGTTACTCTTGTAGACAATGCTGCACAAAATTAAACATAAAGGTAAGAGTTAATACTTAGATTTAAGAAACCTCGAACTAAGTTCTTTAATACTTCGGAAAAGGATCGAACTTAACCCTTTGAAATACCATCATAAGTATATGTTAAATAAAGAAACTCTGAGGCCGACAGTGGTTCGCGATTTTTAACCTAGAAATATCTTATTCACCAACATGGGCAAAGACAACTCTGTCCTCGGGTTGACATTTGCACTATAGAAAATATGCATGTACGCATACCAACGCTTTATACATACAGTAACTCAAACAAGTGACCACGTGTTGATTTTTTTTTTTAAATATTCATAATGTTTTTCGAGCTAAGTTTTTTTTCTTATTTTTCTATAAAAATATCATACAAATTAATCTTTAAAACTTTATGCAAAATTTAGGAAAATTCAACAAATTTTCATCAAAATTTCAACTTTAAAATCTAAATCTTTTGAACATTTTGGGGTAGATATACAGTTTTTTAGCACATACGAACAAGTGACCACGTGTTGATTTTTTTAAATATTTATACTGTTTTTCGGGTAATTTTTTTTTTGTTATTTTTTCTAAAAATCACAGTTTTAAACTTTATAAAAAATGATAGAAAATTCAAAACAAATCGTCATAAAAAATTTAACTTTTAAATCTTAATTTTTAGAATATTTTTGGGTATGCAGTTTTATAGCCCATAAAATTTTAGTCCAATGAAGTGCCAGTTTCAACCGGCTAAAAAATCGCGTTGATTTTTGAGATTTTTTTTTTGAGACTGTTTGCGCTTTTTTTTATATACAAAAACTGGCGTTCATTTGTTGAAACTTTGTTGCAAACAGTCTCCCGTATTTTATTTGATAATAAATTAATGCTTATATTGAAAAAAAAAAAAATTAAAATCAGTCACAAAAAAAATCTGAAAAATCAACAGGATTTTATAACCGTTTGAAACTTGCACTTCGTTAGACCAAAATTGTATGGGCTATAAAACTGCATACCCAAAAATATTCTTAAGATTTTGATTTGATTTTCAAGTTTGAAATTGTGATTTCTGATTTCTAGAAAAATAACCAAAAAAAAAAAATAGATTGAAAAGCATCGTGAATATCAAAAAAAAATCAACACGTGGTCACTTGTTTGAGTAACTGTATATGTATATATCTGGATGGAAAATTAGTTTTAACCTCACACCACTTAACCTCAGTAAGAAAACATTATTCATCAAGCACTAGTGGACTATGAGGGCTATTTAGTTTAAGCAGTGAATCCTAAATTTAAAAGTCAGGAAACTACCAGCAACTGTCAACTGATAGCGACAACCTTTCCTCTAACTTTGTACATAGCAATCTTCACTTGTGAGAAAACTATTCAAATCGACTGTTGATAGCAGAAAGCAACCCAAACACTCGCTTGTTGATATGAGCAAACGCTTTGGTGCATTGGCACTCTCGAAATTTGAACTTTGCCAAGCGAAGCCAAGCCGGCAGGGCCGGAATGTTTTCTTTGTACAAAAGGACAGTCAGAAAATCTACATTTACTTTTGCCTACAAACTACATACAAACACTTCTGCATCTAACTGAACTTACCAAAACCGAGCACACACTTACAAATTGTTCCAGTCTACAGATTCGTTCAGTCGTTCCGCCACTACCCTACACTTAGCTATCTACATTAAAAATTCTCTTTCTCTTTGCAATTATATTTGATGATGCACTCTGTGAATTTTCAAGATTTCTCGACTTTCCCTACGCATGCCATTAAGCAAAAAGCTTGGTTGTGTGCGTTTGTGTGTGCTTGCTGCAAGCAGAAATAGTTTATACAACTGTCTGTATTTATTTGAAGAAGGCGTGTTATGTGAGAATGCAAAGCAAAGTAAAATAGTGGTTGGAAATGTTGTACAATTTTTATTTAATTTTTGGCTAATTCGAATTTATGTACTTTGTGCACTCAGAGCCAACACAAATGTTTCATTACGATTTTATTTAGTCTTCGCATTGCTTTACTTTACTTTGCTTTGCGTTTATTTTGACTTGAAGCACTGCGTAATATCCGCTTGCCATTTGCCATTTGCATCTTACCATCGCAGAGGTACAAATAGTTTTTGAAACAGCAACAACATTAGCTGGTAATAAATCCTTTTAAGTTGCATTCGTGTTGTGATTATTTTGGTTATTCTTTCTTGTTGTTGTGATTTTGTTTTTTTTTTGCTTCGTTATCGCAACAGTTGTAGCTGTCTGACCTAATGCAAATTTAAACAATCGACTGTACATAGCTTGTGTTTTATTGGTGAGCTGTGGGGTATGTGTATGTGTTTCATGGAAGAGTGCGATTAACTGCACTGCACTCTACAATCATATGTATGGATAGCTTTAAGCAGAATTCGAAATTTTAAATTCTTAGGTACTTGGGATTCTTACATAGTTTTTTTTTTTTGCTTTCAATGAAAAACTCATATCAAGCGTGGACTTTCTTGCTGAGATTATAGAGTATTTATTTTCACTACCGCATATGTCCTTCTGTAAATTCAAGAACTTTCATGAGCCAATGTAAAGTGTTACTGACATTTGCTCCTCATTTCCTGAATGTGAGTAAATAAGCAATAAAATTCCACTTCTCGATCTCTCTTTACTCGCTGCAAAAGCAAGGGTTAGATACTGCAAGCCATGCAGAAGTAACTTCAACGACGAAAAGAGCTATACTGAGGCCAGTTATTGCTAAGAAACTGATAGAAGACTGGTGATAAATGTGAAGAGTTCTTTATAAGAAATAGTACTCACTGAATCCTCTGTAAAAATGGCGCCTCGTCAAAAGGAATTCTTCTCCTCTCCGAGCCGGCTTATAAGGTCAGAATGAATGTAATGGAATGTAAATATGGCCTAGATAGAAAAAAAAGTCAGTGCGCCTGTCCCACACTGGAGAAGTGAAACTTACGTTACATATCTATTTTGTCTCGTAACCAATATGCATACATATGTATGTACGTACATACATCTGATTTTGCTTAATGATAAATTTTTTCTTTTTTTTTCTATCTAGATCCCTACCTCTACCCTGTTCGTTCTAATAACATCTACATATACATATATTAATAAGCTAACGAAATCCCATACAAATCTATTCCTCCCTACTGCTGCTACGAATTTCAAGATTATTTAACATAATGTATATTACTCCACCAAAAAATATAAGAGACCCAGACGATCAACAGGTGATGATGGACATAAAAACTTCCCAAGCAAAATGAAAAATTGTGTAAAAAAGTGAGGTGGTCGAATTTCGACAACGGGGCGATACTAGTTTAAGTTATTCTGTTTTCTTTTATCTTCATTTTTATCTTTGTGCTCTATCGAAAACAAAATCGATAGTAACATCGGACAAAATATCGATAACAAAATCGATGACAAATTCAATACAAATTTCTAAAGCAAAATAATAGTCGCGACTTTGTGAGCCAAGGAATATATCTTCATTGACTCCTCTCACCTGGAGACAAAGCAGCCTTTTCACTTTAATTTACAGTCCACATAATGCAAAAGGTACCCTTGCTCTATCCCTTTTTGGTTTGACCTTTCATGGGGGCTTTCAAGGTCAACATATACACATCGCAGTTTCCTCCTATACCACTATGGCTTGAACCTATCTGTTTTTTCTATCGCAGAGTACTCCCTTCTCTTCCAACTAGTTTTGAGCGCACCACGAGCTATCCTTGCCCATCAAAGTAGATGGTTACCTCCATTGCCGACTGGCGCCTAATAATTGGGCAGCCAATGGGTTAGTTCTTTAATCGACCTCTACTTGTACACTCTACACTGATCTGGAAGCCAAACATTTAGGTTGGTGAAGGGCACCATACAAGCGACCCATCCGTCAAGCTTCGACCCATCCGTGCAGTAGTTCACCGTGGCTCCTCTCAACTACTCCCAAGGCGGCATTTCTACAAGCAAAGTTATATGTCAGCGTGATGTGTTGCTTTCTAGAGTCAGCTCCGTTGTTTCTAAGTGGTCTATTGATCCCAAATTTTGAGTAGATTTTTGATTTTTATAGGCATGCTGGGCCTTTGAGATTAACGTCTCACATATATTAGGATTAGCTTGTGTATGCGATATTCTGTAATTTTAGTTTGCGACCAGACAGTATACACGTTAAACTCCCAGACAAAGCTAGCGACTTCCAGAGAATACTTATTTCTAAGGGACATAAGTTTGCGATCCAGCAGCAAAGAAATCTTAAAATTTTAAGATGAAGCCCACTGCAGCGGTGCTGAATTGGTAAACCAAAGGCAAATAGCATTTTCAGCGGTTACTGTCGACGCTTTCGAGCCCACTACTTAACTAATAGCAGGAGCATGTCTGACGGTCCCGAGAAGAAAATTTGAAACTCAATAAAGGCTACTGGCGAATTTTCGATGCATTTTTTGGGTGAACTAAGAGTTCGGGTTAAGATTAGGTACTTAAGTTTAGGTTATACTCGGTTTTCATTCTAAAGCCATGGGAGTTTAGAGTAATCTCCCTATTCTTAAAAAACTCATTAAAAATCGACACAGACCTTAATATGCACCGATCGGAGATAATCCTACTCTTTAGTATGTGTTGGATGGTCCTATTCATACTCATCCATACAACTTCTGTGGTAGTTATTCGACGGGTCGCCTAGTCGAGCTGCATGTAGTCCCATCCGTCGCTCCAAAATGAGGGAGCTGAGGGTTTGCCAGAGTGACTGCTGCCCTGATCTCGACAGGACCTGAGCTGTTCTTTGCGATAAGTCTTAGCACGGTAAAGAAGTGCTCAGAAAGAAAAATACCAAACTGAGCTAACTGCATTGGCGAGACACTAAGGGTATTTGTCACGCTAACACCCATAGATGTAAAGGTTGCTTATAAACCTCCCCAAGGGGAGACTAAACATTACTGCAGGTTCTTTGATGGATTATTGTGGGCTAAGATGTCACTTGCATAAGCTAGGGATCTGGCCCAACGATCTATGACTTTTTTGTGACTCTAATAAAGGGACATCATTACAACTCCTTCTACAGTGTGAGGCCGTTTTACTGAGAAGGGAGAGTAGCATAAGATATCTAAGACCAAGATAAGAGCACATACACTCCCTACCATAGCGATATTTTCTAAATTTTATAGAGTCTACCTACAGAGTATACCTACAGTTCGCAGTGCAAACTCTATTTCTACATATCTGTATACCTAGATGAAGCTGCAAGGGCCGGAATAATTGAATTTTTCACAAATTTTTGTTATTCCTCTGTGGGGACCCGCTTTAAAAACTTGAAATATTTGAGTCTATAATTGTTACTGCTTTTTATATCCAAAACCTTTATTCAAAATAGTTTTTTATATGTTCTTAAACTCATTCATTAGCTTATTGCAAAAATCGCTAACCTCGTCGACAATACAAATTACATAAATACAAGCTTTTTACCTGAAATATTAATTAAATGGATGAAATGGATGTGCGGCCTTGTTAATACTACGTCAACCACAACACAGCTGCAACAATGTTTTTATTCCGGTCTATTGGTTCGTTTGATTGTAATTTGATTATGTGCAATGATAATTGTATGGATATGTTAAAATTATAATAATTTTGCGCACAAAAAATGCAACAATTTCTAGAAAAAAAAGAAACAAAACAACAAAATATGCGCATAATTGACAGCTACAAAACTAACAAGTTACATAAACGTGAAATTTTAACAAGCTAAATTGATTGTATCAGCAGCACTCGTAACATGTACAGTGGTGGTCAACATATATGCTTATAAAGATACTAATTTTTAGCATTTATGTAAAATTTTGGTAGGCATTGAATCGAGCTTCTTAGAACGTTAATAAGACCGCATATATGTATGTACTTATTGATAGCGATGTCGCGCTTGGTTAGGTAAAGTCCTGCCAATTGACAATTGTCCAACGTCATTGTCATCTAAACCGGCATTTATTTAACTAAAGGTTTGCCATTTTACAATATAGAACGTCTTTTTAAATGCCATGCAATGAGTAAAAATTACGAACTTATTTTACCAAAATTGTGAATGTTCGTTGGCTACATTTCCCCACCAAGGTCCCGTGACTTAAAGCCTTTGGATTTGTTTTTGTGACTGTGGTCAGGATTAGTGAACCTTAGTGTTTAACTAATTCCAGGACCTCGACATTCTAATTTTCTTGGAGTATTCGACTTGATCCTTGACAAAACGGATTAACCCGTGACGAGATAGCACAAATCAACTCTTTATCTACTCACACACCCACTCCTTTAAGGTTGCACTTCTAGACGAATGGATCGTACCTTGAACGAAGGGTCGGAAAAAAACTCTTTCGCAGGAGCTATCTACCAACCTCAAATTTAGGCTTTTAGTTCACTGTAGCCCTTTCCAGGCAAGCTGTCGAGGGAGCTTCTTGGACTCACAAAAGCGCAACTATTAGTTTTGGTAGCTGTATTGACAGAACTTTCTCCGACTGGGGTTCGTGCGGCGTGACTAGATATAACACCAGATTCTCACTGTCGCAGCTGCATAGATAACGATGGATTGAAGTCGTCTCAACACTTTCTCTTAAGCATTTCCGTTTTTGCGAGGATACGCTCTAACAACTTTGGAACGTATTTTATAACTAGTCCTGAGTAGCACACAGCGTTCTTAGCTGTAGATTAGCTGTTCCCGCCATATCATAAAATACTTATGTATGCGCCTTTGGGGCTCCTGCTTGGACAACCGCGTTAGCTCAACATAACCATCATTTTGAGTTTTTTAAAAATTTCTGCACATTTCTATCACTCAAGGGCTTGAAAAGTAGTCGCTTCGAGAAGCCGCACATTTTTATATGTGGAAAAATGCATGTACATATATTAGGGTGCTTCACCAAAAAAAAAGTTGCTGGTTTTCCACCGGAATTATAAAATTTATTATACTTTAAGACTTGCGCCAAAATACTAAAATTTACTTGGCCGATTTGAAAACAAAAAACGTTAAAAAATCTCATTATTTTTATTCAGTTGACCAAATCTTTTACGCGGACCTTTTAAGCTTAAACTTTTCAATCCTGTGAGCTCATTTTTTGGAAAAAAAAGACAATTTTAAGAACTAATTTTATTTATAAAAAATTCGGAAACCGAACCGATTTTTTTATTTTTATGGATGGCGATGCACCCTAATGTGCATATATGTAGGTACATACATATGTATATCTAGCACACCTGTCAGTTCTATTCAAATAAGTTTAGCAGTAACTTATGTGTTACCGCCAGTGTGAAATACACAATAATCGCACAAAAACTTAATTTTCAAAACGATTTTTTGCCAATCAATTCTGATTTGAAATAACAAATTTATGTATGGCCAATGGTTATCAGCGCTATGCGCCCGAGAGGATACGACAAATTTATTGTAAATGCAATCGCTGATGTACAATCAAAACATTTGCAGCCGTTGCAATGTATCTACATATTTTTCTCATTTATTTATTTTTATTTTTATTTTATTATTTTTTTCATTCGCAGCTTTGCCGATATGGCACAATATTTGGCTAAACTATCACCAATTACGGCTATCAAAGTTTGCCAATTAAAGGAATTTGCATAGAAAAATTGCACAAAATACGAGTGTATGTGGTGAAAATGGTTGCCATTTGAGAGGCTGTCGTTTTAAGCTAAAACAAAAAGTGGAGATAAAATAAGAAAATAATAAAATTAAAAAAAGAAAGTTCGACAAGTTTTCGCATAAAATCGGCAAAATGGTGGAAATGCGCTGGAGGCAAAAAATAGCAACGACGAGTGCAATTTTAGTGAGGATCCGCAAAAAACACAAACCCAAAAATCGAAAAAAAATAAATAAAATGCACAATGAAAATAAAGTTACCGCCAGCTGGAAAGTTAGTACAACCGCCGCTATTGCAATGCGCCCACGCTACATACATATGCATTTGTATGTACGAGTGTGTGTGTGGCGGATGCTAGATACTTGCCGCATATGGCAATTTGTTGAACGTCGCAGTGTTAGAATAGCAATGAAAATGGAGTAGACTGAAAACCAAAAATGCCGCAAATGCGCTTCTTTTGCTTTTTTGTTTTGTTACCACTACACACTAGCTGCCTTTATTTTCTTCTTTGTAATGACAATTTTTGTGGAATTTCGTTTAATTTCGTGTATATGAGTATGGGTGTATGTATGCACGACTATATAGCTATCTCATAGCTACTTCAGTCGGTTATCTGCCACTTTAAAAAAAAAAAATAAATAAAATAAAAATTTTAAATAAAAAATTAAAATAGTTTGCCTGTGGCAACGCTGCACTTAATTGCGCTTGTACATGATGAAATTCTATTATTTAGAATTCGCTTTAAGCTAATTTTGTCAGTTTTAAATTTTTTCGCATTTAACTGTTGCAAAAAAAAATAACATAAAATTGTCGATAGTTGCCACACTATCCTCCGAAATTCTATAAAAAATATATACATAAAAACTACTTAGTCCTGTAGAAGATTTTGTTCATTGATGCTTGCCTTTAACTACTCGTACCGCCACAGTCTGTTGTAGCAAAGACAAAACGATTTTAACCAATGAAGGCATAAATTAATTAAAAAACTTTTGCAATTATATGCAAAAGTGTTTAAAAATTTGCTTCTGCCACTTTCCATTGCTCCATTGCTCCATTTGTGGCGTCACAGTTGAATGCCACATTTACTACGCTGACATTATTTTCATTATTGTTTTCTATTGTCTGCCGCAGTGAGGCGTAGGCGGGCGGGCGGCCAGAAGGCAATTGTGGACACTCAAACTGCTTTGCGCAAACTAAACGTAAGCTTTGTGTATACAGTTACAAGTGTTGAACATTTTAATTTGTGCAGATGAGCAGGAAAAACCACTTTGCTGCAGTGTGGTGAGTAAATATTTAGTCGACCGTGGATACATATTTCTCACTTAAGTCAGTTCTTCATGTATGTACTTTGATATCTTCTTACATATACAACTATTTAATCGCAACTATCTTATGCTTTAGTCTATATATCATCATAATTTAGTTCGGTTTGTACGGATGGGGAGCATACTCGTACCTCCTTTGTTCAAGGCGCCTTACGCCTCGTGGATACCTGGTCCAAAAAAGCAGGCTTTATTGTGAATTTGGAAAACCCGGGCATGGTTCTTTTTTTTGAAGAGAACGAAAATTAGCCGGCACTGGGCTGACTTATTCGGAGGAAATTAGATATCTGGGTGTTATTCTTGACAGAACGTTAACTTGGCGGCGCAATGTATACAAGCGTAGATAGATGGATAGATATTACAATGCGGCGTGCTCTCTACTCTTTACAATACTTTATTAAAACCTAGATCCCTCAAAAAATTTACTAGCGCTTGGGAATAGGGAGTGGATGTGCTTAAGCGTGGTTAAATTGAGCCTAGACTTGTCTCACGTGGAATAGAGTGGTGCTTCGCTTGCAGAGTCGCAGAACCGCTAAAGGTTATTTGACCATATCTCCCGCTTATTCAGACGTTCTCATAGTGTTCTGTAAGGATACCTGTTAGTATTCTAAGCTTCCTCCTTGGGAGGCTAATTAAACTTTTGAATCTCCTCTTGTTATACACTCCCAGTACACTCCTTTCTTGACGAATTCCTACCGAACTATGCCAGTTAAAATCCTTCCTAAGCTCCTCCTTTGTTTTATTGGCACCTGTTCCCAGGAAAGGCTTGAAATCAACTGGGGTAATGGCTGCCGCCTCTCTTGCCAAACAGTACGCCGCTTGTCCTGTGGTCGGGTACTCACGCTAACCAGATGTCATTGTACCTGCCAAAGGAGTTGAGCTTCTTAGTACACTCAAGGACCAAAGATGATTTGATTTCATATTATAAGAGAGCCTTGAGTACCACCTGACTGTAACTTAGAATTATAGTTATCTCAATATCACAGGGGGTACCTCTATTTAGGATTTGCTCCGGACAAAAATAAATGGCGTAAACTTCCGCTTGAAATATGTTCAGATATTTCACCATACAAACAGAGATCCGAAGATTCCGCCCCTATAGCTTCAGAGTCTTTAAGCCGTCTATGTTAACAGTGCAGAGTGCCATCTTGGAGGAGTCTCTCAAAGGTGGACCATGCTCCAGGTTGCTCTACTGCATTATACTATTTATTTAAAAAAATAATAATTCAAAGACCAGGATCTTAGCTTCCCCATATTTCTAGATTATAAGACCTTACTTCTTTCGAATACCTCTCTAAAAAAAACTCTGCAGAGTTTTTTAAGCTATGTGGTTATATAGAGGGGCTCAAGATCAAATACCAATTCCAGCGCCGCCGTCGGGCATGAGAGAATCGCTCCGTGAAACTTCCAGCTCTGTGTGCATGCTGACATGAGTGTAGGGGCATTGTCCTCAGAATTTTAGATCTAATATGGTTGTCTACAATCTTTTCCATTGCTTTTAACACAAGAGAGGTTTTGCCAACTTTAGGGATAAAGATTACTCGCGCCCTCCGCCACAACTGTGGAATGTAAGCTTTGGCAAGCCTGCTTCTCATCGACTAGGTGCAGTATTAAATTCCCAGCACGCAGCTGCAGCATGACTGGCCGGACGTCATCTACCGCTAAGGTCTTATAGCGCTAAAACGAGTCCAGCGACCCTCCGACTAAGTTATTGGTGAATATACTTTTTGCCAGTTTCCAGTCGCGGCCTAGTCTGCCTGACCTCCGGCTCCATTTCTAAGGTAGCCACCTCCGGAAAGTGTGCCGCAAGCAAAGTGGTTGCCCTCTCTTCTTGAATTCTGATGTAACTGCCGCCAAAGCACTTTAGCACTACTTCCTTTTCAACCGTTCCACTCGCTAGAGCCTAGTGTAGCCTCGCGGCTGCTGGAGTATTCATTTGCTTTTCCGATCTCCTTGAAGTTCGTTAGCTAAGCCACGTATTTCTCCTTGTAGACCGTGCGGTAGTAAAAGAGCGTAGCAAGAAAGTTATAACTGCACTGTACGCCTGTAAATCAGCAATAGGGGAAAAATGGGAATTTTGAAAGATCTTCCAGTAAACTTCAAGCACCACCTGGACTACACAGTTGCGCCTACTCTACTAAGGAATCATTGCGAAATAAGGGGTTAATGGGAGGATGATTCAGCCCTGATCTCATATTCTGCTTCGGCTGCCATCTACACTGATGTCTCCCAATTAGATCTGAAGGTATCAAATGAGGTAAGCCTCAGATTTTTTCTGCCAGATTTAAGCAGCATTTTTTCAAGCCAAAGTAATAGCAATCTACGAAGCTGAAAGATTGCCGATCGTCTTTCCTTTTCACTTGCATGCAGTAACTATCCTTTCCGATAGAGAGACAGCTATTAAAGCGCTTAGTTAGGACAAATATACTTCGCAGATTGTCATGGAATGTAGACGAACTCTAAATGACTTGGAAAGTAGCTACCTAACTCAAGTTGGTTGCAAGCACTCCTCCATCTTCTCGCAATACATATCTGGGCTTCTACCATGCCTGCTGGGAACCCACGCTATTAGAATGTGTATGCAGTCAAATGATTACTGTCGTAGCTGGCGTGATGGGGAGGAAATCGAAAGTGTAGCGCATTACCTTTGCCACCCTCCCACTTTGGTGAGGGCTTGTCGACGCTCGTTCCTCCCCTATCCTTTTGAATGTCTAACGGAACTGGATTCGGACAGTATCTTTGATTTTGTGAGCTTCCTCGAAGCTACATATTCGTTATATTTGTGAGAAACGCAAGGAGTCTCTAATATGAGCCCTCTCCCTGTGCTGGATAAGGACAGCCAAGATACCTATACCCAGTGAGCCATTTATCTACACTTGATGTCGTGGCATTAGGAAGTGGCCTTCATACGAACGATATTGCTTTTCTGTCTAAACTTGAAAGCTTCTATTTATGTGTGCTTCCTTTTCCAGGAGGGCCGGCAATCCTGGAAGCTTCAAAAGACTTGTTTCAACTGAGGCAAGACTCCGTGCTACTTCTTAGATCACCAGCATTTCTGCTTGGTACACACTGAAGCGGTTTGGGAGTCGAAACGACTTCTTTGGCCTCAGTTCAGGTGAAAGGTTTCTTATCCGACTCTTCCTTCAAGTCTGGAGATACCTATGCGTATTAAATTTTTTTTTGCATTATGCATATGGTGAGGTCTACTCTACCAACACTGTCGTGTTTGTATCAAAACTTTTTATTTCTTAGTAGTGTTAGTTTGGAGAGCTATTTGAGAGGCCAGATGGCTGTTTGGCTTTTCAAGGTTCAATTTGGTACAGGTAAGGATTGCTAAAATTTCAGCCTGGAATACCGTGGGCTATTTGTGAATTTGGTACCGGGGTAATAGACATCTGCACTTGCTATATCTAATATCTTTGAACCATCATCATCTTGCATCAAGGGCAGGAATAGTCCATTTACCCAATCTCTGCGATCGTGTATTTTCACTTGTAACCTTCTGTCAAAGCAGATCTCTTTATTTATAGAGTCAGAAACCCTGCATATTTCCAAACCTCGTAAGTTTCCAAAAATATGTAGGAACGACCTATTTATAAATAATCTCAAAAATCTCTTCACGAATGCGCTTCTTTATATGTATATAACTACATATGTACGTATGCATGTATGTATGTCTGGGAGATAGCTCAAATAATTTGCAGTTGAAAAAATAAATAAATAAATAGAAAAACACACTGACAAAAATTACCTCATAAATTTATGAAGGCAGCCCAAACTTTAAAGATAAATTTTTTTTGAATATGACATTTTAAAGTGAGAGAAAAGTTGCGATGATTATTTACAATAGTGCATAAATCTATGGAGCAATGTATACAATAAAACTATCTTTTCTTACCCTAAAGTATTCCACTTTTATACTTGCAGAGGTTGTAATTTTTATCGTTTTTCTGTCATGCCATATCACACCTAAATAAGCGCCCTATCTGTGGGTAAAATCAAGTTGTGTTCACACTTCCTTTTTAAATGCTTCTTTGCACGCTTTAATTTTTATCGACATTTTTATTTTAATTTTTTTTTGCTATTTCTGTTTGAGTCCCAGCCATTGGGCAGCACTCCATTCACATGCTGCCCCATACTTGGCATTTCTAAATCGTTTGATCCTTTTGTGTTTTAAAATGGTTTTGCGGTCTTTGCTTTATCAACTTTATCCTGCCCGAGGGGAGGTCAAACGTTACACTTGTTCATATTTATCATACCAGCCGTGAAGCTTTGCATGTACATACATATATACATACATATGTATGTAGAAACACAGTGGAAGTGGCGATAAGGACAAAAATAATGGTTTATGAAGTGGAGGCGGAGATTTGCATGTTTAGAATTTGAAATGAAATAGTAGTAAATTTAAAAAATATGTATGTAGGTATGGTATATGCCACCCCAAATGGATTTGCCTTAAATTTATTTGACCAAGTTTTATTCATTTCATTCGTACCAATTTTTTCCTTAATATTCATTACGTGAGGCCCTCTGGTCATTAGGAGGCGTTTTCTATTTTTCATTAAGTTAC
>NW_023458565.1:11054015-11054196 GCF_013731165.1 Rhagoletis pomonella
AAAAAAGCGTTGCTGTTCTTTTCATTCCGACATTGGCACAGCTGCCATAACTTGAGCCCTCAAATCGCGTTCTTTGCTGACCTTTCAGCTGGCAGCACCCAAATACACTTTATTCTTTCCTCGCTCGCTATTTTGTTGTATACCATAAATTCTTTTACTTTATTTTGTTTATTATTTCTCG
>NW_023458565.1:11054296-11057836 GCF_013731165.1 Rhagoletis pomonella
GTTGCAGTACGGCGACGTAGAACCACGGTCAAATCCACGATTTTTATACAAACTGGACTGCAAAGGAGTGTGCGAACAGGCGTTAGCGGCGCCTTGGTACAAGGTCGCTAGCTTCTCTTAATGTTCTGTTGGATTTGCTAAATCTGGATAGAGGTACAAAAAGACACAACAAATTCGATGGATAACGCCCTACGACGAGTGACCAGACAGCTTTTACTTTCATCAGCAATGAAGTTCAGGTGGCCATCGGGAAGGCAAAGCCCTCCAAAGCATACTATGCATGTCGATGTTAAAGCACGGGAGGTGCGAACTGTCACAATATAAAGACGCACACCACAAATTGAAATACGTTTTTTTGTTTGCATTGAGAATGTAGAAATTTCTTTCCCTTGGCTCAGATTCTTTAAAGAGCCTGGAATGTTTGCAGAGAAGTGTCGGCTCGCAAAGTCTAAACGATTTTTTTAACCATTTGTAGCTTCTCTGAGCATCATTTGCAATATGCCACTAGTTTGTCTGAGTGGAAAGTCGAGTTTGTCTTTTCCGTTCGCGAAACCAATCCAATACAACACAACTGATTTTGGAATAAAAATCTAATCGCGTGGCAACTCTAAATTTCGCAAATATGGTTAAGGTTTTCTTTAGTAATTTGTTTTTGTTTTGATACTTATTTGAGTTAGTAGTAGATGAAACCAATGTTAACCGTACAAGTACAACAATAATGCGTATGAGCACGTTACTACATACATACATACATACATACATACACTAAAGTAGGTGTGTATGTAAGTGCATATCAACGTGTCGCCTGGAGGCTTATCAGCGGCAATTGTGGACGCATGCTCAAGGGTTGATACAGTTGATTTACTCTCGCTTTTTCGCGTGTCCAACAACTCCACACGCAGTGCAGTGTGCAATGAGTGGGTAGCGCTTTCACTGTGCAAAGTATGTATGTACTAAATGTGTACCTACATATTTACTCACCCCGGGGGAGAGCATACAAATTTGTTTATTTCAACACAAAGTCTCAAAAGCCGGCCGTAATGGTGAGCCAAATCGAACTCGAAGTCGCAAATAAAAGCAAAGGAAAAAGTACTTTCGTGATTATCCACTGCCCAGGCGGTGAATGCATTGACGACTAATTGCTGAGTTGGGGAGTCGGCTTTAATGTCCATCGACTAAAGCCCAAAACAATGTATTTTAGCTTTAAACACTTGTACGAGTTATGCACTTAATGTGCAAATGTGTGGAAACTTTTGCGGTCCGTTGTCCGTATTGCTGTTGTTTGGTCCAAATGCAGACCCAAATGCATAATGGCCATTTGGGCTATTCCCCTAATAGCACAATTTCTTTCATTTCTCCAATGCCAACCACAAATTATTATGCCACAGAGAATCTTGTTGATTGTTCATTGTCTTGAAAATTTGTTTGTAATCATTTCCGAAGCATCCGTTATATTTACGTATGTGGACATGGATGAAAGGAGTCGAAATAAGGGGAGATGTAGCCAAAAGTAAAGTGTTGTACCTTTGTTGATATTAATAAAAAACAAAAAAAAACGATTAAGTGTCCATTGACACAATTTAAAAGATACAAATGTACATGTCCATATACATACATATACACTTACTTACATTGTGTTTAACTAAGCCTTTGTGGATGCGTAAAGTTTGCATCTTTAATTTATATCTATCTTCTATACATAGAAAGTCGAGATTTTTTGTACGCGGTAATCTCGAAAACTACTGAATGGATTTTGACAATATTTTTTCTAATATTGTCTGTATCGACAGGAGAGTGACCTTTTTTATTTAGAATTTGCAAAAGCTGACGTGTTTAATGAAAGGGATTGGCCTCTAGAAAATCACTAATGTATTATTTTTCTGAGTAGGGTTGCCACCTTTTACAAAGTTAAAAGATTTTCGCCGTTCGTTGGATTACAAAATGAGATACCAAATTAAAGGGCATGGCCTTCGCATGTTCGAAAGCTTTAATTTTTTGAATAGGGTTGCCACCTAATTAAAAATAGAGGTGTAGCCAAAAGTAAATTGTTATACCTTTGTTGATATTAACAAAAAACAAAAACAAACAAGTAAGAAAGTCTAAGTTCGGGCGGAGCCGAACATTAAATACCCGGCGCAAGTATTAAATAGATGTTTTTTCACCTTTCCGAAAGCTACCGCTAGTTGGTAAGCCGGGGTGTATCAATTTTGAGTAAATTAGCGTCCTTAAATTTCGAATTATTGAAGTTTCAAGCATTTCTGAAATTTACCGTTATATAAAAAGCGGCCGTAATTTTAGTCCGATTTCAATAATTTTCAACGTTTTGCTTTTATGTAGCAAGCACAATAAAAATACCGAGTTTGGTACAAATTGGTAGAACGGTTACCGATATAATTATATGTGATCATAAGTGGGCGGTGCCACGCCCATTTTCCAAAATTTTACCATAAACGTATTTCATGGTAAAGAATTGTTGCAAGCATCAATTTTGAATAAATTAGCTTCAATATTTACTGATTTATCGAAGATTATGTATTTCTCTAAATTACCGTTATATGAGATGTGGGCGTGGTTACTGAGCTATTTTAAAAATTTTCGGCGATTTTTTATGCTGTACCAAGGCCAACAACTGTGCCAAGTTTGGAAGAAATTGGTGCAGCGGTTACCAAGATATACACATGTAACCATAAGTGGGCGTGGCTACGCCCATTTTCCAAAAATTTATAATATTCTTGTTTTTCGTCTAAAACTTATTATAAATATCAATTTTGAGTGAATAATCTCCAGTAGTTACTAAAATATCGCAGTTTTCGTATTTCTGAAAATTACCGTTATATGGGAAGTAGGCGTGGTTATTGAGCGATTTTTAAAATTTTCGGCCATTTGGTATGTTGTGCGAAGGCCAACAACTGTGCCAAGTTTGGAAGAAATTGGTGCAGCGGTTACCAAGATATACACATGTAACCATAAGTGGGCGTGGCTACGCCCATATTCCAAAAATTTATAATATTCTTATTTTTCGTCTAAAAATTATTGTAAATATCAATTTTGAGTGAATTATCTTCAGTAGTTACTAAAATATCGCAGTTTTCGTATTTCTGGAAATTACCGTTATATGGGAAGTGGGCGTGGTTAAAGTCCGATTTCGCCCATTTTCAATACCAACCTACCTTGGATTAAGGGAAACCTACATACCAAATTTCGTTGAGATATCTCAATTTTTGCTCGAGTTATCGTGTACACGGACAGACGGACAGACGGACAGACGGACGGACAGACAGACATGGCTTAATCGATTTCTTTTTTCATCCTGATCACTTATGTATACATTTGTCTATATCTATCTCGATCCGTTTTGGCTGTTACAAACAACCGTTATGTGAACAAAATTAATATACCCTTGTGCACAAGTGCGCTCGGGTATAAAAAAACCATTGACACAATTTAAAATATACATATGTACATATCCATATACAGTGAAACCTCCCTTGTTCGGACACTAACCGTCAGTCATTTTTTGTCCGCCCAAGAGAGGTGTCC
>NW_023458565.1:11077836-11097910 GCF_013731165.1 Rhagoletis pomonella
CATCATCGTGATGTTAATTTGCGGCGAACGAGAAATTATTCGCAAACGAATATTCACTAATAATCTAGTCAAAAGTTCAGAAAAATTATTGTGGAATAAAAAAATAGTCATCTTATACACGAATCAATGTCTAGAAAGCAATTTTTTCTCTTTCTGTTTTGTGTTTTCTACACATTTGATTTCACGCGCGCCAACTTTTACTGAACTCAAAAATTTTGGATCTTTACTTCATTGCAATGAAAATGTCAAAAGCACAGCAAGCAAAAGACTTGCCAAAGGTGGTAATAACAATAACAAAATGTAAATGTATTTTGTTGTTGCTTTTCCGGTCAAGCAGTTAAAGTTTACATGTATTTTGTTTTTGCATTTTACGGGCGGTCTAATCACTAGAGCAAAAGCAAAGTACATGCAAGGCGAATGAAGGAACCAGAAATCAGCTTATCTAAGAACAGCATTTGCAAGACAATTGCCCTGGCATTCAGTACGCGGTCTCTAATCACTGATAGTGACTTTTGGTGGTGAACTTGTATTTTGAGACTATTTGGCATTCAGTACACTGTCTCACGTCTCAAGTCTAAAAAAAAAATCATTTATTTGTCAGCTGGCTAAGAGCAGGTCTCAAACATAAAAATATGGAGAAAGAGTTGTTTTCCATTTTATGAAAAAACGAAGGCGAATATGAAAAGAGAAAATTTGTCCAATAAGAATTTCGTTAGGAAATAAACCAAAATGCTTTAATACACAAATCCATTGAAAAAAAATTTTTTTTTTAATATTAAAATCTAAAGATTATTAAAAAAAAAAAATAAAACTAATAAAAAAAAAGAAGAAAAAAACTAAATAAAAAATCCTCTGCCCGAGGAGTACTCGAACCCGGACCCTCACGACTGGTAGCCTAATGCTTTGACCACTCGGCCATTGCGACTCTTCAGGTAGCGTGGCAAAAGGCATAAGTAAACGCTATCAATTGACTGTCCGTGTTTGTTTTCACGACACATTTTTGGTGAACTTTTTGTGACACTCTCCTACTGAATAGCCAAATAATCTCAAGTCATAAAAATAGTCACTAATTGCTAATCTCAAATTTAGTGACTTGAGATGAGACTGAATTACTGAATCCCAGGGTTAGTCTGATAGATCTCTAGTGAAAAATATGCAGCAGAAACTTGCAGGAGATTAACGAACGATTATCTCTCAAATTTAAAAATATTCAAGAAAGTACGCCAACGAAAAATTGGCAAAAACTTGCAAGGTGTTAGTACAGCTGACCGAAATTTTGTTAACATACAAAAGCATAGAACAGATAATAGTTGCGTTCGATAACAAAATTAGCCAGCACCAGCCAACAATCAAAATAAAGAGAGTAAGCGGAAATTCTCTCCCAAAGAGATGAAAAACCATAAAAGTAAACGAACAGGAAATTAGCCATTACTTGCAAAAACCGGAAGAAGAAGACACACCAGCTGACTTTGTTTATGTTTTATTTGTAAACAAACTGAATTTCATGTTGCCTCCAAAGGAAAAAAGGAAAGTGAACGTTCAATGTTCGCCAGGAACATTTCTAGAAGTAAAAACTAGTTGGCGCTATCATAAAGTCACATAGAAGGCAGCCAAAAAGCATATAAATACCAAAACTCGGAAAATGCAATTTTGTTTGTTTACAAAAATTGCTACCATATGTTTTGTGATCATATGTTTTCGTGTTGGATAATTTTTGCTGACTAAAATTTTGCCAGTACAAAATTAACGCTTCTCTTGCATCAAAATGCTCTCTCAATTTTTGTGTGTTGGATAGTTTTTTGTCGTTATCGAACGCCATCCAGTAAAAGTTTGGAAAACTATTACAAATTTTTGACTTGTCGAACGCACCTAATATGAAAAGAGTACAAATTTAGAGTACAAAACCGCGTATCGTCATTCTGCAAAACCTCGTAACTGACATTTGCTGCCAAAAATTGGATTTGCTCACACAAGCTCCTTATCCATTCGTCTTGAAATATACTAGTGAGAAACGCGATTGATTTATAAACAAGTATTTTTTAGCAAAAAAAAAAACCGACTTCAACTCCCATATAAAAAAAAATAAATATATATATATATCTCATGATCCACTGATCGGATCTCAACCAGATTAGTATGGGACCACCTCTGAGACACTACCTTTCCGATGCAAGAAAAAGAAAAGAATTATCGAAATCGGTTGACGTGGTCCAAAGTTATGCGGTAACATACATAAAAAAAAAAAAAAAATAAAAAATATTCCGACGAGCTGATAACCTCCTCCTTTTTTGGAAGTCGGTTAAAAAGAGCACCATTTTGAAATATGAGTGTTTTTACTATTTAGAAAATAATTTATGCAACCTCACACACGCGGTTTTGCATTTTGTTGATACGCGGTTTTGTACTTTAAACGACGATTAGCTTTCTTCCGAAACATTTGCAGTTCTAATAAGTTATTTTAAACTTAAAAATCATAAAAATAAATTTCACTTCTTTCATAATTTGCAAACAGATGACTTTGATCAGCTGTTTTTCTTGTTAGGAAATTGCTGCTGGCAAAAATTTTTCCAGCAGGAATTGGTAACTTCCCCTTCAAGTCAACTGTCGCTTTGTGCTCATAATTTCCCCTACTTTGTAAGTTTTTTGCGTACGCGAACGCCAAAACCTGATAATTTGTGATAATTTGCAATAATCATCAGCTTGCCGAACAGATCAAATTTAGTTGCGTTCGCGTACCTGTTAATTATTGAAAGTTATCAAAAACTATCAACTTTTTGTGTTCGCGTATCAAAAAACTTGCAAAGTAGGGGAAATTGGGAGCGCAAAGTGACATTTCATTTTGAGGCGAAGCTGTTAGTTTCTGCTGGAAAAATGTTTGCCAACAGCAATTCGCCAACAGGAAAACAGCTGATCAAAAACAGCTGGTAGGAACTTATGCAAATCACAAAATTGAATTTGATGGTTTGGAACAGTGATGGGCACACCTAAATACTTTTGTACTTAAAGTACCAGTTTGGGTACTAAATACATAGTATTTGGATATGTCTAAATATTCAAGTAAAAGAAAAAAACTTAGGTATATAGGAGTTTGCTAAATACTCAAGTAAAAAATACTTAGGTATTTAGAAGCTGTTAGACATTAAAGTAAAAAATACTAATGGCCGCAATGTCTGGTTATCACTACTTCCCGGCTGAACATCATTATCGACCCTTTCGACATTATGCATATAACATGTGATCGATAAAGCAGTCATTGTATTTAACCGTAGCTTCTACCTCCGATTTGTGTAATCAGACATTGAACAAGCGGCCCTTAGGTATTTAGGAGCTGTTAGATATTAAAGTAAAAAAAAACTTAGGTATTTAGGAGCCGCTGGATACTAAACTATAAAAAATGAAAGTATTTGGTAGGCGCTAAATACTCCTTGCCAAAGTACTCAGGTACTTTGGAGATGCAAAATACTTTCACCGAAGTACCAAGGTATTTAGTAGATGGCTAAATATTTTCAAACTAAATATTGTATAATTTAGGAGAAATTTAAAAAATTGACACCTCACCTTACACTCACCTCAACTTACTTTACCACAACTCACTTCACCTCACCTCAAATTAACTCACCACATACAGACTAACCACACCTCCCTAAAACTCATCACACCTCACCTAAACTCACCACATTTTACCACATCACAATTTGGTAATTATTTCGAGATTTTATAGATTTCCGGACTAAATCAGGATTTTCAAGACTATTTCGGGATTCTCAAAACTAATTCGTAATTATCGGGACTTTTAAGGATTCCTGGGACTAATATTGGAATTTTTGGGACCTTCGGGGCTATTGAAAATTTTCGAGGCTACTTCGATATTTCCGGGATTCTCAAAACTAATATCAGGATTTTTGGGTCTTTAGGGTATGTTTCGGGATTTTCGACACTACTTCGGAGTTTTCGGGACTCTGGTGACTAATATCGGGATTTTTGCGACTTTTGAAGATGTTTTGGATTTTCGAGACAACTTCCCGAGAATTCTGAAGTAGTCTCGAAAATCCCGACATAGTCTCTAAAGACCAAAAAATCCTGATGTTAGTCCCGAGAATATCGAAGTAGTCTCGAAAATGCCGAAAAAGTCCCAAAATCACAAAAAGTGCGATATTAGTCCAGAGAATCCCGAAAACTCCGAAGTAGTATTGAAAATACTGAAATAGTCTCTAAAGTCCCAAAAATCCCGATATGAATCCCGAGAATCCGAAAAGTCCCATAAGCTCCGAAGGAGTCTCGAAAATCCCGGAATAGTCCGGAAAGTTCTAAAAATCCCGATACTAGTCCCGAGAATCCCGAATTAGTCTCGAAAATCCCGTAATATGCCCGAAAGTTTCAAAACTTCCGCCAATAGCCACGAGAATGCCGAATGTCCAATAAGTCTCGATATTATCTAGTACCGAGAATCCCGAGATAGTACCGAAAGTCTCAAAAATGCCGATTTTTTTATTTTTACATTGAGTTAATGCAAGTATTTGGTATTTAATCAAGTCATAAGGACTTAGTGGTTCGGTATTCAGTATTTAGTGAAGCCCTAAATACTAAGTACATTTGTATCCAGTATTTAGTAAAGACAAAGATGCTTTCGTTCGCGGTTGTTAGTAAAGCCAAAGTCTCAAAGCACTACTCTACGCAGTGCATCGTTAAGTGAAACTAACTAAATAATTTTAGACAAAATAGTACTTAGCGATGGGAAAATAAGTAAATACTAACATACTTGGTATTAAGTAACATCCAAAATATTTAAGTAAATATTACTATGGTATTTACCACAACACAAAAACCTAAATACTTATGTACTTAGTACTTAATACTTAGTAAATACAATTTTGCCAATCATTGGAAGTTAAAAATGATAAAATGCGACTAATTAAACTTGTAAGAACTAAGTAGTTATTCGTTTAAACAATAAACTCTGTCAAGATAACACTTTGTGATGAGTTTTCGTACGTTTTAAATTTTACACTTTTGAATGTATACAAAAATTCAATCAGCTGTTCGTCTAACTTGCAAGTTTCTGCAAATTTTCTGTTCGCGTACTATACCGGATATTTTTCTCTTATGAGAGAACAGATGACATAACGCCGGAATTTTGCTGTTGGATGTTTTTTACTGGAGATTGACCATGAGTAGCAAATATTATGGTGAACAAAGCCCGACGTCGACTGGTCAGAGGGCTGCACAAACTGCCAACACCTAGTGCGCATCTTGCTTTCACCAGCGGCGAGGTTTAAGTGGCCATGGTGAGGGCTAAACACTCCAAAGCCATTGTTTCCGACGGAATATGCATGCTGGTGCAACGGGAGTAGACTACCTCACCAAGATCCTCAAAATGTTAATTGTCACACTAATACTTCCCGACGAGTGGAAAATGGGTAGAGTGGTCCCACTGCTAAAACCCGAGAAACATACCAACAAAGGAGTCTTATCGGCCGATGACCCTCCTCTACCCGCACTATATGAACCACCTGACCCAGGGTTCCGTAAAGTTCCCAGCAACAACATTAGCTAACGCCATAAACACTCACATAACTCTTAGTCTAAATAGAAACTGAAAGTAAATGGTTACCACTCCCAACTTTCAACCTTTCACCACCTGGACGAAGGAGGTCAGACTACAACTGAGAATTCATTTCAATAGCGTACAAATTTCGACAGTGAATAACCCAAAAATTCTCGGAGTTGCCTTCGAAAGTCTGCTCTCTTTATGGCACGGACAGCCGTAATTGTGAATAAAGTATAGTGCAACATAATATTCAAGTCGTCAGCCGGCAGCACCTGGGCAAAGATACAGAAATGTTGTTGAAAGCATACGACGCAATTGGCTGTCCAGTCCTAAGCAATGCGGCGTCCTTGTAGTTGCCGGGGTCTAGCAGGACATAAGCTACAGACTTGCGAAAACATGGCACTCTAGACAGCTATAGGATGCCTTCTGATGTCGCCAGAACACCACCTGTATGCTGAGGATCAAATTCTCCCCACCAGGAGGCACAACACCACGTTGTGCAAGTATTTAGATCTTAGTAAATAGGGTGCCACAGTCTTGGACACCTGAACAGACTTCTGCTTGCGGTAGAGCGCTCGCCCAGGCACGTCAAAAGGACGGACGGATAAGATCCACAAGAGTAGCCCTTTTGCCTTCAATGACCCTTCAAAACAACTTTTAATAATTAATAGCCTCACCTTGGGGAGGTTTATGAGTAACCTGTTTCTTTTTACCCCCCTCGTAAGCTCTTAGAAGATGCCCCATATTTCGCCAATGCAATTTCCTCAGTTTTGTATATTCTTTTGTGAGCACTTCCTTTTTCGTGCTGGGACCCTATAGGAAGGAATTAGGTCCTATCGTGGTCGAGGTAGCAGCCATTCCGGCTCACTGATCAGCTTTCTCAATTCTTTCGCCTTCCATATGCCCTGGTGCCCATATAAGTTGAGTCAGGGCTTGATTGTACCTTAATGCCACCCTTAGCTTGGTGGACCATTCAGGACCATTTCTGAACTATTTAACGGTTATTTGAGGTCCATTTTGGGACCATCTCTGGCCCATATCGAGGCTAGTTCAGGAGCATAAGTTATGGATCATTTTGAGTCTAATAAAGGACCATTTCGAGGCCTGTTCACGACCATTTCGTAGATATTTCAGGACTAGTTCACGACTATTTCCGCACCATGTCCGGCCTAGGTATAGTCAATTCAGTTTATGACTACTTCGTGTTCCTTTTGGGGATAGTTCACGACCATTACAGGACTGGTTCGCAGCTGGTTCAGGACTATTTTAGGAACATGTCGGGCCTAGTTCGGGAGCATTTTTGGAGTAGTAAGGAACTGTTTCCAGACTTGTTCGAGATCATTTCGGGATAAGTTGGTAACTTTTAGAACCACTTCAGGTCACTTCCGAACAGTAGTAGTTCAAAACTAGCCACAAAATTATCCTGAAATTGTCCTAAACTAATCTCGAAGTGATTATGAAAAGTCGTGGACTAGTTCCGGCAAGATTAGTAAAATTAAACGAAGTTAATTTTCAATTTCTAGCGTACATATTTATGTATGAAATGGAATCGCCTAAAGCTTTGCCAAGCCGTACACAGATGTTCATACATCAAATTTCTTGCGTAGCTAGTTTTTTAAAAGGGTTTTAAATTTGGACATTGCTCAGACCAGTATGCGATTCGGGGTTCTGTCTGTACGCATATTTTAAGCTCATTTGAGGTTTATTCACTGTCTATTTCATAAGCTTTCAAAACTTTTATTCGTTATTTAAAAGCTTATTGAAAATTAAGTGGCACTAGACACAAAATAAACCATTAAATACTCTATTGGTTAAGGTATTAAGAAACATTTACGTATACTCGTAAATCCATTGAGTTATCAAAACTTTATATGAATTGCAAATATAGAAAAGCTCAACTAAGCCATACAATTTGTACCCATAAAAGTTCTAATTGATATTTCGTCAATGGGATTTTGAGATTTTGATAACTTAATATAGCCTACATTACAAAAGTATATATGTATGCATGTTAAGGCGGGTCATTTATTTTTTTTTGACTATACGCGTAAAGCATAAGAAAATTCGACGCAAAATTCTAAGCAAATTTGCTAAAGAAAGCGTGCGTCTAAAATCAATTTGGTTTGATAGAATTTTTAAGAAAAAGATAATTACATAAATTAATTCCACATACCAAAATACCCCTTAGGGCATGTTTTTTTTAATTTAAAGACTTCCTTACGACACCACAGCAAAATGCTAAGAAAGCAATTTTTACAATTTGGCGAACTCCAAATTGGTTTTAGACCCACGTTTGCTTCGACAAAGTTTCTTAGAATTGCGCGTAGAATCCTTCTGTGCTATAGACGCATAAGTCTCCCATACAAAATGACCCGCCCTAATATATGTATATGAAAAAAATAATAATTAAAAAGAAAAAAATAAAGCAAACCCAGTCTAGACAGGTTTAGGCCGAGTTTATTGCTATATTTAAAGCGATCGGTGAAAAGTGACGTAGAGGAAAGCATCGGCGTAGCCAGAATGAAATTTAGGGGGGGCTCGACCCTATTAAGCTGGCATTTCAGGGTACTATTTTATTTATATATAAGGAAAATTCGAAAGTTAGGGGGGGGGCGGCTCGAGCACCCCCCGGCCCCTACCTGGCTACGCCCATGGAGGAAAGACTGGGAGAGATTTCCGGTTAACACTTCTGTGCCGCCTGGCAGCGAGGTTTGATCTATCCAAATATATCCATTTACAGTGCCCAATAAACTACAAACAGTTAGTGATAACCACTCTCAACACAGTGCAACGAGTTCCATGTCATCTAGTTGGTATTAAACAAAAAAAAAAGAAAACCAAAAATTTCCACGCTTTCACTTCGTGCCCACCTAACCAATCCATCTAGCACCCTAAGCACCTGCCACATCAAAAAGCGTACAAATTTAGTTCATTGGTAGTAACGGACATTATCGCATTAGCATAGACGGTACTTTTTTGTGTTTATAAAAAACGAAATAAGAAAATATTCACAAAAAGTTTTCCTCCAAATAAAGCTGTCTGATTACGTATCTTTTAGTAGCTTTCATGAAATTATCAGTGGTTATCAGTTATGTTAATTTATTGCTCCTAAAATGCATTAATTTCTATGTTAAACAAGTTGTACACTTGTCAATTTGTGATTGCCATTGGTGTTAGGGGAAAGTCTACATATACATACATACATACATTTTGTATTTACGATCCAGCTGATTGCAGTTACATACATAGGTACATATATATTTTAATATTTGCCGGCAAATTAAAAGGAATTCATATGCAAATAATGGCAAATTTTACGTTAAAAAAAAAAAATTAGAGTGCAAAAGAAAATTAGCTAAAATGCACGTATTTACAGAATATTTATCAGCTTGCAGCACTCAGGCTAAGTACTGTCCATTGTACTGCTTCGTGTTCACTTCAATCAGTTTTACATAAATCTACACGATTACCGAATAAACCGGAGTGGATTGTCGGCTGCTAAGGAATTCAGATGTTCGTCTGTTAAGAAATATTTCCCAAAAGCCGCATGCTTAACACCAGCAGCTCCTTCTTTCATCCTCTTCAAAGCAATCGCACCAGCTGTCCACCGTTTTGTAAGCTCAATGAAAGTAGATACCTAGCTGCACGTTTTGAGGTTGGATTGAGGTAAACATGAGTTTTGTCCACCTGCTACCTCTTCATTACTGACGGTTTGGTTCATCTTTTTTTCTGAGAGTGGCTTCTATGACCAAAGTTGTGAGTTTCTATGACTATTCGCGGGTCAACTAATACCTGCCCTGAGCCTTTTCCATACAATTAGTTAAGTGGTTAGATGTCTATTTAATTAGCAAAAGCTCCCGCTGGACCTGGCAACAGAAAACAACCCAGCCGAGACTTGAATTAAGTTGAGACTTGCATCGTCGATGTAGTTTGCGATTAATTGCAGGACTGGTCAATACCCAAAGCTCGTCTTAGCTGTCATTACTGATACGTGAGCTCTTGTTAATGTCTTGGAATTACAAATAGTTCAGCTTGAAGTAACGCAACACAGTCCTCAATAGGAAAACGAAACTCTGGCACATTACTTTGGAGTCTATACTCGGATCCTGCCTACGTGTTAACTTTCCAACATCAACCTTTGAGAAACTCCACAATGAAGATGCCAGAAAGCCGAGACCAGGTTGTCTCTCACTACAATTTTACAAGCGATGACGGAAATTCGTTCCTGTATCCATCAAACTCCATATTATAATATTCCCTAAGTGAAAATTAAAGTGGATCATTCTTCGTCTTGAAGATAGGAAGTACACGTCTGTCTAGATCTACGTGGTCAGCAGTTTTCGCCTCGCCCCACTCAGTGCCATACCAATATAGATTTCTTCTGTATAAGCCTGCGGGGGCAAAGTGAAGCAGTGAGTCCAATATTAGCCTAGGATGTATAGAGAAGGCCCCTGACCAACGCGCGGACATTACTCTTTGAAGCTTGGATCAAAGAAATTGTTTAAATACACAACTAATGTAAAGCTGAAAAAAGGTGTAATGATAGTTAATAGTTATAGATTCATAGAATCGAATTTTGCGAGAGATCTTTTGCAAAAATTACAGCAAGGCTTAAGAGGTCTTATGCTCAACGTGAAACTTCTATTAAAGGATAGTAGCTAGAATCACTTCTAAGCACATTTTTTATTTTGAAAGAAATCTGAATTTTGACTCATAAAAGAATGACTGGAACTCTCGCCCAGCAGTTATTTTGAAAGAAATCTGAATTTCGACTCATAAAAGAATGACTGAATGAAGAAAGAGACATAGCGACTCCTTTGGCTTAAGAACGAGAGCAAGGGTTGATGGATAGGAGAAATGAGTGCGCGTCGGGACTTACCACTCCGTACCAAACATCTTGCGGACCATTTAGTACACTTGTTAAAAAAAAACTAATCCACCCATCCATCCATCTTGTCATCTACTTCTTCTTTAGCTCTGTAGCCGCCTAAGCGATTTTATCATCATCGAACAGTTAAAGGGAAAATGATTTGTACCATTCTTATCCTCTAAATAGGTCAGATATGCTCTGGGGGCATCAAGATTACCTTTGATGATCGTATTTATGTTATCTACTGATACATATTCAGCTATCTGTCCTACCAGGAATCGTAACGCGACTTGCACTAAAATAAGTGCCAAGGACAAAGTACTCAAGATGGTAGGCAGCAGCCGGCAGCACCGACAAAGAAAATGAGTCATGAAGAAATCAGAACGCAGCTCTACGTATGGTTGCAGGCATCACCTCTACGACAAAAGCCAGATGCTTTCGGGGAAAGAACACAACACCATGCCATCGAAGCAGTTTATCTTTGGGCGTCACAGTGGGAGCTACCCCAACAGTGCTATGTTTCGAAATAGTCTGCACTCCCTCAATACAGGATATGGCATCCGCAAGATTGGAGAACTGACGTCGAGCTGTAGGTACGCCGTTTCGTACCCGTAAGACAACGTCATGGTAGGTGGTCTACCTCTATTCATTAGTACGGTGGAAGAAGAACAGTGAGGAAGATACCAGGTGAACCCTGAAAGCGGTCCGTTCCTGGTGGCGCCACAGGTTCAACCATTACCTCTTTCGACGGAACTCAAAAGGGGAAAACACGTGCCAAACATGAGCACGTCACAACTCCGTACACGTCGTCAAATCCACCTCTAACCCGAGACCTTAGCCTCTAAGACCTTGACGAGATCTATGGGTGATATAAATGGCTCCATTTGCAAAGCAGATTCTCCAAAGTATACCAGTTCGCCGAATCGTCAGCCTGTTTTTTTTACATAGAAGCGAGAATCCCACGACGTAGTTTCGTTCAAAAGAGTGCAAATATGAAGTTTTCAAAAAATATATCTGTGCCTGGAACTTTTTTCCTCGCACCACCGTCTGAGAGAATGCAGAATGAATGTGTCGAACATTTCCTTCATTTCTTTCTTATATATTGATAAATTACGGGGTAGTAAGTCCAAAATAGTATCATATTTGCTTCGAATGTTGTACTCATGTACTCATGGCGCCCTTAATACTTACACATACTATTTCGAAGTTTTTCAATGCAGAGCTCTTTGACCATAACACTATAAGGGCCGCCTCAACAGATGATTTCATCGTACACGCTTCTGTTTCGTAAATATGTACATCAGAACGGGCATTATGAGATACTTTTCTCGGAAAGATTCCGATTAACGTGGTGAAAGTTTAAGGAATCCCAACTTCCATTTTCTGCTTAAATAAGACCGAAAATTAGCGAGCCGTCGTTTAAAAATCTGGCTCTACGATGGGCTAATGTTGGTAATAAGATCTTCAATTGATTCCTTCTCTTCATTACAGAATCTACAAATGTTTGCACTACAAAAGTTCTAGCAAGAACGGGCGTTTAATACAAGTAAAGTGGCTTAGTGCTCCACATAATAAGTTTCTCCGACAAATAGTTTATTAATTGTAAACAATTGAAAAAAGATACTTCCATCGATGTAAGTTTCGATGCATCGATGCGAGGAAAAACATCGATGTATTTTTGCCACTGACGTCCCTAGTCCAGTAGCTTTTCCAATGTCTTTAGCAAGAAAGATGAAAGTCTAATCGGCCTGCAAAATTTTGGCGAGTCTAAGAGTTTATTCCTTCCCTTTGGTATGAAAATTACATTGACTTCCTTCCAGCTTATTAGCTCATACATATGTACATATGTATTTATATAAATTTTTATTATAAAAATATCAAAAAATCATAAAATTTTATTAAACAACAACAAGCAATATTCCACGCACTTTACTATTGTCGCATTGCATTCATAAGAGACGATTTGGTGGCCACTTGCGTCATTTACGCCTTAATATGTCCACATGAACTCCATTATTCTGCGCGTAGCACTGCACATTTTCACACAATCATACAACCATACAAACAAACACACAGTTAGCACATGCATAATACGTCGGAGGCATTAGCTGAGAGCAATCTGCCTTGCAATATGGGCAAATATGTACAACACTTGCTGCAAACTTTCATGAGGTAAAAGGTTTCATAACAGAAAAAATTCATGTTGTCCCGATATTGTCTTCAAGGTCTCTTTGCTGTTGCAATTGTAATTGCTTCCACCTAATTGCATATCTCGGTGTGTTAATGCTTCTTGATTGCAATGCATACAGATTAAAATGTACAACAAGCGTACAAATGTGTAGGACGAACACCAGAGTGGATGTTAGAATAGTTTCCAATAAGGCGTACGACCCAAGATGCACCAGTTTAATTGGTGTGAAATGGATGTTGAATGCGTCGTCGAAGGTTGCAACATTCATTCTTAAATACATAGAAGTGGACGGTTGCATGCTAGGTAAGCTAGTTTTATGCGCATCGGAATACACTGAAAATCGTACAAAATTAAAAAGTAAAAGTAAATTCTTGTAATAAGACATTTTGCTAAGTGTTTAGTCGAGACTTTTCTCCAACTTTTTGCATGCGACATTCAACTGGATGGACCCAGGTAGATATTTACAGTTTTAGACCGCCTCCGAACCACACATGTTTCTTTGTTGTGGAGTTCTTCATTGATAGAAATACTATAGAAAGCTCGTCAATGCCTATCTAGGGGCGATAGGTTTAGGTTTCGGTTCAGGTAAGGTGGCAGCCCTCTATGGAGCTCACTTAGACACTTAATATATGTCGATTATGTTACAACTAAAATGAAAAACGATTATCCTGGAACGGTACAACAGGTAATCAATTAAGGTTAGAAAAGCGCTAGATACTCGTTATGAAGTTCTGCAAGCAGCTTATATCCACTCTAGTGAGTTCCTCTGGAGCAGTTATGAAGTACGACCTGAGCTCAGGTTTAAAAGCTTTGAAAAGCCAGAGTAGCTGAGGAGGTATTGCTGATATGATTTCACCTCATCATCATCCAGACAGCTGCGGCACATTAAAACGTACTGCCTGAGTTCCCATTGGAAGGTGCTCAGTCAGAACCCTCATCATAAAAATTTTAACCTCACCGATTTTGTTTTGCTGTTACCATCTTCCACAGCATCATATTTAATAAGTCACACCATAAAGAGTTCCGCTGTCTGGAATACCATATTGTATTGCGGCAAAAAAAGTAACTGCTTTTCGGGATGTCTAAATCTGCTTAGATTTCAAATGGATGATGTGTGTGAATCCTCTTCTCGTAAGTATTTCCTGGATTTGGCGTATGCTAAATTAACTGGTATATTTATGGTGAACTGACCAGGTCTAAAGCCACAAAGATAATACCCCACAAATGCATGGCGGTGGGCTTAAGCATTACACAAAATACACTCGATAAGACCTTGTAGCCCATGCTAAGAAATCTGATCCGGGATATGTTTGTAGCATAGACGCTTTTCTTGTTGGTTCCGCTGTGACGGTTCTTACAGGAATTCGTCCTGGTCTTGAAAACTTCTGCAAGTTGCCTAACTTTCTGATGGAATTTTCGGGGGATCTTTATTTCGCGCAGCATTTTAACCTCTTCGTACTCGCATGTTTCTTTTTCTTCTTTTTATTACAAAAAATGCTCCTTCAGCTTCCTGAACCGGTACTACATATGTAGCTCGTATTGCGTCCGATCTCAGAGCGGCTCATTAGGCGACATTTTTTTTTCTTCAGTGGCCCGTCATTCCTCGTGGCACCAGTTGTTCTTTGGCCTTGCTGAACTCGCTACGACTTGATGGAACTTGTTATGTATGCTGGAACCTAGTGCTGTAGACTAGAAATCGCTCATATAAAACGTTTTTTTACGTCTTTTCCTTATCTTCCTTCGAAGCGTGACATTAGATGGCAGTTATAGTAAATGAAAGTTTCAAACTTAGCAAAAAATAAAAATATCATAAAAATTTCATACTTCTCCTCACAGTTTATATAAAAATTGCGGAAAATTTAACGGTTGTACCTATGGGCTGCAAGACTATATGCTCTAAAAAAATTCTCAAAATTCTTAGAAATAATTTAAAAGTTAGATGAAAATCAGATGCATTTTTTTTTTTTAATTTCTGTAAAGCTTGATTTTGGTTTTTGTTAGAGAATGAGCTGTGTTATAACTAAAAAATATTGGGAATTAAATTATGTAGAAGGAAAATAACCCTGAAAAAAGGCGAAAAAGTATTCTCCCTATTCTTGTACATAGGAGCGTATACGATATTTTTAGTTTTAACTTTTATTCACAATACCTTGAAATAAGAATTAATACTCACTAATCTAGCGATGATAGAAAAAAAATACACCAGTTCTGTTGAGAAAAAAATCACTTGGTACAAAAAATGTTCCGGGTCCGTTCATTGAAAGAATGAATGTGTAGTCGAAACCCATGTTTACATTTACATATACATATATATGTATGCAAAGCAATTTAATCAAATCTTGCAATAAATTTTAAACAAACTTTCCGATGAGCTAGAGACTTGAAACTTTCACTTTAGCTCAGAACTCGATGACAATGCAATATAAAAGGTGGCTGATAGGTGGCGCAGGAGTCGAGATATTTGGAAAACCGTATTTATGGTCCCATTTGTTTCAAATTTAGAACGTACATATATTACTTAAATAGAAAGAAATTATTCCACAAAAACCGTTAGCCCTTACGTGGTGCGTGGGTAAATTTACTTTTTTTTTAATTAACAACTAATAAAAGCTTGTCTTGAAAGTTTTTTTTTAATTACATGTTTTTTCCAATTTTCAATAAAATGTATCTGTGGAATATTGGAATATCCTCTCATCACAATTTGCTCTCAATCATAGTACGTCAAAGGTATAACCTCTTTCTATGATTTATTTTTAGTTTTTTTGCTGCCCATTTTTTTTCATTCAATTAATGCTATGCACGCGTTATTTGTGTATTGTATTTACACCCACATTTTTTTTATTCGCAAATTTAATTTGAGCCACAATGAATATTCATGACGGCATCGATTCATATTTTTAACGTACCTGTTGCACCCTTCGCCACCGCTGCTGTATGACAAGAAATTTTTCATAACTTTTAGTGTCAACTGCATGGCCATTGTGTGCACGCGTACATTTGTTAGTATCTATACATATCTACATAGATACATATTTACAAATTGCGTTTTATCGGAATAGTGACAACGCATCTTAACATTGTTGACGAATGTGTTGCCTTCGCTTTGCTCTTTTTCTCCACTGGCCATTATTTGCGGGTGTTCGTATGTCAAAGTTAGTAGCGTAATGGTTAATGGCTTAAATACCTCTCCACTGACTGATGGGCCTATGTAGTTACATATGTATATATTTATGTTTGCGTGTGTAGAAGTGGGCAAAGGTACTAACTACTATTAGACTATCTGCAACAATGACGTAAAATTTACACGCTCTTCCTAGTACGATTATGAGGACTGTTTGTAGTTGTTGTGCATGGATATATTTAGTGCAGGTGCTTGATGGCGTACTGTAGCTAGTAATAAAAATGCAATCACCATTTGATGAGCTTTACAGAAGTTTTTAGTAACTTTCGCTGGTACATATTAAACAACTTAGTCTTAAAATTCCAGTTAAGTATCTGGGTGACAGCTTATAGATCTTTCCCAACGTTGCTTATATATGTACATCCTACATCCAATATGGAAAATTTTACCACTTCGATTGTCGCTAACTCGCAAAGCTTTATAAATTTCTCTTTAAAACATTTTGCTTTCAAATATTTCTACTCTATTCTCCCTTTTTGCTAGGCCCCATATGTGATGACGGACCTTTGGAAAAATTATTTTAAATTCGTTAATATGTGGCTGGATTTGTGTTGCCTGTCACAGAGAGTAAAAGTCAATCACCAAACGTATTATATTTATGTATCTACATAGGCACATTGCAAGAATTCGATAGTTAGGGTTGCATTTTCTAGTCACACTACTGTATGATAAGGCAATGGGAAATTTTATGACGCCGCTGTCTGCTTGCTTGCCTATTTGAATGGGATTGCTGTATACACTTAACACGACATAGTTTACTATTATTTTCCCCCTTGCTGTATGCTAGATAAGAAGTTGTAAAAACTGATCCTGATTAATGATAAATGATTACAGATTTAATTGAATATACATATTTACATATCGTCGTTGAGTGTGCAAAACTGCGCATCTAGCATGTGTGGCGAGATGTCGATGTAAATAACTTGCCCGAAATGGGTTTGTTTTATAGAAGTGAGAACGGGTTTGAAATAATACAGTTTTTATTCTCTGCTGTAAAACGTAGGTAACCTCAATACTCGAGTTTGTATTATTTTGATACGCAGTTTTGTACTTTAGGCGACGATATGTATGTATGCACATTAGGGTGGTAAACAAAAAATGCATGTGGAAAAATTAAAGTCGGAATTTTTTATGCTCTCACCCCCTAGGATTGTTCTATACCGAAAAAAATAGCCGTAAAAGAAGTTAAAGCTATAAGTTTTTCATGTATTTTGAATGGAAAAAAACAACTTTTCGTAGAAATGATATAGAATTCTTGAAAATCAATATTTTTGATCGGAAAACTCTGCTTCTCTTCAGAAGATTCCTAGTAATAAAACACACAATTCTCTATTTAACCATTTTTTTAGCGTAACTATATTTTATTATTTACCTATAAAAAATCTTTAATATTAAAAAATGGTTAAATAAACAATTGAGTCTTGTGAAGAGAACCAGAGGTCCGATCTATATATTTTAAAATTGGTCCAGCTCAGGTAAATCTTAATATTTTTCCGAAATATTTTGGTGCAAGTCTTAAAAAATAATGGATTTTATAATTCCAATATATAATTCCAATGGAAACACAGTTCCGATTTTGTTTTGTATTGGGAGTGATGCAGTCTAATGTACAGATGTATCTATGTTACGGAATGCAAGCAAGGCTATGACGTCATACTAGTTGATAAAGGCGCATGAAGGTACACCTGACGAGCCATGACGTGCTGAATAATTCCTAATTTATATACATATTTATATATTGTACATATGTATGTGTAAAAATGCGTCTACTTCTTTGGGAAAGATTGGATGCTGATGCAGAATTAGTCGCAGAATTTGTCTTTGTTTGAGCTATATCAAGATGAAGGAGCATGCTGTGTCGGTATCGGCACTTCAGCCACCATTCGTGGATTTTCAAAAAATGTATTCTTTTAGAAGGTTTCTTATTGAAGAACTGTGGACAGTTGCATAACTTAAAATAACTGCATAAAAAACTGCATACTCAACTTTTTTCTAAAGAATGTAAATAAAAAGTGCAATATTTGAATGCAAATTTGTAGGATTTTCTCTAATTTTGCGCAAGGTTTGGAACTCTGATTTTTGGGGGTTTTGTTGTAGAATTAACAATATCTTTATAAAAAATTAGCAAAAAATAAAATATTTAATAAACAGTTACCCGTATTGCAAAAAACTCTCTACACCCAAGCTTTATTGATTGACTGTATGTACTTAGTTTTTGCTTCCCAACGCTCGCCAGAGTGCGTACTGTTATCAACCAGTTATTACTGTTATGACCTTTGCTTATTAGTAATACTTCCAGGACGATTCTGGCTAAGATAGTTGAAAGTCTTTTGTAAGCAATTGAAGTTTTGAAAGTTTTGAAAGATTTTGTTTATTCTGGGACGAAAGTCTTACATAAAAAGCTCCCTTGCCAACTTTTATAGTAAAATGCACTCCAAATGGAGATGAATATCATTTTGCTCGCGCTGCTCCAAAGCAAAACACCGGTGTGCTATTCGAGAGACCCGAGGCTCGAATCCTAGGGCAGCGGAATTTTATTTTCCTTTTTTAATTTAAAATTCTTTTAGTTTTTAGATTTTATTATTTTAAAAAGAAAAATATACTTTTTTTAATTTAATTTAATTTAATTTCTAGAAACTTATGTATGTACATTTTCTTATTTAAGATGTAATTTATTTTTACATTTTTATTTTAATTTATGGATTGTATTGTTTTAAGAAGAAAAGTATTTCTTTAATTTCATTTAATTTTTGGAAAACTTGTATTTTTTTAATCTCATGAATTTTTCAAAAATGTTGAGCTTTTGTTGCCTAAAAAAAATATTTTTTTTATTTAACTTAATTTCAGCAACTTATTTAATTTTTTTATTCATGTTTATCTTTGTTTTTAGTTTAATTTTCTTTTAATTTCTACATTGAATTGTTTTAAAAAGGAAGTATTTTCTTTAATTTCATTTAATATAAAAAACTTATTTTACTTTCGCTTTTTCTAATTTTAGTTTTCCAATTTAAACTTTTAGATTTTATAACTATAAAATGAAAACAATTTTTTTTCCTTTTATTTTTGGGAATTTATTTGTTTGTCTAGACTCTAGAGTTACAGCCGGTTTCACGACCAATTTAAATGGAAAATGATTTTTCATTTTCTGTCAATTTCCAAAAAAAATTCAAAAAACTAAAATCATTTTTCACTTAAATTGCTTTCGTGAAATGTTAATATTTTTTTAAATTTAATTTCCTTTTAATTTTCAGTTTTATTGAGTTAAAAAAATATATATTTTTTTATTTGATTAAATTTTTAGTAACTTACAGTAGATTTCACGGAAAACGATTTAAATTTTTTAAAACTTTTATGGAAATTGATCGAAAATAAAACAATCATTTTCCATTTAAATTTCTGGTGAAATCGGCTATTAGTTGTTTTTGCTTTTTTTAAATTTACTTTTATTTTCAGTTTTTTCAGAAATTTTTTTTATTTAATTATATTTTTAGAAAACTTTTTGCTAAAAAACAAATAGAATATCGTTAAGACCTCTTTCGAAAAATAGAAAAGTGCTTTCAAGATAGTTGCCAGAATTACCTTGCCAATATTTTAACATCTATTCAGTCAAGGTTTAAGCCTACTCCTATTGCACTTTAAACTATAGGCTCTGTTTAAAACCGAATAAAGAAGTGCCCTGAAGACTAATGGCGTTTTCTTTTCTCGAAAAAAATGTCACCTTCGTATAGGGCAATATTATCAGAGTGCAACATTTTAAAGAAAGAGCACGCAATATACATGTGAAGATGCTGAGAAAAGAACACGAAAACTTGGCAGCCCTGGCGCAGGGCAGAATAAATGCAACATTATTTCGAGAAAAGAAAACGCTATAAGACTGATTCAGTACTTTCTTATATACATAGCTTCCCACTACAGTTTAGCAAAGTAATCTTTCTCTACTTATCTCATTTGGTTGGCATTATCAAATCCAAACTGATAGTTGTAAGCCCCAAAGGAGTGATTGCTCTCGTGACAACTGCAATGACAAAGGCTAAAAGGCTTCAAATCTGTAGCGATGAACATATGCTGGCAAAATAAGCAAATATTAAAAATCATAATAAATGCAAGAACAACAATAAGGAGTTCGTGGCACGCAAGCAAAAAGAATACAAAACAAATTTTATGCATTATGAACAGCGCCGACAGTTCAGCTACCATTAGTAGCAGCATCATCGTCACCATCAACACTATACCTAACCCCTTAACGCCCCTTTGGGGCAGCAAATAGCCATCCTTTCCTTGCTA
>NW_023458565.1:11098310-11113052 GCF_013731165.1 Rhagoletis pomonella
AAAACTGGTCAAAATATCGCACTCCTATTATTTTGTGGACAACTGTATATATTAATCCACATTTTCTATGCCATTGTCGCGCAATTGTTGTGTTTGTTTGCATGCAGCATTATTGAAAAATTCCAGCAAGTGTGACACACACACATACACACAAAATACAGCGTTGCATGCGCGTAGCACTAAAAATGCGTTCCGTCAGATTGGATATCTGTATGGAAATGTATTTATTTTATTTTCCATAGTCGCTTTACATAAGCCACTTCGAAATATTGAATCGAGCGGCATTCAATCCCTACTTAAGCCATCATATTTACCAACAAGCCACCAGCATCGATAAAGGCGTTGCTTAGCATTGTCCTGCAGAGTCTTCAATCGCCATTCAAAAAGGCGTAAAATGAAGCCCTCAACAGCTGACACAATTCACTGGCATGCACTTGCATGCTTATCTTCATCATTGCGTATCATTTAAATACAGTTTGTAGCTAATAAAAGTGAACTGGAAAACCTTATTTGTGTGCACGTGTATAAACCACTTGGAAGTAAACTAAAAACTCCTATTCCACTTAATATTAATTGCTTAAGCGTTTTAGGTTCATTTCCCAGCTAAGTAAATAATAAAATATTTGAACACAATTCAAATGGTGAATAGTATTTTCCGTTGGTTAAACGGAGTTAAGTTTTCGCAAGAATTGCATGCAGTTTTATAAGTAAATAGCTTGCTTAGTTTTCAATAATCCGACACGCTTATTAAAAAAAGTTTAATATCATTAACTTTTGCATATTTTTCTCTAAGAAATATAGTTTTAAATACGAGTATGTATAGATTTAAAATTTTATAGTAAGAAGTGCACTAAAGATCGGCAATTGTCTTCCGATACACACTGGCCGAAATTTATTTGTTTTTGGCATAAATTCTAAAAAGAAAGTTATCATTTTCAAACTTTGAACATATGTTCTTCATGCTATTAGCAAGTAATGGTAACACTTTTGGGTCGTTCAGATAACCTGTACGCCCTGCCTTTCCCTCTCCCTATATACATATAACGTTGCTTTTGAACAATAACCTTTTTCAAAACTTTTTTAAAACTTGGTTAAACCCTTTTAGTGTAGCACCCATATTGTGATACATATTTCAGTTATCTAATTCAAGTTGAATTTGCTTGTTTAAACATGTGGCAACCCTACTAAATATAGTTCTGAATAAAGTCTTTCAAACGCATTTCGATTGATACCAATCTCCTTCAAACACCTCAAAAATAGCTTTAATATTCAAACTAAAGATTGTTTAGCACTATTTCATTTCGACTTTTCAAACAGGGGGTAACCCTTACGTAAAAATAAAAATGTATTGCACATCTATAGGCCAAGCTCTTGACACCTTGTTTTTTGTAAATTGAATGAACTGCGCAAATCTGATGTCATTAATAAAAAATTCATATGTATACATATGTAAGGTAGAAATTTTTAAAAAGGTGGCAACACCCCAAAAAAAAAAATAAAACCTCATTGCACATCCGCGGACCGTATCCTTTCACTTTGCACCTCATTTTTAGTCCGACTAACTGTGAAGATATTATAATTTTTAAAATGGTGGCAGCCCTACTAAAAAGATAATACATTATTGGACATCTAGAAGCCAAGCACCTTCAATTGACACCTCATTTTCTGTAATCCAACGAACGGTGCGGATCTTATAATTTTTTGGACAGATGGCAACCCTATAGAAATACTCAGGCCTAAAGATAATACCTCTATTAAAAAATGTTCACAAATCCGTTAAGTAGTTTTCAAGATTAACGTGGTAAAAAAATACCGATACACAGATTTCTACGTGTACTTCGCTTTAAATGTTAAATTTTGGAAAAAAGAACAAAAACTGTTATAACTCAAATAAAATCTAATTATTATTAAGCATTTTTTTATTATTAGGTCGCGTCAGCACTTGTCTGCTTGCTAGTTCTACTCTACGGAACACAAATTTTTTTTTTTGTATTTTTATTTAAATACGCACTACAAAAGTACTAAGTAACAACAAACACACACACACACGATATGCACGATAACTAATTCTTATTAGAAATACCTTAACCATTATTTTCCATATCTAATTTGGTTTATTTATATACCTTTCACAAGCTCATCACAATTGACTGATAATTTTGCACCAATTCTGACAAAATAACAGCTAACCATACACATGACTTTGAAAGCGCACTGAAAGCACAGGGTTGAAACTTCAAATCTGTTATTTGTAAATTTTCTTAGGTGACATATGTACTTTTACTGATATCAAGAATATACTGCTATAAAAATCTTGAATTTATGCAAAAAAAAAATCCAATTCCGGTCGGTGTGCGATGAATGGAATTGCTGTAATTTCATAAAAAGTCACTCATACGTCACGTAAACCCTTATTTTATAGACGAATGATTCAAGATAGATTTGCCTAAGAAATTACGTTAAGCGTGTATAAACATGCTCTTATTTGGTTCAAACTTGGAATGGATATGTGTGAGTATCCTCAGCATAAAAGACGGCAATTTGATCGCAATAATGTAATAAGAGGACATACATAAATATATGCAATTTCTTCACGGATGGTTCTGAAATGACTGAGGAAGTGGCGACTGAAATCACCACCACAAACTCTCAGGTAAACTTATCTACTGGGCTATCGTTGAGGCAGCTTTTTAGGAATTCGGAATCAGACTAAACACAGGTTGACAGGTTTAGTCAAATATTTTATTATTGGTATCAAACAAGTAACTTTTATTTCTAAAATATTTTTGATGAGAGGGGTTTAAGTCAGCGTTGTTTACAAAACATTTTCATAAGGGTTGCCATCAGTTCAAATTAATAAAAGGTTTAACGAAATCTTACAATGTGGGTATCAATCGAGCAATTCTCCATTAAATTTAGGGTGGGTAAATAGGCTAACCACTGCAAAAAACTAAATTTTTGCTTTATTTTTACCAAATAACAGTTTTCGATACCTGAATTTCGAGCTCAATTCTTCCAGAAAAATGCATCGCGTTCTAGACAGCCATATACCCTTCTCGATCACGGTAAAAATAAATTGCAGCTTCCGATTCCTCGGACCTGAAGATCCCCAGAAAGTTATTTTGAATGTATAAATATTTGCCTTTAAATCACTTTTAATTAAACACTTAAAATCACCAGCCTGCGAAAATTGAGGAATTACTTTTCTGTATATAATGCAAACACTTTTTGTTTCATGTCAATATTTCATTTAGTTTGCTTTAAGGCCAAAATATATTCAGCTTTTCAAATGTTAACTTTAACTGAACCTTGATTTTTTTAAACAGCTGACAGTTCCATAAAAAGCTGTTTTCGTAATACAGATTTTTTTACCCTGTTTGGTTTGACATCCATATTGTAATATTGCTTTAAACAAGTTTAGCAAATTTAACTTAAATTTTAAACACGTGCTAACCACTTTTAAGAACATTTATTTTTAAAATAAAGCCTTCTTAAATATATTTTATTAATTTACATCATTTTACTTATGGATTATAATAAATTTTGTATTTTTAAAAGGTGGCAACCCTCTTTAAATTTATTCTCGAAACAAATCTTTTTTATGTCATAATGTAATACTTTATTTAACTTATGAAATATGGGATCTGTGGTAACTCTCTTGAAAATATTTTCTTAACAAATCTGTTTGTAAACCTCATTCGTTTGTAAAGTTTCGTTCAACTTATTAATAAAATTGAATCGTACCTTTTAAAGGGGCCGCAATTCTCTTAAAAATATATTATTAAAAAAGCTTTTTTAAGTCTCGTACGTTTGGCCTTCATATTTCCAAATATAAAGCAGAATTTATTTAATTTTTTTTAAGCAGGTGTCATCCTTTTTCAAAAAAATATGCTATATGTGTATTAATCCTGGTCACCTGTGTGTGTATCTGTACAAGAAGAAAGAACAACAAACATATTCACTCACAAACTTTCAACTGTTGCCACCCTTGTCTAAAATACCCACTTTTAAAATATTTAATTTAACGTGCTAATTAAATTGATTTTAATTTCTTAACAGCTGGCAGCTCCCTTAGAAAATAGTTTTGAAATAAAGCTTTCTTAAACATTCATCGTTTGATGTTGATATTAAATTATTTCGTTAGACTAGTTGAACAGATGGCAACTCTCTTGAAAAATATTTTCGAAATATATCGTTGCTGAACCCGATATTTTATTAACCTTTTAGTTAATCAATTTTAACTTTTTAAACAGGTGGCCAGCTAAAAATATTTTCAATTTAACTCGTTTTGTAATCCCTTCGTTTGACATATACATATCTTGAAATAATATTTTATTTAAATTATTAAATATTTGAGTTAAACTTTTGAAATAAGGTGGTAACTCTATTCAAAATATATCCTCTTTTTAATCCTGGTTGTATTGAACCTATCTGTGTGCTATATTTCATTGAAATCGTCCAGCCTTCTTAGTGTGAAAGAGCATCAAGACACACAAATTTCACATTTATAATATTAGTAGAATTTTCCGTGCGTGCTAGCAGATATCAATTTTTTATCCTACTAAAATTCGAGTGCAAATATTAAGATTCCCGTTTTTATGTATAGCACAAATAACCTCATCAATTTTCTAGGCACCTGCCACAACTAGGAATTGAAAAACAATAAAATCCCAACTTGGCCTGGTTTAATTAAAAATATCGCACCACAACACAGCCAATCGAGAGTTTCAAAAGCACTTGCAATAACCAAATGCTTAGTTAAATACATCAGCAATAAAAAAATTGAATAAATTTTCTCCCTTGCCAACTCAAAGCAATTTATCAAATGTATCAAATGTCTTAATTGTCTTTGCTGCCTGTTGAATGCCACCTCACAATGAGAGCACGGCAAATCCGTGTGCACACAAATTTAACAATTGCCATAATATTTTGTGGTTAAGTAAAACAAAAGCGTAGGCATATGGGCAACACTGTTAGCCATTTCCTGCTTGAAGGAGTTATATGTGCATCTGTCTTACCATCGAGTATAGCACGCACTTTGGTTTATGTGTATTAGAGTGTTTAGTGATTTTCACACAAACGCACATACTTACATACATGCATAAATACATGCCGATGTGTATATGTGTGTGTGCGTGTGTGTGGGAGTCTTTTGTAAATGCACACTTGCAAATGTACTTCGGGTTGTATGCGCGTGTGTGTGTGTGTACTTCCGCTTTTCTTGCCATTCGTATTTGTCGGCATGAATTTAGTCGTTCGGAAGCCACATTCAGCTGCGAAGCGGCGACACACTTCGGAAACTCCTTCGGCAATGGCAGTGACCATGTGCGTGTTGCTGGCGCTACAGTTGGGCGGAAAGCAGTGGCGCAGTGCCCAAAAAGGGATTACTCGTACAAGAGCTTACAACAGAGGTTTTTATTCTTTATTAGCAAAAAGTTTCATAATAAAAATCTGGTGATTAGCAAGTTACACTGTAGGCACGCTAAAATGGCAAAAAAAAAACACCGAGACGCGGACCTGTATACTGTATAGATGAGGTCATTTTCCAAAGATATTTGCATTGCGAATGGAAAAAAATTCAAACTTCAACGGCAAAAATGTTACTCACACACCATGTACGAGTATTTTTGAGTAAAGCTATGCACGTCATGGCGTATGAGTAACGTTATTTTCTTTTATTGCATACCAACAATTATTGCACATTTTCATTTGACACTCAACAATTTTTTATTTATCAAACAATTTTCATCGTTGGAAGTTTGATTTTTTGGCAAAAGAACAGGCTTTAATAAAAATAAAATAAAAGTTTAAAAGATTTGATATCTTTTTATTTTTTCCTTTTTAAGGTTTGAATTTTTTTCAGAAAAATTAAAGCGAGCCCTAACCGCCAAAAAGACGTAAGCGAATTTTTTTTTAGAAATTTTCATTTTGGTGCAGAAATGTTCCTAGAGCATTTAGATGCATTCCTGCATCAAAAATAAAATTTTGAAAAAAATGTCGCTTACGTATTTTTGGCGGTTAGGGCTCGAAAATATCTTGGGAAAATTAACTGATTTGGAAAAACGGTAAACAGTTCCCTAATCTACGACCCGGTATTAAGCTTATGTGTCATTTAAAAATCAGGGAATTTCCCTGCATTATTATTTATAGTAAAATTAATATTTCTCAACCCCTTCACAGTTATCCAATGCAAACTACAACCAACGCCAAGCATGCCCCTTTTAAAAATTCTATTCTACGCCCCTGTTGCCAATGGCACATATAAATAAGTGGCCACATAGCCAGTTCGAGCCATTTAACATCGATCAACAGGTGTAAGAACGTAGTTGGCTTGATTGTTGCAGACAGTAAGCATTCGTTAGCCGAAGCAAGTGAAAGCAGCGACGGAAGAGTCGCAAGAGAACAAGAAGAAGAGCAACAATATTTTATGTGTGAGCACGAAACTATAACTTATTAAAGCTAACTGTTGCTTGCGCACTTCGTTTTAAAATTAGTGTAAACCGTTAAGTTGCGCGGCAAATTGAATTTAACTTGTTCGCTTGATAATTGTATTAGAAGAAGTTATGAGCGGTGAAAGTAATTAAACGCATAGAGCCAATAAAAGTAAAGTAAAGGGCAAAAAGCGTGATTTCTTACAGCAACGAAGGCGTGAAAAAAAGTGTGCGGTTAAGGGTTTAAACGCAAGAGGGCTAGCTGTGCGCGCGTACATTATTTTTAAATAATTCAATAATCAAAGGTGAGTTGGTGTTTTTTTTTTAATTTTATTTTCTTATTTTGTACTAAGCAAGTATTTTTGTGAAGGCGCTACTGAGCTAACAAATAATGTCCAAAGCGGGAATAGAAACATTTATTTTTTAGTTTGCTTTATATTACTTCATGCGGCACTGGGGCAGAATTCTTGTTCTTTATGGTTTTATTTTGAAATGAAAATATTTTTTTGTGGCTGTGAAAAAGGAAAGTTGGGCGTTTTGCCAAAATTCATCATATTGAGATGAAGAATATCATTGTCCTAAACTCGCAACAATTTACCAAATAATTATTTGCTAGATAATACTGGAAATGCCTTTAATGGTCAAGAATTGCATAAAATTATCTCATTGAATGATAAATTGAAAAAATAAATTTTTCACAATATTTGTATAAAAATATAGTTCATTCTACAACAAAAAAAAAAAACACAAAAATATAACATATGAACTTTGTGCAAAAGTCGCGAAAATTTTCAGGCAAATTTTCAACATTTTAATCAGATTTTTTAGAATTGTTTTGAGTATGCAGTTTTGCAGTTCATTAAATTCTAGTAAAAAAACGCAGGTTCGGATATATTTTTTGATATATTTTTTTTTTTGTTGACGTTGTTTTGCATTTTTTCCATATAAATTACATTCGAACATTTTTTTTTGTACGGAAGAGACTGCATGAAAACAAATTGCCAAAAATCAAAAGTAATTCGTAGCTACTTAGAACTTCTACTCTATTGCAATAAAATTGATTGAGCTACAAATCTGCATATGTACCCAAAAAATCTGATCAAAAAGTTGAAAATTTATATGAAAATTTGTTGAATTTTTGCCAGTTTTTCACAAAGTTTAGAAAGTATATTTTTATGTTTTTTGTTGTAGAATGAACCATGTTAAAAAAAAAAAAATTGGCGGAAAAAAATTACAATAAAAATTGTTGCATATATTGTAAAAAAGCAGCTGTGCCAATAATTTTTGCCGGCAATGTAAATTTGAATTTAGAATTTTCGCTTCACGATTTCATAGAAAGTCCAAATTCAGCGTTCCGGGGTGCTCAATAAAAACCTTGCAACGCTAAAATATATTTTTAATGGTGAGATATGGTGATATGAGTGATAATATGGTGAGATGGACTTGTATGGTTTTTGAACTCAATGTCTATACGCAAAGAAACAATTTAAAATTTTATTATTTATTTAATTAGGGTATTCATAAGATGTCGTTACCGTTGAAACGGTCATAAAGTCATAAAATTTTTCGATATAAAGTAACGGTTGCAATGCTTTTAGAGCATTTGTAACTACACGAAAATATTGTTAAACCGACAGAAGTAGCTCTTATGATATCCTATTGAATTGACATTGAAAAAATTTACGAGCTTAAGGCATTACTTTGCTTACGAATTCTTTTGAATACCCCAAATTTTGGCCATATGAATAAAAACTAAGCAATTGCTGTTTATTAAAATGTTCTGTCTTTCACGTAAATTTATTTGGATCAATTGAGTAAAACCATTTGCATAGGTTTTGTGCATTTGTGGTTTCGCTTGATGTGATGTGGTAATAGAATTACAAATCTTCGCCTTCAGTATAAGGCATTACCTTCTTGATGTTCAAGAGGTTCTTTATATTCCTTAGTATTGCGCAGATCTGGGCTGTTCATATATTTCTTGAGTGACTTAAAAGTATTGGAGTGAAAACTGTCTACATATGTATATACATTAGAGTGGTCCACTAATTTTTATTCCGAGGTAGGGCTTGGTGCACCTTGCAAAATTTTTCCTTTTGCCGAAAGAGGTGATGGTACCAAACTTGACGTTTCTAAAAATAAATTTAGAGGATGCTAGTGATACTCATATTTTACTCTAGATGCATTGTGTACATATATTAATCAAACAATTGGTTAAGCAATCTAAGAACATTTCCATTTTAAATTAAATTAAAAATATCACTGGCTTCAGTTGTCATGGCAACAGTAGCATTTTATAGAAATCACCAATATTTCTGCCAGTTTCACAGCGATCCAGTAGCCCATTTCAAGGTCATTGAGCACCCTGTATTGGTTACAGTACAAAATTTAAAGTTGCTATAGAAATTAAATATATCAAAAGGAAAAAATCTAAGGGCGTGTCCCGTTTTCTAGGAGGAAAATTTTTTCCCCATACAAAAATTGGACCATTTTAATGTACATACATATATACTCCCACATTTTCAAATAGCCCAGATTTGAACTTTCATACAGGAACTGCCTATAGTTTGACATAAAAAACGTTTCTTTATTGGAACCGGTACCTCGAGTGCTACACTTTTTAATGAGATTTGAAACTTCCTTTTTGAATAACTCAGTCTTCAAGACGTAAGTTTGCTTCACTGTGAAAGGAAACTACATATCGTCCCCTAAGAGTGAAAATGTGCCAAGTCAATTTTTTTTAAATTGTTCAGGAAATATGAAAAATCGATGCAGTTTTCTATTACCTGCCATTCTGCATCAAAAACAAAATTTTGGAAAAAAATGGACTGGGCACCTTGTCACCTTTAGGAGGCAGCGATATGTTTTCATGGGTAACAGTACCTTAGTTAGTATTCCAATTAACTAATATGGTGAGGGTATCCTGAAATAATTTTTTTTTTTAATTGTCGGCTGCCTTTAAAGCTATCTGCCCCATTTAGCCATGGCAGTATTCCATGCTTTGCTGCACCTTCCGTCGGCAGACCTGATGGTCAAGAACGCATACATTTATCGTTCAAAACTGTTATCAGGCTTGATGTAACGGGTTAGTTTGTGTACAGTCCCTGTAGTATAGCGTCAACACTATCTGGATGGGACATAGAGCCAAATCTGCACTCTCAGGCGAATTTTGGAGCGACTACAGAGGTCGAAGGCTGGCGGCCCAAAATGGATAAGGGAGTAGGCGCTGCAGTATACTGTGTAGAACTTGCATTTAGTAAGCCCGATTTCCACTAGGCATTAAATGACAAAAATCTTAATGGCAAAGCATTAAAAAAACTGTATTCTTAGGAAATCGAGTTAATGGTGGACTTATCAGGTCTTATGCCGCAGTGATAAAGTCCAATCAGTGGATAATGAAGGGCTTGAGTCATTCACAAAGAATCGACGGTAGGATCTTATATGCAATACTAAGAATGCTACTTTTGAATTAGACAAATGACACTGAGATTCCAGTCTTCAGCCATGTATTCATCAGACCAAACTCTGCTTAACAACTGGTACATGCGCCCAATCAACTCTTTGCCGTCGGTTTTGAACGACTTGGGGGGTCTTGTTGTTTTTATGTCGCCTAACTGCTGTTCTCACCTCGTCTTGCTCGAGTGCAGAAAAGTGAGCATAATTCACCAAATTGAGCAAGTGATCTGGCACTCTGGCAACTGTCGTTGCTTGAGCTAATCTGCTCTTTTGACAGGGTGCCTGGCCACTTACTCAGCTTGGTGAATACTTATGTCTATAGTTTTGGCTGCTACTGCTCGGAGAAATTCCTTTCAAGGAAATTTCTAATAGAAAAAATTATTTGATGTGAGTTGAAAAGTAGATATGGCACTGAATAGATTGGTTGCCATCTCACAAATTTATACACATAAAAAAACTTATTTAATTTTTAGGTACATTTATCTCCTTTTTGGTAAAATTGTTTGGCAAATAAGTACAATTTGAAAACTTAATTTTCATCCTAGTGCCATAAAAGTATTTTATGACGTCAACAGGTGAATGCTGTCAAATCGACGAAGGATTAGAAGGGTCACAATCGATGGCTATGAAATCAACGGCCAGTCTCAGAGAGTCAGGCCTCTGGGGGCTAGGCACTTCGGACATGGGTTTGATCATTAATGAAATGCAATTAAGAAAGACGACAGACTATATGGTAGCCAATCTTGATTTCCACAGTAATGAGAAGATAACGAGTGGCCGATAAATAGGCCATCAATGGATCCGAGATGGACTGTGAAATACTAAGAAAAGAAGAAAGAAAGTTAATTTTCTACGAGAGTGCATAGAAATAGCGCCAAAATGCTCTAATTGTAGCCTAGGTAACTACTAGGAAGTACTGTAATTTGAGTTCATATACAAATGTAATGGTTAGGTACCGGTTGTTGAATAGGGGGAAATAATCATTTATAAGCATGAATATAGTCGATTAGCTGTGATGAAGAGAAACAAAATGAAAATAGATTTTCTTCTTTAATCAATAGTTCAAATAACAAATGTACGTAATGTGGTGCTGAAAAGCGTTTATCTGGTTATCTACATATTTACAAAACTTTGAATACATTCATCCAATAAAAGTAACACCTACCTATCGGAAAAATAGTTTTATGCTTTGGCAAGTAAAAAAAAAATATGTAACCGTTAAAATTTTGCTGTTGTTTATATATGTAAGTATGTATGAATTTGGAACAGCCACAATCTATAAAAGGAAGTGAAAATATTTATGCCGGAAAGAGCCGCTGCTCAATTGATTGCCTTCATCAATGGAAATTTAATTTCTTATCTGATGATATTGTTTGAAATTCATAAATTTTTATTGAGATGCTGCTTACATATGTACATATTCAAATCATAGGCATTTTCCACAACACAAATCGTACTATCACTTTTATTTCACTTCCTCTAAATGTTGGTGGCTGGAAACACCTGCAGACATACATTGCTGAAAGCGCACCACACTTCCTTATGTTCCATTGCGAAAATGTCCGAATTTGTTTTATTAGTATTTGCCTAGTGGGCCCACACAAATTTAAGAAAATTTTTTAAGCGCAAATCCCTTTTCAACGCCGCCCTCATTAAAAACGTATTTACACACACACATACAAATGTATGGTTGTATGTTTGTATGTACGCCAGTTTGCTTATCGACTGATGGTAAACATTTGCTGCCATTTTCTTAAAACAACTATGCGCACTTCTTCAACTTGTGACGTAAATCTGTACATATGTAAGTAACTGAAGTCGTTGTGGAAGAGTTACCGTTACCCGTAAAGTATTTCCTAAAACTTTGCACATCTGTCCTTCATTCAGACAATTTTTCACTAAAAGAACTTATCATCAACAAATCGAATTCGTTGAAACACAACTCATTCATTCATATAAGTAATTGGTAAAGTAAACATCTAATCGTCTAATCGTAAATGGAAATGATGATTTGCATTAAAGCGTTGAGGGTTTTTTCTATTTTCAAGTTACACAATCGATACATTAATTTTTTGTGAGTTTCATTCCCATTTGTATAAGTATGTGTATATGTAATTCAAAACTCATACTCTTCCTAACAAATAATTTTGAATCACAACTGTCTTACTTTTGAATGCCTGCATTTTTCGTTAGCTTGCCTATTTATGTAAGTAGAGGGGGGGATTCGCTAAATCGCTATGATAAACCTCGAGGGAACTGGCGCGTACTATTAATGACTTGAAATTATTAACCGGAAATGAAAGATAAATCATCTTTATTCGACATATACATCTGCTTATTGTGCTCTCCCATCATTCTGCAGTTAAACGCTTCAGTAAAGTGGATCCAAGTATGTGCATATTGAGTTATAGCCCCCTAGAGAATAGAGAACAATTTTATGCTCCTGAACATTTGCAGTTTACAGTTTTAGAGTTTAAATAGTAGACCGGATAGACCACCTAGACTTGATCGAAAATAAGAGTTCGACTTTAGCTAACTTATGTACTGTGTTTTGTTCTCAAAGACTTCTCACGACACTAAACTAGGTACACTGAGCCAAAAGCACAATGGGTTTTTTCAACCAAGTTATGGTTTATTATTTTCATGGTCCATAAACCGATTGTAAGAAATGTGACTCAATTTGAACATTTGAGAACAACTTCGTATGTATGACAGTGGTAGAACGAGCAGAGGTGGTTGCTTCTATTTGTTGGCTTCCAGCAGTGCGAATGCCGTCAGCACGATACATAATTTTTATTTAATTTTTCTGTTTTTCTTAATTACGAAAAAGCCTCTGTGAAGTGCAGAACCGAATCAAACGACGAAGAATATTGATTCAAGTTGAACATTTGAGGGCACATTTATAAAGCGGCGCTGTAACGGAGTGTGCAGAGATGCTTGCTGTTATTTGCTAATCCCGTCAGAGGCAACATGTTAAAATGATAATAAAAATTTTTGTTTTGTATCTCCGAATCTCCAAACGAAAAATCGCCAACCAAAAGTTTGGTTAATGTAAACAAAATTGTGGTTAATATTACCAAATCATTGTTGAAAATATCAACCAGGGCATTCTTAACATTAACAAAAAATCACGTTGATTCCTTTTCAAGTTTGAATTAGGTAATATTAACCAATTTTTGGTTGATTTTTCTCTCAGTGTAAGTAGTGAGCACCTAATTTCTTATTTTGCATAGATGCCGGTTCCCAGTGGAGATTGCTTGAATACTTTCGTCACGATTGTACTTCTTCCGCTGTTGGCTATTTGTGTACGCAATTGATGTTGAGTCAGTCAAATTGTGGTGATGTACGTTTGCAGCTGTACTGTTATTGTTGCTGCTACCAAGTAGTTGTTTTATTACGCGCGTGCTATTGGTTGTACATAAACCAAATCGTATTTCATTGTGTGGTTTTATTATTTATTTAAGAATTTTTGAGTGGATCTCGATTTTGGAATTTTAATTTATCGACGCCAACACATTCCAAACATTTGCTGTGCATAAGTATTAATAAAGATGTGTGATTTGTCTGAATTTCGGGAATATTATGCAATGGCGACCCATATGACGGTTTTTGTTGTTGTAAGTTCTTAGAAATAGAGGACGCACCCAAAGCAAAAAAAAACAACGTTGCATAATATTCCATGCATGTGCGTCACGCATGCCGTAAGGCAGACAGATCTGTCAACAGACCAATAACAAAAAGAGCAACAACAAGAAAAATCAACAACATCACCAAATGCTGCCATCGTCGAAATTGAGGCGTTATAAAAGTGCGCTAATACGCTTGTTGTTGTAGCTAATTTGAATGCGGTTCTGGTGTGTACTTTCAATTTTTTAGCTGCCGGTTAAGCGATTTTGCAAGGAGTCCTATGCAAACACCAAAAAATGCGTCATGTCGCCTTTAACAAATATTGATTTGTTTATTTACCACTTATTAAATGCGCACCAGCGCTTATGCCACAAGTAATTATAGACACATTCGCACAAACATTTTAGAAATGAAAACTTCCTATCGTACAACGGTGTTTATAAATATGTCCTTTCTCCGCTTTACTCAAAAAAGGATGCTGGCGCAGACGAAAAAGTGTGAAATTTTCATCCTTCTTTTCGAAAATCAATTCCAGTTGATTTAAAACCACTTTGGAACTCCTCGCGCTTTTTAGTTGCTCTGATGGAATTTCAGCTTAAAATATTTTTTTTTTTTTAGTTTGTCGCTTTTGCCCTTTTTGCTCAACACTTGCTTTAAGTATATTTGTAACCGGCTAATTCAACAATTCGTTTGGCTTTTGTGAATAAAGTAAATATCTTCCACTTTCTTTCCCATGATTAGCCTATCCAAACTAAAATATAATTGAAAAGTTGTTGACTAGTTGACATTTCATTTGAAGTGGCAAGTGCGCAGGTGTCAGCAGCAAATTTATTTCACTGTTTGTCTATCTATTTACATACCTACGTATATATACATACATATGTTTGTATTTATGTAGGGAATGTAACGCACTGAAGCTTGAGCTTTTACTCATTGAGAATTCGATTAACTTAAGTAAAAAAAAAAAATGTTTGGCGGAGCGTCAGCTTCTTGAGCGAGTTTGAAAGGTTGGAAGATAAATTCACTCACACTTGAAACATCGAACGAATCCTCTCAAATAATAGGTGAATTGAATGCAACAATAAAATGTTGTAGGCTAAGTGTGAAATAAGTATGTAGCTAGTTAAGTCTTGTGTACATATTTTATAATCAGAAAAATCCAACACCAATCTCGCAAATTTCTGCCTTTTTTTTACATACTTGGCAGACTGACCATATCAAAAAAAGGATC
>NW_023458565.1:11113152-11128921 GCF_013731165.1 Rhagoletis pomonella
TTTTAACATTTTTTGCTGTCGCTTATGTAGTTGTTATTGGCATTGGTTTGACTGCTGGCTATACTACCCACATACATACATATGCGTCTCCATGTTGAACCATGTGGTGTCAGCGGTGACATTTCGTCGCCGTAGGGCGTGTCTGGTTGACAATCTAGGAATTTACTTGATGTGTTGCAAGTGCCACATGCGTCCCGCATTGACATTGTCCAGTGATCCTACGCTTACGCAATGTGTGTATGTATATGTATTTATGTGTTCTCAGTGTGTCTGTTGTATTCAACTCGCTCACTATATCCTGTACAATTGCTGCAGCTGTCCTGCAAAGCAATCTGCTTTTTTTTCTACCGCTGTGCATTTATCTTTTTTTGCACCTCGCTTTCTTTCTTTTTCCGCTATTTCTTTGCTTCCTCGCTTCATCTTTCTCACTACTCACCACTACTGCTGCTGTTCAACGTCCGGATTTCATTTGTCGCCATTGTCCATACTCTTCGTGCGCCATTTTTAAATTACGTTTTCTTATCCCTTTGATTTTTTATCTTCCTTCACTCATTCGGTGATTAAACGTAGTGACGGCAGTGGCTTGCAGACAATTGTCGCACCAATGTTGCGGTCAGTGTGGGTGGGTGGTGGTGCTGGTGCGAAAGTACATCCTGTAATGAGCGAAAAAAGTGTAAAACTATTTAATTGTAGAACAATGCGGCTCCTTGCTGACGGCAAATACAGTTTTTACTTTTAATTCACTTTGCTGTTTGAACACAAAACGCAAAAAATATTGAATCGAATTACATAGAAAACAAGGTTTAATGAAAGCTTGAAAGCACATTTAGTTCGTTAAGTAGTTTTTGAGTGAAAGCGAAGTATTTATGTATAACTGCATTACAGCAACTAATTCGTAAAACCACCAGAATTTCTTCTTTACAATATAAATTTTACTGAATTACAAAGCATTCGCTAGCCTCTCTGAGTGCAAAAAGTAATTTAACGTGGATGATTTGTAATCCTTTTGGTCCATCAGGTCACTGAAATAGCGAGGTTTTTTTTTTATTGCAAGAGCAACTCTCAGCGAATAAAAAAAAATGTTTGATCGAAGGCAAGTCAGTACTTGAAGATCTCCCGAGGTTATCTATATATTAATACGCCACCACAAATTTTATCTCCGTTCATTTGGCGATTATACAGATTTCAAAACCAAAAACACCATCGGAAATGTATTTGTAGATGAAGACAGTTTTTATGGTTTCAAAACTGGTTGAATTTCATTGAATTGTCGATAAGAAATTATCGAAATTTATCGACAAACGAACGTATCGACTCAATTCCAAGTCCTGCCAAAGTCCTCCAAAGACCTTCAAAGATTTGAAAAAATTCAATTATGTTTTAGTTCCAAAGCAGGAGATTTTCCGATAAGTAACTTTGTACCTTATAAGTAAAACTACTCTCCAAGGTCTTAAAAACTAGAAAAATGGTGGAATTTCGACAGTAACGGGCACTCCTGCTATGTATTAACATCGGTGCGTTCAAAAAGAGGGTTCTGATCGAGCTTATAAAACTAGTGACTTTTTACGAAAACTGGATTTTCTCCAAATATTGAAAATAATACTTGGGAGGAATTCCTCTTGTAAGAAGAAGAGCGAACGAAGTCTGGTGGGAAGATGTGGTGTCCTCAGAAGCAGCAGCTTTAAGTTGTACTGCTTAGATTTTGTTGCTTTATTTCCCTTTACAAAATGGGAAATGTGGCGATTAAATTATATTCCACGCTTTGGTTGTGCAGCGGTATACAAAGCAAATACATAGATGCCGGATGAGCTTGCAAGGAAGGGGACTTCCCTTCCACTTTCGCCGTCTTGGAAGTGGCTGGGAATGCCGCTCGCTGCCTGCAATTTCAATATACACGTATTCTTCTTCTGCGAAGCAGGCGAAATATAGAAACGGTTGGAAATCTGTATCGCGGCAAAGTTTACATACATATTTATGTAGCCAGAATGGGATGTGAAAAGATCGAGGGAGCTCCACATGCTGAGCAGAGAAGAAATCTCTTTGGCTACGGGTCTGCTGACCGGTCACATCACTCCAGGTAGGCAAGCGGAGAGACTCGGCATTACTTCTCCAGGAGCTACAGAGATAAGAAGAAGCTTGAGTCATTAAGGCACCTATTTACTTTGCGAATGTTCCGCAATGAGACAGAGCTGACTAAGGCTCATGGGCGCTGAGAGATATAGCCAGTATAAAGATAAGGCGGTTGCTCATATATTCCAACTAGATATTCTGGTTTTATATAGAAAAGGGGTTAACGAGATCTCTTCTGGTACCACAGCGGGCTCGATGGTGGGCCTTAGTATGCTAACGTCTCTACCGGCAACCACTTTAACCTGACCTATCCTAGGTTGCGCATATTTGATTTCCTAACCGGGGCAGATACTAAGTTCCAAACGACCAAACTAAAGCAAGAATGCCATGTAGGATATTGCTGGAGGCTGGTTAGTTAGTATTAGTGCTGCTGAGCATTGGCTCAGAATACAATTAGCATTGTAACACCATTTTAATGCACTTTCTCTAGAACCTCTGCACTATCTTCTTCCATAAAGAGATGCTCCGGCTCTAATAAATTCGTCAGCCCTATGTTTATATGGCCGGCAACGTCCATAGTCTTTCCTGAAAAAAAAAATTATTTTTCTTGCATTTAGCTTGCGACCGAAAAATTTAACTGTAACTTATTAATAAAATCCATACTCGGTGTGGTCTCTGCTGAAAGATTCATCCAGGGTCGTAACGAAATTTCTTATTAAATATGAAGGAAGCACTTACGAGACTGTTTGCGCTACTAAACCCATGAGGAAAATGCATAGTATTGCAATAGCTATCATCAATAAGCCCCTGCGCGTCAATTTGCTCAACACTGAAGGGAATATTATTTCTGAATCTGTACGGCATTTGTGGCATAAGAATGGCGCACAAGCAAAACCATCTTTCGCTAAACGAGCTACTCTGTTTCACTTGAGGGTACAAAAAGTTAGATGAGGACTTATATTTCCCTAGGTACACCCGTTATGCCTATTCTCCCATGCCCTAACTAGGCCACACGTACCTACAATGAGAAATACTAACTCAAAATATTTTAGGCCTTCCAGCTCAAGATAATGGAGCGAATGAGTGAAGCCCTCTTCATGGAATCAGTTGCAGACAAACTTATAGCATCGAAGCATGCCCATATGAAAGGAAGTAATATGTATCTATCTACTCAGACAGTCAGGCGGCAATTAAAGCGCTTGACTCGGGCACATGTAGTTCAGGAACCGTAGCTGTCGCAGATCTCTGAACTAGATGGGTGCTGTGCATAAAAATATATCAGACAACGAAAAAGCGGACGAATTTGCAAGAGAGGGTACATCCGTTCCACTTTTGCAATCCCAAAAGGGTTTGGATATGCCGCTGGCTACATGCAAGCTCATACTAAGGGATTTGTCTTTTAAACAAACAAGGGATAGTCTAAAAATATGCACCAGTACAAAGCTTATGCGACAAACTGGAACGAGAGGCGGTCGAGAGGTCTTCTAATGCTAAGAATATGGGACTAAGCCACAGCCATGTAGCCATTGGAAGGCATGCGGAGGGACTTTTGCTGAAGCTACATAGATGAAGAGAAGCCAGAAACTTTGCAAAAGAAGACGAAAGTTCTTGGACTCAGAATTATTCTTTTGAGTTTCTCAGACTCCACACGATGATTTGAGTAGGAGGGTTGTAACGTTCTGCATGGTATCACAACGGGTCCAAAATCTTAAGGGCCTTGGTGTGCTAGTGGGGTCACTGACAGCCACTTCAACTTAGTCTAATCCATGCTAAATTCCATCGTTCTTGGGCTTTCGAATTAACTAAAACTCAACCCCATTCATTGCTTTGTCTTTGTGAGAGGACTTAGTTTTCAAAGTTTTCACTTTTTCGAAAGCCAAGTGTGACTATTTAACTTTTAGGTATGACGGTTGACGCCATATTTCTGCTAGCCTTGGAAGACCTTTTTAAACTTCCCTCTACCATAAAACTTTCTCCCGCGCCTTCATGCTCCAATTACAGTTAACCAACATCATTATCATCTCGTGCATAAAGGTTTATCCCGCACATTTCTAAGCCAAAAATCGGCGGGCACTTAAGCCTAATGGATTTCTTATTTCTTTGTTTGTTAAATAAAAACTTGGCCGAAAAACGAGAACACAGTATTGTAGTCATAGAAAAAGTATACTTATGTATTTATTTATGTGCATAATAAGACGAAAAGTGAATGAAATACTGCAAGTGTAAATAATAGCAAGAGCTATTGCGAACACATAAAAAGATGATAGAAAATTAGAAGCACAAGAAGACGGCAAAAGCAGCCTAGCGTTTAGGAAAATGAAAGCATGGGAAGAGGAAACGGAAGCCAAAACTAACAACTAGCGGATGTAGGACAGAGAAAAAACAGCAAGCCTGTAAAAAGAAAAACTGCGAACGGTGAGCTGTATAGCAAAACAGGAGTGGCACGAGGAAAGAAGAATATCAAATATTGACATAAAAATCAAATAAAACATAAAAGCATTCTTGCAACTAGGGGAGGCGGCATGAACAAAATTTCGATGCTGCAGCCCGTGGCAGATGCTTGCAATAAAAAAAAAAGCAAATGACGATGACTGCCAGTCAACCAACCAGCCACCGCCATCATTAAAATCTATGTACAACGGTGTCGGCTTCGCCATCGCAGTCAGCGGGCGATGAATGATGAGTGTTGAAAGTTATGATGACGCACGAGAAGTACTTATGTACTTCACAGCTCTGTTATTGTTATTGTTGTTTCTAATGCTGCTACTGTATGCTACTTTATGTTTCGCCATTTAAGTGTGTTAAAGAATAATAACAATAACGTCAATAGCATCGTAAACAAACCATAATGCTAACGAGTATAACTGCCATACTGGCAGAGGACAATAAAAATAATAATAACAACAACAACGGTAGTGGACACTCACATTTTCAGCACAGTCTATAAAATGTGGAAATGAGTGGTCAAAATGATAAAAACCTTTATGTGGCAAGCGAATACATGTGTACCTAAATAAATACATATGTAGCTACAAAGATAAAATTGATATGTTAACTATGTATGTAAGTTAGGGTGATCCAAAATAAGTAAAGTCGGAATTTTAATGCTCTCAACCCCTTGGATTGTTGTATATCGAAAAAAAGTTGACCACAATTTTTTATTTTGAAATCAAAAAATGTTTAGAGGTCGCTCGTAGTGCTCAAAGTTTTCCATTCATTTTATATGGGAAAAAACGACGTTTCGAAGAAATGGTATAGAATTCGTGAAAACCAGTACTTTTCGATCGGAAAACTCAGGTTTTCTTCAGGAGACTTCCAGTAACAATACTCAATTGTTTATTAAATCATTCTTTAATAGTAACCATTTTTTATTAGTTCCCTCATTGCATTTTTCGGGGTTTTTTTGGGGGTTTTGGCGGACCTATAAGTTATAGTATAGTTACTATGGAAAAATGGTTAAATAAACAATTGGGTATTACTATTGGGAATGTCCTACAGAGAAGCAGAGTTTTTCGATAAAAAAATATTGATTTTTTAGAATTCTATACCATTTCTACGAAAAGTTTTTTTTTCATATAAAATACATGGACAACTTTGAGCGCTTTAAGCGACCACTAAAAATTTTCTGATTTTATAATAAAACAAGTAAAGAAGTTTAAGTTCGGACGCAACCGAATTTTATATACCCGGCGCAGGTATAAACTATCGTGGTTCCAACTTTCATTAACCTACCTAAAAGTCTATAACTGTTGTTATTAACTTGGAGTATATGAATGTCTTCAGTTATTGAAATATCAGAGTTTTCGTATATCCGAAAATTGCCGTTATACGGAAAGCCGGTGCAATTTTAGTCCGATTTGAATAATTTTCAACGAATTAATTTTTCGTACCAAGGTTATTAAATGCACCGAGATAAACATTTTTGGTCAGAAGTGGGCGGAGCCACGCCCAAAATCCAAAAATTTATGATAATCGAATTTTGTGCTCAGTGGTCATTGCAATAATCGATTTTGAGTCAATTGGTTTCAGTTGTTGCTGATTTATCGTAGTTTTCGTGTTTCTGCATATTACCGTTATAGGGGAGATGGGCGTGGATATTGCCCGATTTCAAAGGGTTTCAACAAATTTCTTAGCTGGATCTTAAGCAAGGCTCGTACCGAGTTTGGTAAGGATTAGTGAGGTGGCTACTAAGATAGAGTATTCCATCATAAGTGGGCGGGGTCACGCCCCTTTTCCAAAAATTTCGTCATAATATTATAATACGCTGTGCACAATTGCGCTCGGGTATAAAAATAAGGGTTTATTTATTCAGTATAGAACAATCCTAGGGGGTGAGAGCGTAAAAATTCCGACTTGTTTCCTTTTCCACATGCATTTTTGGACCACCCTAATGTACGTGCATGTACATACATATTTGAGCGTATTTTGTGGCTTGAAAGCACATACATACGTTATGTGGCTACTCGGTTCGTTGAGTTGGTTCATTCCACTTCTTTGGGGTCCAGTTTGCGGGACATCCTGTATTGAAGCTTTGTTAATGGGTGACTTCATAAATGCATTAATTTGTCACAAAGTTTAAACCAGCGAAAAATAAATTCAACTGTCCTTGTCTTCTCTAGAAGGCGAAGATTTCGTTTTCCTCATATGTACATACATAAGATTTATTCTGAAGCCTTGTCGACATTTTTGCATTGCACATTTTTTTTTTACAAAACGTGGGGTGGGTGGCATCAAGTGGGATCCTCTAGATCAGCGATTCCATAGAACAAAAGAGGTGACCAGCAAAAAAAAACAAAAAAAAAAAAAAAAGGATCAGTCAGCTGCCTAGCTGCCTTCTCCTAGACCTGCGGGCTGTGAATAAAGCATATATATATGTGTACATTAGGCATATGATTTTTTTTGCGGAAATTTCTACCTATAAGTCGATGCTTAGAAATCGTAAAACGCGACAAAAATTATGTTTTCGTGTCAATTTGTCAAAAAAAAACTCCAGTAGGAAACACTATTTTATAAATTTAAAGATACATATAAATTTTAAATTAAAAGTACGCAGCGTTTTGCAGGTAATGGTAATGGTAATGCTAATTTTAATTTTAGTGGTAATGCTATCAGTATCGTTGATGGTAATGATATTGGTAATTGTAGATAATGTTAATGGTAATTGTAATTGTAATGATATTAGTAATGGTAATCATAGTAGTTATAGTAATGGTAATGGTTACGGTAATGGTAATAGTAATGGAAATCTACCTTCGTATTCGTAGTCAAGTTCATCTTCATCAACGTATTCATATTCGTCTTTGTTTTCGTCATCGTCATCGTCCTCGACATCGTATTCATCTTCTTATTGATCTTCGTGTTTGTCTTCCCATTCGTCTGTGTCTTCGGTTATGTCACCGTGTACATAACAATCAATAGCACTACTGGTTGAAATAAACATTAAATATTAGAAGATATAAATCAATGGGGAAATTCATTAAAAACACAAAAACCCTCCAATGATGTGTGAGAGTAGAGTGGAGTCAGTAGATGTATTGTTACCAACTCTTTATATCATTCGCCTCGTTATTTAATCATGTACTACGAGTTAACAGCCATTAGTTTTTCTTACGAACTTGATATGATCTCCTAGTCGCAGCGCATTCCTCAACGAATATCTAACTACAGTGCCTAACATAAGTATAAATGTATTTGTCAATGTTATTGTGGCTTGTTAACATTTTATTTTTAATATTTTTTATTGAGCTTTGTACCACGATTGTTTATTAGGAAAAATTGAAAAAGCAACAAAGTCTAAGCTGAAGTCTAGAAAAAAAGAAGTCTGATGAGGAGATGTGGTGATCTCCGAAATCCGATTCTACCGCTTAGACATTGTTGCTTTTTCAATTTTTCCTAATAAACAATCGTGGTACAAAGCTCAATAAAAAATATTAAAAATAAGTATGTATTTTGCGTTGATTTTTCATATATTCAAAATGTTTTTCATGGAAATTTTTTTTCGTTAATTTTGCATAAAAATGCAAATGGCTTCGCTGAAGCGCCATTAATTTGATCTTTGCGTCTCACATCAATATTGTGTCTCACATCAATATTTTAAATATTATTGATATAGAAAATATGCTGTAAAATGTATCTAAGTTATTCATTAATCAAAATGGATTTTCTTGAAGTCAGCATCATTCAATACAGTTTAAATTTATGCCAGCGGAAAATTGTTATTTTTTCACAAATTTCACAGGCCATCTATTTTCCAATCTCGCGCGCCATGACCCATTAAAGCTTTTAAAACACGAACTGAATCACTAATTTCGCCAATAAGCTGCGCTACTTCTGAAAATTTGTGTATTGTGCTATTGAAATCAAAACATTTCTGCTAATTCTATAGAAGCTTGAAAACATACTTAACTAAATCCAAATTAAAGCCGATGAACGATTACAGACTGTTGCATTTGAGGAGCTTTAATGTACTTCGTAACTTCGTATTTAAGAATAACAACGCTATTCATATTTGTACGTACATATGTATGTATATGTGAGTATGTATATACTTTCATATATATATATATATATATGTACATGAAAGCATATTCCATATAATTAGAATTCCCTATAGAAAAAGTTTTATTCCATTGTTTGTTATTTGTTTCTACTTTGTGTATTTACTAAATAGAAGAAATACAGCGGTGGAATATTCAAAGAATAAAAGTAAAAAAAAAGAGCCCGTACAGGCACACACACACACAGGAAGAGTTCTACCGGAAATAAGCATTGTTTGGCGGAAGTTTGGTGGGTGGTGGAAATTGCCTAAAGCTCGTAAAAGAAGTTATTGAACTGAATTCAAAGTTAACTAATTGGAATTTAATAAGCAGCCGAAGTTTTTGGTTTTCTTTTTGTTTTTTGGATGTAGTGTTGCCTATATACAAACACACATTCATATATATTTATGTCGGTATGTATGTGAGAGCATACGACTACGGTAGCAAACAGTAATGCTTACATCAAATGCAATTAAAAAACGATAAAAAAGTTTTACCTTAAAATTTAATTCACTTCAAAGCATAACACTTAAACAAACGATTAAAAAAAATGTTTACATGCTGTTAATCCTTTGTGAAAGTTACCCAAAATTGAAATGGTCCAATTAATAGCAGTGTAAATGGTTTCCGCCGAAATTTAAAACCAAAGGGTTTAAATGGCAAAAAAAAGCGAAAAAGTGGATAGTAATCAGTGTTCCCAGAAAAGAACTTTATTTCCAAGAAAGAAACTGTAACCTTTAAAAGCTAAGGGATTTTTGGAGAGTTAAGGCTTTTTAATTGTAATAAATATAAAAAAATCCTTTTAAATGGAATAGCGGTAAAATTTTCAATGGTATGTAACTAAACCAAAACGATATTTATGAAATAATATATGTTAATCACAGTTTGTTTGTGAAACTAAATTTCGTTATTTTTCGAAAATATATTTGGAAATTTTTTTAAATTGATCTATCTCCTAATTTCTATATATTTACATCTCTTTAATTATTTCTCGAAAATATATTTGAAAATTTTTTTTAATTGATCTATCTCCTAATTTCTATATATGTACATACATGTCTTGATTTACATACATATAACTTTCAATTTATATATGAGAGTATTCTTTCAACTTTTACTGTGGCTACTAGAATGCAAAGAGCAGCTGAAACAGTATATTTTTTGTTTACCATAAAAAGGGACTTCCAACCAACCGAAAGAAAAAGTTTATTATAAAATGTAATGTTTTAAAAAGAAATTCGAATGTCCACAAGAAGGTAGATAATTAAAAAAACCTTAAGCTTGTTTAGAAACAGTAATTTACAATTAAAACTGCGAATATGGTAACGCCGATAGTATGATTTGGGATAAAAATGCATCACGAGAACTATTCATGTTAATCGCAAGGTTTCGCCATTTCCCAATTGGTGTGTTCCGATGAACTTACTACAAAAATTTAATATTATTTATCGTTCAAGTTTCATTCTCCAACAGTTCTTCACAGAAAAATTTTGTAAAAATGTGGCAAGTAAAGCAAAATATTAAAAAAGGCAAAATGATACATTTATGTACATATTTTGAAAAAAAAAAATGTTTTTTTTTTGGTATAGGAGTATAACAAATATAGTTAGTTGCCTGTATTTAGGGATCAAGCGGTAAGAAAGCATAGTTGCGTAATAGTTTCTAAGCAAAACAAATGAGCATATTAAACAGCTCGAACTTGGAAGTGAAGCTTCTGTAAGTATTGCTAAAGAGCTGGATTCCAGGCTAGTGACATAAGTATACATTTCCAATCTTTCCTCTGTTACCCCGAATCTCAACGCAGAGGTCGAGAGTCTTTGAATGATCTTTAGATAGATACCTCGCAACAAAAAAAGAAGCACCGAAAGACATTAGGTGTGTATAGTAACTTGTCCAGTAGAAAATTGCAACGAGAGCGTAAAAGCAAAATAGAGCGTGAACTTGAGAAGCACACGGTTAAAAATTTCGGTTTTAATTTTAAACTTTTTGGACTACATATATGACCAAACTAAATTTAGTTCCAAATACAATCCTTCCAAGTTTAAAAAAAAAGAGAGCACATATGTATGTTGAGTTTAGAATTTAAACGGTTCGGGTTAAATTTGAAACCCCCAACACTTTCATTATTAAGAATAAAAAAAATCTTAAATTTCATGCTCCGTCTGGTGGGGGTTGAGCCCGGACAGCCTTGGTAGCAACCAATTGTATCAATCATCTTTGCACACTCAGCTACAGCCACGCATGTAAATGTGCTTTCATATGTTGAGTTTAAATCAACACCACATTTCGCTGTGTGCAAACATTTTCTATTTCGGTTTAGATTTCAAACCAAATTTTCTATATATGAAACCTATGTAGAAACTAGAATTAAAACATTTTGGTTTGATTTTTAAACCACGAACTTTTTGGACTAAAATTTAAACCGGAATATATTAAAAATTGCTTAAAACTATTGACTGGTTTAAAAAGTAGACTATAAAAGATTAAAAAAGGCAGTAGTCCCAGCGCGGTTTAAAAATTAAGCCCAAATTTTTGACCGTGCACCTATTCTGACTTTCAACTGCATAGTACTCGTCATCGGTTTCGTTCCCATTATATTTGAATAGGTTATCGATATTGTTATCGTTATGTTTATAAATGTTTTTAAGGATTTGTTATTGATATTCTTGTTGAACGGTATTATATATTTACTAATCGATGTTTCCCACAATGAAATTGTCGCTATTTTTATTGATTTCGATAGAAATATATTTATAAATCCAAAATTAATTAGCATTACACATCGCAATTAATCCTACTATATTTATCGATAAGCTCACCGAAATTTTTACAGGTTTTTTTAAAGTAGATATTTTGTTATAGTCGAGGCAATTCTGGACTGGTTGTTTTATTCAGTGTCGATATATTATAGAATCAGTCACCATAATCAAAGAGCTTATTGAAATTTGTATCGAATTTTTAAAGTATTTTATGTATAGATTTTTTTAAGTGTTTTTTTTTGTAGTTGTTTGCATTTCTGAATTCTTTGCTGTATTCATTATCTATATATAGATATTGGCATTAGTTATAAATGTCAATAAAGCTATCAAAAAAAATTTCAGCAAATGAAGCTTTAAAACATGCTTTAAAACTTAGTTTTCAAATTTCTTTGCCAACGCATGCCAAACTTTCCGAATTTAAAATTTTTTACACATCTAAGTAAATACTTCCTTACTCAATTCAATTTTCCCTACTTAAAAATGTCTGGTGTTCTTTTACTCAAATTAACTGAAAACTGTTGTTTTTAACTAAATTATGCTGATTACCTTCCGCGACTAATTATAAAATTAACTAATTTTCACACTTCTCGGTGGCAGATAGCCCGAAACGGTGCGCACGCGGCTACGCTCCACCACCTGCTTTTGCTGCCTGTCTAATGAAGTTGCTACACTACATTCTTCAATCCAAACTGCCACAACGAATTTCTCCTACGCTGCTATGATGCTAAGCGTTAATTACTTTAAGCAATTTTCCTGTACGTGCTGTGGCGCACAACAACTTCAAGAAGCTTCCAGCTGCGCTACGTTCTTCTAGTTGCAAATAAATTAAGAGTGTCGGCATTGTGGTGATAAATGATTTTATTGTTTTTGTTAATTGCTCTTTTCACTGACTGCTTCTATATTTTGGCATCGGAATGCGGGCCATTGTGAACGCACTTAATTAATTAATTAATTGGTATGCTTGTAATTGACGACCAGTACAACCCGGAGCAATCTCGATTGTATTTATTACGTGTTTATAACAATTATTATGATTGAATTTAATATTAGTTGGAATAAGTTAGATAAAAATTAAAGTTTTTTGTTTATGAGCAAAATTTCGGGGGTTTTCAGTAAAGAGAGCGCATTGTTGGTAAGCTGATTGATTGTCGCTCTTTAAGTTTCGGTGGATGAATTTTTGAATTAGTTATTGAAATTATCCCTACCCTCCAACGAATTTTGCCATGAAAATGATAACGAATTTAGAATTGGCTCAGGTGTTGATTAACTGTAAAAAAAGCCAGTTTTTTTTGTATTTCTCCCTTATTTTGAGTTTGTTAAAGACTTCTTATTTCCAGCGATTATCAAGGGCTGCTTTTGCGACGAAAGTTTCCTGCCTTTAGAACATTTTAACCCTCTAACAGCCACTTTTTATGCACTTGCAAGGAACCTCTCCAAAGCATTGGGAAATGTTAACTTGAACCCACTGAAAAAAAAATTTGTGATCAGGTGCAGCAATCCCTTTTAGGCTTTGACATTCAAGTTTGAATACTATCGTGTGAGCAAGATTATGTTTAGGCCAAAAGCAAAAACCCTATAATTGCTATGTATGGAAATTGAAAATGAGCTGCTATTTAGGATAATATCACATTTTCTCATCAGAGCTCTCTCTAGACATAAATGGTTCTTTGATTTGTTTGACCGTTGACAAGCTCGATGGTTGGAGTGTCAGAACGGTTGCGAGGATGGCCGGAATAACATCAAATTGGTAGAGCTTAACAACCTTTGTCTTTGGAGTGAGCGTACCTCTTAAGATTGGATCGTAAATATCGCCTATGCATAACTACAGCGTGGCTTCGCAGAGACACTGAAATAGTTCAAAGCTAATTGATCAGGGAGCGATTTAAAAGAGCATCGTAGTCCTCTCGGTATACAGAAAGAAATTGTTGTTGTTGTAGTTGACGCTTGCAGAGGACTTGTAATTTCAATAAGGTTAAAATTTTTCGAAAAGAGTTGCCACCTGTTAAGAAATTAAGCTCAAATTATTAAAAAAGGTAAATAAATTGTTACAATATGGGTATCAAACGAATTGATTTTGAAAAGGCTTTATACCCTAATTACGTGTAGTAGAGTTGCCACATGGTTAAAAAATTGAATTCAATTTAAATTAAAGTCATTAGGTAAGTGAATAATGCTCGAACATATTTCCGGCAGTAAACTTTCCTACGCCTCTTCAGTTTGATACCCATATTGCAATATTCAAATTATCTTATCAATTAAATTAAATTAAAATTTTCAAACAGGTGGCAACCTTCAACAAAAATATTTTCGGCTATAAGCGTTGTTAAACCTTTTTCTTTTAACAGCCATATTGCAATATTTACTTTACCTTATCAATTTACTTAAACTGCAATTTTCAAACGGGTGGCAACTCCCTAACTTTTTTCATTCTATATTTGAAGTTAGACTTCTAGCAACAAACCGGTAAATATTCTACTCATTTTCATGATGCGCGTACAAACATACAAACAGACAGGCATACAAAAATTCTAAAAATTGTTTATATGGCTTCTTCCAATTAATTTTTCTTTAAAATGTATAATGTACAGACATCGGCTTGTTACAATTTTATTATATGTAGACATTAGCATGATTAATTTGTCGACTTATTTTCGATACGGATACCCTATGCTATTAATTTGCAAGTTATATTGGTATTTAGACACGTATTTGTATTCCAATTGTCATACCCTGCTTAGACATATTGCCGCACATAGATATGTATATAGTACGAATGTAGTACTACGTTTAAGTATGAACATCAAAGTAAATCACCGAAAATCACCGAAGTTTACAGCTCACCACAAATTCCAAGTTGACTGAAAAACAAATTCCCTAATTTAAAAAGCTCCACGTTGATATTAAACACAAAACTTCTTCACTTTAGGTAGCTATGTATGTAAGTGAGTAGTAGCAACTTACCTACTTAGTCTAAATAAGTAGGTTCACAACAGGAGGTTCAAGTAACTAAGTACCTGGCGCTCATAATGCGTCTAAATGAAGTTGTTTACCAATGAATTTTACCATTTTTCAAGCATTTAATGTGCGCCACACCCACCAAGAGCAGACAGCCAACCAACCAACCAAGTAGCAAACAAAACGAACAAACAAACAAACAGGCAGACACTTAACATGACATTACAAAGCAACCGAGTAATAGTTATGTATGTGTGTATGTATGTATGTATGAAGGATGGAGTACAGACTGGCGTAAATAAAGTTCTAGGGCAATGGAGGTGTACGAGAACGACAATGCAGCGACAGACATGAAAGTTGTCTAGGTGTTGTCAGGGGTTGAAATTTCAATAACCTGTGCTCGACATTTCCTTGAAATGGCTGTCAATTTGGCGTAACTATGGCTAAGTACGTTCCATGTATATGTGCATATGTATGTTGCTGCTTACCTGAATAGGTATGTATGTAACTATAGGCATGTTGCGCACCTTAACAAGGAACCTCTATTCCTTCGATGTACATACATATGTATGTATGTATGCTATGTAGGTATGTAGGTTGCTTCAAGCATGACGACAATTTGGCGTTCTTTGTTGTACCGTAGAAAAGCAAGAAAAAGTACGAACGGCATTTGAGGCCGGCTAAGAAAATAGGAAAGCGTTTCTGCTGCTGGCAGTGAGCTTTTAGGCGCTGATCTCAACAACACACAGGCGCACTTTGGAGGCCATGCCCAGTAGGGAGATGATTATTAGTTGCCAAATTGGTAGTCTGTTACCTTACCGCCAATGTCACGCAATGTTAAATGTAATGCATACTTCAATAGAAAAGGAATGGAGAGCGGAATCAAATGCCATTACTTGTCATCAGTGAGGCATCGAAGAAGACTGCATTCCAGAGGCAGAGGACTTCCGCCCAATCTTCCTTAACCTTAACACAATTTCCCAATATATTGGTTGTGTCAAAATGTCAGGGCCTGGGTTCGAGGCCACTTTCTGAAAACATCCAAAAGTATCTTCAAATAGCAGTCGCACCTCGGCAGATAATGGCAAACCGCCGACTGTTCTACCTTGTAAAAGCTCCTCATAAAATTAATTTTCTGTCCCGAGGCGGCGTAAAATTCTAGGTACCTCCATTTTTGTGACAATATCAAAACGCCCCACACAAATTAGAGGTGAAGCTCGGTCAAACATTTAGAAAAAGTTTAAGCGACAAAACTTTTTTATTACCTGAAAACAATATTCCCGAAATTTGCTTCCTCTTCGTAAGTGATTTTCATTCCATTTGGATCCAACAGGGTGCTTCATCCATACACTTAAAAAAAAACGCTCAGCGAACGGACTGCCTGCTGCCATTGTCACAGCTCCCTTTAAAGCTGCGTAATTTCGATTGCAAGTATTTCGCTGAAAAATG
>NW_023458565.1:11129021-11136550 GCF_013731165.1 Rhagoletis pomonella
CATTTTTCAGCGAAATACTTGCAATCGAAATTACGCAGCTTTAAAGGAAGCTGCGACAAAAGCCGGCAGGCAGTTCGTTCGCTGAGCGCGTTTTTTTAAGTGTTTGAATGAAGCACCCTGTTGGATCCAAATGGAATGAAAATCACTTACGAAGAGGAAGCAAATTTCGGGAATATTGTTTTATGATAATAAAAATGTTTTGTCACTTAAACTTTTTCTAAATGTTTGACCGAGCTTCACCTCTAATTTGTGTGGTGCGTTTTGATATTGTCACAAAAATGGAGGTACTTAGAATTTTACGCCGCCTCCGGATGGAAAATGAATTTTATGAGGAGATTTTACACGGTGGAACTGTCGGAGGTTTGCCATTATCTGCCGAGGTGCGATTGCTATTTGAATATCCTTTTGGATGCTTTCAGAAAGTGGGCTCGAACCCACGCTCTGACATTTTAACACAACCAATATATTGGGAAATTATGTTAAGGTTAAGGAAGATTGGGCGGAAGAGGCCGCACAGAGGCTCACTTAGACCTTTGCGATACAGCATGAGGTTATCCAGCAGCGAATGGAATGCATTCCTCATCGCTGCCTCACTGCAGCCGGAGTTGGATGGTTTCCTCTTCGTCCTCGTCCATGCAGCTACTGCCCTAGTCATTCCAGGGTGTGCTCATTCTAGCTGCGTTTAATCCAATCAGACAATGTTCGCTAACAACTTCAGCTACTATGCGGATGTCTGGCTCTCCTAGGTGAGGTAGGAACTTAATGTGTTGGGCGTATATGGCGGGTTGGATTATTCTGGCAATATGGCAATTTCTAAGAATTTTCGATCAGTAGAAATTTAGGTGAATACCAATAAGACAAACTAACCATTTTACGTGCAACTAACAGACTACCGGATTTGGCAACTAATAATCATCTCCCTACTGGGCATGCCCTCCAAAGTACTCGAAGAATAAGTAAAACAAGGAGTGCGCCTGTGTGTTGTTGAGATCAGCAGAGGCAGCACCAGCGCCTAAAAGCTCACTGCCAGCAGCAGAAACGCTTTCCTATTTTCTTAGCCAACCTCAAATGTCGTTCGTACTTTTTCTTGCTTTTCTACGGAACAACAATGAACGCCAAATTGTCGTCGTGCTTGAAGCAACTCTTACACCTACATAGCATACATACATACATATGTATGTACATCGAAGGAATAGAGGTTCCTTGTTGAGGTGCACAACATGCCTATAGTTACATACATACCTATTCAGGTAAGCAGCAATATACATATGCACATACACATAGAACGTACTTAGCCATAGTTACGCCAAATTGACAGCCATTTCAAGGAAATGTCGAGCACAGGTTATTGAAATTTCAGCCCCTGACAACACCTAGACAACTTTCATGCCTGTCGCTGCATTGTCGTTCTCGTACACCTCTATTGCCCTAGAACTTTATTTACGCCAGGCCATCCTTCATACATACATACATACACACATACATAACTATTACTCGGTTGCTTTGTAATGTCATGTTAAGTGTCTGCCTGTTTGTTTGTTCGTTTTTTTGTTTGCTACTTGGTTGGTTGGCTGTCTGCTCTTGGTGGGTGTGGCGCACATTAAATGCTTGAAAAATGGTAAAATTCATTGGTAAACAACTTCATTTAGACGCATTATGAGCGCCAGGTACTTAGTTACTTGAACCTCCTGTTGTGAACCTACTTATTTAGACTAAGTAGGTAAGTTGCTACTACTCACTTACTTACATAGCTACCTGAAGTAAAGAAGTTTTGTGTTTAATATCAACGTGAAGCTTTTTAAATTAGGGAATTTGTTTTTCAGTCAACTTGGAATTTGCGGTGAGGTGTAAACTTCGGTGATTTTCGGTGATTTACTTTGATGTTCATACTTAAACGTAGTACTACATTCGTACTACATATATACATATGTATGTGCGGCAATATGTCTAAGCAGGGTATGACAATTGGAATACAAATACGTGTCTAAATACCAATATAACTTGCAAATTAATAGCATAGGGTATCCATATCGAAAATAAGTCGACAAATTAATCATGCTGATGTATACATATAATAAAATTGTAACAAGCCGATGTATGTCTGTACATTATAAATGTAAAAAAAAAATTAATTGGAAGAAGCCAAATAAAAATTTTTTAGAATTTTTGTATGTCTGTCTGTTTGTATGGTTGTACGCGCATCATGAAAATGTGTAGAATTTTTACCGGTTTGTTGCTAGAAGTCTAACTTCAAATATATAATGAAGAAAGTTAGGGAGTTGCCACCCGTTTGAAAATTGCAGTTTAAGTAAATTGATAATCCAAATTAAATATTGCAATATGGCTATCAAAAGAAAAAGGTTTAACAACGCTTACAGCCGAAAATATTTTTGTTGAGGGTTGCCACCTGTTTGAAAATTTTAATTTGATTTAATTGATAAGATAATTTGAATATTACAATATGGGTATCAAACTGAAGAGGCGTAGGAAAGTTTACTGCCGGAAATATGTTCGAGCATTATTCACTTACCTAATGCCTTTAATTTAAATTGAATTAAATTTTTTAACCATGTGGCAACTCTACTACACGTAATTAGGGTATAAAGCCTTTGCAAAACCAATTCGGTTGATACCCATATTGTAACAATTTATTTAACTTTTTTAATAATTTGAGCTTAATTTCTTAACAGGTGGCAACTCTTTTCGAAAATGTAAACCTTATTGAAATTGCAAGTCCTCTGCAAGGGTCTAAGTGAGTGTCTTGTCCTCACAAGGTTGCATTCTAGGCTCGTGGAACTAGGGTTTCCACCAAATCTGGAGCGTACAACATCTTGTTTAACATTTAAGAGACTTTGATGACCTAAACAATAGCCCTTGGTTGTGGGACCCTACTCAACTAAAACTCCTGTCCCTATAGACTAACCCAGTGGATTTCCCTTTGGTAGAGCTTACCGACAACGATTGCACGAAAAGCTCATCTAGCCAGGGCGGAGTAGCTGCTACAACAACAACAATTTCTTTCTGTATACCGAAAGGACTGCAATGCACTTTAAAATCGCTCCTTGGTCAATTAGCTTTGCACTTTATCAGTGCCTCTGCGAAGCCACGCTGTACTTATGCATAGGCGATATTTACGCTCCATTCTTAAGAGGTACGCTCACTCCTAAGCCAAAGTTGTTAATCTCTACCAATTTGATATTATCCCGGGCATCCTCGCAACCGTTCTGACACTCCAACCATCGAGCTTGTCAACGGTCAAACAAATCAAAGAACCATTTATGTCTAGAGAGAGCTCTGATGAGAAAATGTGATATTATCCTAAATAGCAGCTCATTTTCAATTTCCATACATAGCAATGATAGGGTTTTTGCTTTAGGCCTAAACATAATCTTGCTCAAACGATAGTATTCAAACGTGAATGTCATAACCTAAAGGATTGCTGCACCTGATCACAATTTTTTTTATACCCGAGCGCACTTGTGCACAAGGGTATTATAACTTTGTTCACATAACGGTTGTTTGTAACAGGCAAAACGAATCGAGATAGATATAGACAAATGTATACATAAATGATCAGAATGAAAAGAGAAATCGATTAAGCGGTGACTGTCTGTCCGTCCGTCCGTCCGTCTGTCCGTCCGTCTGTGCACACGATAACTCGAGTAAAAATTAAGATATCTTAACGAAACTTGGTACGTGTACTTCTTTCGGGCGTAGGACGGATGGTATTGAAAATGGGCAAAATCGGACAATAACCACGCCTACCTCCCATATAACGGTAATTTTCAGAAATACAAAAACTGCGATATTTTAGTAACTACTGAAGATAATTCACTCAAAATTGATATTTATAATAAATTTTAGACGAAAAATAAGAATATTAAAATTTTTTTTTTAAATGGGCGTAGCCACGCCCACTTATGGTTACATGTGTATATCTTGGTAACCGCTGCATCAATTTATTCCAAACTTGGCACAGTTGTTGGTCCTGGTACAGCATACCAAATGGCCGAAAATTTTTAAAATCGGACAATAACCACGCCCACATCCCATATAACGGTAATTTCGAGAAATACGAAATCCTCGATAAATCAGTAAATATTAAAGCTAATTTATTCAAAATGATGGTTGCAACAATTCTTTGCCAGGAAATACGTTTATGATAAAATTTTGGAAAATGGGCGTGGCACCGCCCACTTATGATCACGTATTAATGTTCGGCTCCGCCCGAACTTAGACTTTCTTACTTGTTTTTCAGTGGGTTCAAGTTAACATTTCCCAATGCTTTGTAGAGGTTCCTTGCAAGTGCATAAAAAGTGGGTGTTAGAGGGTTAAAATGTTCTAAAGGCAGGAAACTTTCGTCGCAAAAGCAGCCCTTGATAATCGCTGGAAATAACAAGTCTTTAACAAACTTAAAATAAGGGAGAAATACAAAAAAAACTGGCTTTTTTTACATTTAACCAACACCTGAGCCAATAATGAATTTTATCATTTACATGGCAAAATTCGTTGGAGGGTAGGGATAATTTCAATAACTAATTCAAAAATTCATCCACCGAAACTTGAAGAGCGACAATCAATCAGCTTACCAACAATGCGCGCTCTTTATTGAAAACCCCCAAATTTTGCGCTTAAACAACAAACTTTAATTTTTATCTAACTTATTCCAACTAATATTAAATTCAATCATAATAATTGTTATAAACACGTAATAAACACAATCGAGATTGCTCCGAGTTGTACTGGTCGTCAATTACAAGCACACCAATTAATTAATTAATTAAGTGCGTTCACAATGGCCCGGCATTCCGATGCCAAAATATAGAAGCAGTCAGTGAAAAGAGCAATTAACAAAAACAATAAAATCATTTATCACCACAATGCCGACACTCTTAATTTATTTGCAACTAGAAGAACGTAGCGCAGCTGGAAGCTTCTTGAAGTTGTTGTGCGCCACAGCACGTACAGGCAAATTGCTTAAAGTAATTAACGCTTAGCATAGCAGCGTCGGAGAAATTCGTTGTGGCAGTTTGGATTGAAGACTGTAGTGTAGCAACTTCATTAGACAAGCAGCAAAAGCAGGTGGTGGAGCGTAGCCGCGCGCGCACCGTTTCGGGCTATCTGCCACCGAGAAGTGTGAAAATTAGTTAATTTTATAATTAGTCGCGGAAGGTAATCAGCATAATTTTGTTAAAAAACAACAGTTTTCAGTTAATTTGAGTAAAGGAACACCAGACAATTTTAAGTAGGGAAAATTGAATTCAGTAAGGAAGTATTTACTTAGATATGTTAAAAAAGTTAAATTCGTAAAGTTTGGCATAAGTTGGCAAAGAAATTTTAAAACTAAGTTTTAAAGCTTCATTTGCTGATATTTCACTTTGGTTTTAATTCGATAAAGGAATGATAGCTTTATTGACTTCCATAACTAATGCAAATATATATATCGATATTGCATACAGCAAAGAATTCAGAAATGCATACAGCTTCAAAAAAAAAACTTAAAAAAATCGATACAAAAGATACTTAAAAAAAAATCGATACCAATTTTGATAAGCTCTTTGATTATGGTGACTGATTCTATTATATATCGACACTGAATAAAACAACCAATCCAGAAATGCATCGACTATAACAAAATATCTACTTAAAAAAAACTTGTAAAAATTTCGGTGAGCTTATCGATAAATATAGTAGAATTAATTGCGATTTCTAATGCTAATTAATTTTGGATTCATAAATATATTTCTATCGAAATCAATAGAAATAGCAACAATTTCATTGTCGGAAACATCGATTAGTAAATACATAATACCGTTCAACAAAAATATCGATAACAAATCCTTTAAAACATCTATAAACGTAACGATAACAATATCGATAGCCTATCTAAATATAATGGGAACGAAACTGATAACGAGTACTGACTACTATGCAGTAGAAAGTCAGAATGTCTTTCGGTGCTGCTTTTTTTGTTGCGAGGTATCTGCCTAAAGCTCAGCCTAAAGCTCACCCTAAGGCTCTCGCAACACTATAGACCTCTGCGTTGAGATTCAGGATAACGGCATAACGTTTCTTTGCGACTTGTCTTACTTTGTATTTTTTTATTTTTTTGAGAAATTTTTTTACAGCATCGCAGAGAGGAAAAATTGGAAACGTATACTTATGTCACTAGCCTGGAATTAAGCTCTTTGGCAATACTTACAGAAGCTTCACTTCCAAATTCGAGCTCTTTAATATACTAATTTTTTTGCTCAAAAACTATAACGCAACCTATGATGTCTTACCGTTTCATCCCAAAATACAGGCAACTTACTATAGGTGTGATACTCCTATACCAAAAAAAAACATTTTTTTTTTCAAAATATGTACATAAATGTATTATTTTGCCTTTTTTAATATTTTGCTTCACTACCACATTTTTACAACATTTTTCTGTGAAGAACTTTTTGGAGAATGAAACTTGAACGATAAATAATTTATCCCAAATCATACTATCGGCTTTACCATATTCGCAGTTTTAATTGTAAATTACTGTTTCTTAACAAGCATAAAGTTTTGACGTAGAATGCGTCTTGCGTTTCGATAAGGAGGCTATGCTCAAATGTTGTAGTTGTAATTTTTAGAGCTTCACGAAAACGCTCATTGCACGAGAACTAATGAAGATATATCTCTAAATCTATCGACAGATTCATTTTTGTAAGTAACCAATTCGGTCTCTGTTGTAGAAACAGCGGTAAATATTGGCTTATTTTGGGATCAATTGTGAGCCTTTAAAGGCTTCTAGCAACTTACGATTTGCAGGTTAAACTTCACTTTCGGGATATAGGTTCTTTGGAGTAATAGAAATATTATCGTGTACAAATTTTATATAAATATTGAGCATTTTAATGCAAAATATTGTTGAAAAAATTAGCAATTTTTTTGTTATTTCCAAAATGCTCGAAAACCGCTCGAATGATTTTCGCTTTGTTTCCTTTAATAAATAAATAATAAAAAAAAAACTTTTTAATATACAACGCTTTTATAAATGGACTAAAAAGTTGAAAATAATACTGCTCAGTCCCATAGAATTTGTTTTGATAACTTTTGATTTTGAAATTTTAGCAAAAGTCATTATAAACAATCTATGAAATTGAAAATGAAAAGCGTGGAGCGCATGCAATACAAAGCATTCGATTTAATTGACAATAGTCAAACTACATAACGTAGACCTAAAATTTCTACAGCGAAAGTAGAACTTTGAAATCGATTTTAAGCGGTCGTTATTCATATACCCACATACATACATTCATATATTACTTTTCATATCAATTCAAGTGTATTACATGCGCCCCACGCTTTTCATTTTCAATTTCATAGATTGTTTATAATGACTTTTGCTAAAATTTCAAAATCAAAAGTTATCAAAACAAATTCTATGGGACTGAGAAGTATTATTTTCAACTTTTTAGTCCATTTATAAAAGCGTTGTATATTAAAAAGTTTTTTTTTATATTATTTATTTTCTACTTTTTAGTCCTGTCTGAATA
>NW_023458565.1:11136650-11149306 GCF_013731165.1 Rhagoletis pomonella
TTAAAGAAATGGCGTGTCGTCTATTTCCGCCGATATGCGTGTATAAACCCTCCTCAAAGTCTAGCCAAAAAGCCAGCAACTCACACAACACGTTCCCCAGAGCAATTCGCTCGAGAAAGTGGTACCCGGCACACGTAATACGCGGCACACAGCACAACAATCCGCCAAAACAGGCAACCCGGCCCAAAATTACCACCGTAGAAGGCAGAAACCCCGAGCGGCAGTGCAGGAGCCCAAGAATTACCCTTAAAACGGCCACAGGAGCTTAAAAAGACCAACTGGTCCCCAACTGGACTAGTCCCAAACTGGTTCCCAACTGGTTCCCGGACTGGTCCCTGACTGGTTACCAACTGGCCCCACGAACTAGTTACCAACTGGTCCCAAAGTGGTTACCAACTGGTCCACCTATACCTCAAGTGGTCTACAAGTCACTTCACTTACAAAGCATTCGATTTAGTTGACAATAGTCAAACTACATAACGTAGACCTAAAATTTCTACAGCGAAAGTAGAACTTAGAAATCGATTTTAAGCGGTCGTTATTCATATACCCACATACATACATACATATATTACTTTTCATATCAATTCAAGTGTAATACATGCGCCCCACGCTTTTCATTTTCAATTTCATAGATTGTTTATAATGACTTTTGGTAAAATTTCAAAATCAAAAGTTATCAAAACAAATTCTATGGGACTGAGAAATATTATTTTCTACTTTTTAGTTCATTTATAAAAGCGTTGTATATTAAAAAGTTTTTTTTATATTATTTATTTTCTCCTTTTTAGTCCTGTATGAATAAAAGTTTGCAATAGATATTAAAATAATTCAACGATATTAATAGAAAGGTGCACACACATGCATTTACATATGTATGTACATACGAACGAGCACCAATTAATTTTATTTAAAGATATGACGTGTCGTCTATTTCCGGTGTAGCAAACGTAGTACATAGGGCGATATCTAGATGTCATCTACCTCGCCCTATTCACTACAGCTATCGCCCTATGCACTACTTCACTACAGATGTCGCCCTATTCACTGTGCTTTTTTATAGGAGCTTTTCAAAGCTTTGCTTTGTGGTGTCGGACACACAACATTGAAAGCTTCTGGATCCACAACATTGCAAGTTGATAAAAGCGTTGTAAAAATTCAAGATTTTTCCTTTCATTTATATATGGGAAGTATTACTTTAAATCTTCTAATCATGTTTATTTTATTCAAATATATGGGCATAAATAATTTGCATACAAAATCACTTCGTCATCATTTTGCAAGGACGTGCATGCGCTGGAAGTGAGAGAAGGAGACAAAAAGTATGTGTGTGTAGGTATTTAGGCTTTTGAATAACAGATGGCGCAATATTTATAAAAGGCAAAGGCGAAGGGGAATATGTAGATGACGAATATGATAAACATAAAAGTAAAAACAAAGATAAATATAAAGAAAAATATGAGGATGAGGATATTGATAAAAGTAAATATGAAAATAGAGGAAGAAAGATTAAAATAAAGGTAATTATAGAGAAAAGGATATAGACAGAGACTCAATCTGGGGACTATTTCGAGATTTTAGAGATTTTCGGAATTCGCGGGACTTATCGATATAATAATCGATATTTTGTCGGTTTTTTGTCGATATTTTTTATCGAATTTGTTATCGAAATTTTTATCGATAATTTTATTTAATTTGCTATCGATATTTTCGAATTTTTTATCGATTTTGTTACCTATATTTTAATCGATTTTGTTATCGATTTTGTAATCGATTTTTATAGATTTTGTAATCGATTTTGCTATCGATGTTGTAATCAATATTTTTATCGATTTTGTTTTTGATTTTGCTATCGATATTATTATAGATTTTGGTATCGATTTTGCTATCGATATTATTTTCGCTTTTATTATCGAAGGCGCTGGACTGTTTCTTTTCAAAATATCACATTTTATAAAAAACTATTTTTTTCAGTTGGTTGGAAGCCACTTTTTATGGTAAAAAATATACCGTTTCAGCTGCTCTTTGCAGTCTAGTAGCCACAGTAAAAGTTGGAATAATACCCTCATATATAATTTGAGAGATATATGTACATATGTAAGTTAAGGGATTTATATATATAGAAATTAGGGTATAGATAAATTTAAAAAAGTGGTCCCATACTAATTTGGTTTAGATCCGATCATTGAATCATGAAATATATAGATATATATTTTTTTTAAGTAGTTTTTTTTGCTAAAAATTACTTGTTTCATAAATATCGTTTTGGTTTAGTTACATACCACTAAAAATTTTACCCCTATTCCATTTTACAGATTTTTTTTTTTTATATTTAGTAGAATTAAGAAACCTTACCTCTCCAAAAATCCCTTAGCTTTTAAAGGTTACAGTTTCTGTCTTGGAAATAAAGTTTTTTGCTGGGAACACTGATTACCACCCACTTTTCGCTTTTTACCATTTAAACCCTTTGGTTTTAAATTTCGGCGGAAACCATTTACACTGCTATTAATTGGACCATTTCAATTTTGGGTAACTTTCGCAAAGGATTAACAGCATGTAAACATTTTTTTTTTAATCGTTTGCTTAAGTGTTATGCTTTGAAGTGAATTAAATTTTAAGGTAAAACTTTCTTATCGTTTTTTAATTGCGTTTGATGTAAGCATTACTGTTAGCTACCGTAGTCGCATGCTCTCACATACATACAGACATAAATATATATGTATGTGTGTTTGTGCATATATAGGCAACACTACATCCCAAAAAACAAAAAGAAAACCAAAAACTTCGGCTGCTTATTAAATTCCAATTAGTTAACTTTGAATTCAGTTCAATAACTTCTTTTACGAGCTTTAGGCAATTTCCACCACCCACCAAACTTCCGACAAACAATGCTTATTTCCGGTAGAACACTTCCTGTGTGTGTGTGCCAGTACGGGCTCGTTTTTTACTTTTGTTCTTTGAATATTCCAGCGCTGTATTTCTTCTATTTAGTAAATACACAAAGTAGAAACAAATAACAAACAATGGAATAAAACTTTTTCTATAGGGAATTCTAATTATATGGAATATGCTTTCATTTACATATATATATATGAAAGTATATACATACTCACAAATACATACATATGTACGTACAAATATGAATAGCGTTGTTATTCTTAAATACGAAGTTCCGAAGTACATTAAAGCTGCTCAAATGCGAATGTCTGTAATCGTTCATCGGCTTTAATTTGGATTTAGTTAAGTATGTTTTCAAGCTTCTATAGAATTAGCAGAAATGTTTTGATTTCAATAGCACAATACACAAATTTTCAGAAGTAGCGCAGCTTATTGGCAAAATTCGTGATTTTTAGTTCGCGTTTTAAAAGCTTTAATGGGCCATGGCGCGCGAGATTGGAAAATAGATTGCCTGTGAAATTTGTGAAAAAAATAACAATTTTCCGCAGGCATCAGTTTAAACTGTATTGAATGATGCTGACTTCAAGAAAATCCATTTTGATTAATGAATGAATAAAGGTTGTAAATTAACTTAAATGCACTTTACAGCATATTTTCTATATATTAATAATATTTAAAATATTGATGTGAGACACAATATACATACTTATGTACTTACATAAGAAGCAGCTAAACAAAGATCAAATTAATGGCGTTTCAGCGAAGCCATTTGCATTTTTGTGCAAAATTAACGAACAAAATATTCAATAAAAAACCTTTTGAATATCGGAAAAAATCAACGCAAAACATACTTATGTGAGCCACTGTAGATATGTAGATATTCGTTGAGCAATGCGCTGCGACTAGGAGATCAATTGTGCCTCGAGTCAAGTCAAGTTCGTAGGAAAAACTAATGGCTGTTAACTCTTAGTACATGATTAAATAACGAAGCGAATGATATAAAGAGTTGGTAACAATACATCTATTTACTGACTCCACTCTACTCTAACACATCATGGCAGGGTTTTTGTGTTTTTAATGAATTGCCCTATTGATTTATTTATATCTTCTAATAATGTTTATTTCAACCAGTAGTGCTATTGATTGTTGCTATTATGTACACGATGACATACCCGAAGACACAGACGAATGGGAAGACAAACACGAAGATGAATATGAGGACGAATACGATGTCGAGGATGATGACGAAAACAAAGACGAATATGAATACGTTGATGAAGATGAACTTGACTACGAATACGAAGATAGATTTCCATTACTATTACCATTACCGTTACCATTACTATTACTATAACTGATATCATTGCCATTACTAATATCCAATTACAATTACAACTACCATTAACATTATCTACAATTACCAATAGCATTGCCTTCAACGTTACTCATAGCATTACCACTAAAATTAAAATTAGCATTACCATTACCTGCAAAACGCCGCGTACTTTTAATTTAAAACTTATATGTATCTTTAAATTTGTAAAATAGTGTTTCCTGCTGGAGGTTTTTTTTTGACAAATTGACACGAAATATGTTTTTTGTCGTTTTTTTATGATTTCTAAGCATCGAGAGTAGAGCTCTCGATTTTGTTCGCATATTTTCAAACAGCCCGGGTATATGAGCAGCGAGTACTCGCACACTTGTTCAATGCTCATTACTCGAAAATTTTCGAGCATGAGCTCGAGCAATTCGAGTTTTTTCAAGTAATTTGAGCAATGTGTTTTTTTATTATATAGACATTTTTGGTAGCAACTTTTTAAATTTTTCAAATTATTGATATATAATGCAAAGATTGTTACATTGGTATTTAATAATATAATTTATTAAACATGAATTAGAAAGCAGCTGCTGACAAATACAATTTACAAATTTTCTTCTGTTTATGAAATTGTTCAAAAACTCGAAAATTTTGAACAAACATTTGAGCAGTTGAGCAATGAACGAGTTTCGAGCGAGTATCGAGCTACCCGCATTGCTCGATACCCGGGTATCTAGAGCTCTAATCGAGAGAATAGGTAGAAATTTCCGCCAAAAAAAATTATATGCCTAATGTACGTATGTATGTACATACATACATATGCTTTATTTTATCCCACGCATTCTGCGTTTAAGTTTAGCGACTCTGGGTCTGATACAGCCCGCATGTCTAAACGAAGACAGCTGACTGATCCTTTTGTTTTCTTTTTGTTTTTGTTAAGAGCTGGTCACCTCTTTTGTTTTATGGAAGCGCTGATCTAGAGGATGCCACTTGATGCCAGTACACGTTTTGTTAAAAAAAAAAAATGTGCAATGCAAAAATGCCACCAAGGAAAACGAAACCTTCCCCTTCTAGAGTAGTCAAAGACAGTTGAATTTATTTTTCGGGCTGGTTTAAACTTTCGGACAAATTAATGTATTAATGAAGTCACCCATTAACAAAGCTTCAATACAAGATGTCACGCAAACTGGACGCCAAAGCAGTTGAATGAACCAACTCAACGAACCGAGTAACCGCGTAATGTATGTGTGTGCTTTCAAATCACAAAATAAGCTCGAATATATATGTACATGTACGTACATTAAGGTGGTCCACAAATGCATGTGAAAAAGTAAAGTCGTTATTTTTATGCTCCACCTCCTAGGATTGTTGTATACCGAAAAAATATACCTCTATTTTTTTATTTAAAAAAAAAAAATATTTAGAGGTGATCGCTACAAGCGCCTAAAGTTTTCCATGTACATATTTTATATGGAAAAAAACAACTTTTCATTTCTTAGAAATGGTATAGAATTCTTGAAAAATAAATATTTTTGATCGACAAACTCTGATTCCCAATAATAATATCCAATTGTTTACTTAACAATTTTTTTTAAAGTAACTTTAACTAATAGGTCCGCCAAAACCCCCAAAAACCCCCAAAAATGCAATGAGGGGACCAATAAAAAATTGTTAGTATTAAAGAATGTTTAATAAACAATTGGATACTGTTATTGGAAGTCTCTGAAGCGAACCAGAGTTGATTTTCAAGAATTCTATACCATTTCTACGAAAAGTTGTTTTTCCCCATATAAAATACATAGACAACTTTGAGCGCTTTGAACGACCTCTATGTATTTGTTGATTTCAAAATAAAAAAATGTGGTAAACGTCTTTTCGATATACAACAATCCAAGGGGGTGGGAGCATTAAAATTCCGACTTTACTTATTTTGGTCCACCCTAACGTACATACATAGTTAACATATCAATTTTATCTTTTATTTAGGTACATACATACATACCCTGCAGGGAAACCGCGGACTAGTGAATCAAATTTGTAGTTCCGTACTAGGTCTTTATCGCCAAAAAGGAACTAGGCCGATAGGAACTAGATCCCCACCAGTCCAAAATCGGCGAAAAGTGGTACTTTTAAAAAACTAATTTATTTCAGTTTTTTCACTAGAAATCGATATCTAAAGTGACGAATTTAGAAATGGTTCGGAACTATAGAAAAAGGGATGCACAACGAACTAGATCTTATTTGTCGAATTTAGAACTAATTCGGAGCTATCGAATAAGGGATGCAGCGGGGGGCTTGTTTACTTTACATAGATATGTGTTCGGCGGCTTTTTCGTTCAAATACGCTTCTATTCTGCGCTTCGAAGATGCTTTTTCATAGCTTGGTAATACAAAACTAGAATTTGTGTTAACATTTCAACATCTTGGGACCGTCTGGAAACAAGAAATAACAGCGAGCACCTCTGCAAACTCAGCTACAGCTAAAGGTATGTAAACGTACATGTCTTACAATCATTCAAACAAATTTAATTTCAAATTGAAAACACATTTCCAAAATAACTTAAAAGCGCACACACGGAAGAACCAAAAAGATTGAAAAATCATAATACTTTTTTCTTTCGTCTGTCGATTTCAGAACTGGTTCGGAACTATAGAATTTAGGACTAGTTCGGAACTATCGAAAAAGGGATGCAGCGGGGGGCAGTTGACACTTCCTAGGACATCGCCATGTTAAATTCGCCAGTTGCTTGCATGCAAAAGAGATCTATCGTGAACCAGTACTGGGTCTAAATGTACTAGAAGCGCCCCAGTTCAGAACTAGAGATTTTCCCCACAGGGTATGTATTCGCTTGCCACATAAAGGTTTTTATCATTTTGACCACTCATTTCCACATTTTATAGACTGTGCTGACAATGTGAGTGTCCACTACCGTTGTTGTTGTTATTATTATTTTTATTGTCCTCTGCCAGTATGGCAGTTATACTCGTTAGCATTATGGTTTGTTTACGATGCTATTGACGTTATTGTTATTATTCTTTAACACACTTAAATGGCGAAACATAAAGTAGCATGCAGTAGCAGCATTAGAAACACAACAATAACAATAACAGAGCTGTGAAGTACATAAGTACTTCTCGTGCGTCATCATAACTTTCAACACTCATCATTCATCGCCCGCTGACTGCGATGGCGAAGCCGACACCATTGTACATAGATTTTAATGATGGCGGTGGCTGGTTGGTTGACTGGCAGTCATCCCCGTTTTTCTTTTTTTTATTGCAAGCATCTGCCACGGGCTGCAGCATCGAAATTTCGTTCATGCCGCCTCCCCTAGTTGCAAGAATGCTTTTATGTTTTATTTGATTTTTATGTCAATATTTGATATTCTTCTTTCCTCGTGCCACTTCTGTTTTGCTATACAGCTCAGCGTTCGCAGTTTTTCTTCTATTCTTGTGTTTGTGTTTTTCTTTTTATAGACTTGCTGTTTTTTCTCTGTCCTACATCCGCTAGTTGTTAGTTTTGGCTTCCGTTTCCTCTTCCCATGCTTTCATTTTCCTAAACGCTAGGCTGCTTTTGCCGTCTTCTTGTGCTTCTAATTTTCTATCATCTTTTCATGTCTTCGCAATAGCTCTTGCTATTATTTACACTTGCAGTATTTCATTAACTTTTTGTCTTATTATGCACATAAATAAATAAATAAATAAATTTATAAGTATACTCTTTCTATGACTACAATATTGTGTTCTCGTTTTTCGGCCAAGTTTTTATTTAACAAACAAAGAAATAAGAAATCCATTAGTCTTAAGTGCCCGCCGATTTTTGGCCTAGAAATGTGCGGGATAAACCTTTATGCACGAGATGATAATGGAGTGGTTAACTGTAATTGGAGCATGAAGGTGCGAGTGAAAGTTTTATGGTAGAGGAAAGTTCAAAAATGTCTTCCAAGGCTTGCCGAAATATGCACTGGACTTTCGCAAAAGTTATAATGCCAAGTGATCGTATTGTTTTCATCAATCTTTACCGTATACTATACTTCTAACTGTAAAAACTAAGTGCTCTCACAAACACACAAAAAATTTGATGGGGTTGAATTTCAGGTAATTCGAAAGCCCAAGAACGATAAATTTGTGGCATTGGTTAGATTAAGTTTCAGTGGCTGCCAGTGACCCCACTAGCACACCAAGGCCCTTAAGATTTTGGAACCGTTGTGATACCATCAAACTTTTGTCTTCTTCTGGCTCTTCTTCGTCTATGCAGCTTCTGCAAAAGGCCCTCCGCATGCCTTCCAATGGCTACATGGTTGTGGCTTAGTCCCCTTTTCTCAGCATTAGCAAGAGGTCTTCCTGATAGCCACGAATAACTTTTGAAAAAATTCCCAAAATATTCGGAAAGGATCCTGAAAATGTCAACACGAGCAACTATGAAAAGTCTCCAAAAATCTCGAAACTTCTACAAAAAATCCAAAAAGAAAACACAAAGAAGCAAGAATAGTCGAGAAAAAAACTCTCAAGGATTCCTAAAAAGTAAGTCACAAGGAATCAACCAAGGTCATACAAAACAATTCCGAAGTATCTGAAAAAATCTCAAAAAGTCAAAATTCGAAAAAAAAAAAACTTTTATTTGCAGTGCATGGAAAAACTGCATATTTTTATAAGTTTCTTTTTTACATCAACACTCCTCTTTCTGGTATCTTCCTAATAAGACTTTTGATATACCTAAAACTTGCTACTATACTTGGCTTCGGTCTCATTAAATTCTTCGAAAACTCTCGTTTGTCACCTTAAATATCGCACTGGATATCACATGAGTCCAGCTCTGTTTCTCATTTTGCATTCAGATAAAAAAAGTATTTAAGCACGCCTCATGGCTTGGATCTCAGATCGAAGAAGAGTCTATGGTTTAAGCCAGTTTTTTGAAAAAAAAAAAAATACAACATAATGAGGCTGAAATGCCAAGAATTTCTTTCTGCTTTCCACCTATTCTGAAATTTGCGTATTTAGTGATTAATTTGCTTCCAGTAGTAACCGATGCTCTCATGTGGTATGGTCTTGTACCTATGTAGACCCGCTTACTACTAGTCCCTGCCATGAAGGCGATTAAAGAATGCAAGAAAAATAGCTAACAACAAACCTTGAATATGTATGGAGGTGCATAAGGACAATTCTCACATAATCAATCCGAAAGCACATGGTCAGGTCACGGAAAATTATACCCTGACTTCCACACCTCACTATAAATTAGCAAGTCAGGAGTGAAGGAAACCAGATTACGTAGCGGTGGCAGTGTGAGATCTCTTTCATTCAAGGATTAGCGAAATCCCAGGGAGCTCTCTGTTCAAATTATACTGGTTTGCTTCAAATTGATTTTAGTGTCAAAGAGAATTTTTTTAGTAGCAATTAGAAATCGAAGCCCAAACTTGTCCTGCTGTGTACAGCTTTTATAAGACAAATTCAAACTTACGGTGCATTGGTATGGTGACCAGCACTGAGTGATCAGAACAATGCCAGTAAATGAAGCAACATGCAACCAGCAGCTAGTGGGAGTGCTAAAGGAGCGACTAAACCTTATCCTACATATGCATTATAAGTGGATTTGCATCATCTGCAATCGCACTCAAAGAGTTGTTGTTTCAACTTGTATTCTTGGCGAGCGTTTGAGCAGGAAACAATCTGGTATATATATACCTCCAGCGCTAAATTTCACAAATATTAGCCGGGGAAATTTCTTTCACGGCGTAATAAGAGTAGAGCAGAGTAATCGAGCAGCATTCTATTAGAATCTGTATTAGTGGTGCGTTTTATTGTGATGGAGTACAAAAAACAAACCTTTTTTAAGAAAGTAAAGCTGCATTTCCCACACTGGCATCACCGATGGCAAATTTTAAATTAGTTAGGGACTGTAAGTATATATGTATGTTAAGCTCGATGGCCGAATCAATAGATATCTCACTCGTGTGGGTTGCCGGCCATATAAACATAGGGCTGACGTATTTATTAGGGCCGGAGCATCTCCTTACAACGCTAATTGTGTTCTAAGCCAATGCTGAGGCAGCACTAATACTAACTAACCAACCTCCAGCAAGATCCTACATGGCATTATTGCTTTAGTTTGGTCGTTTGGAACTTAGTGTCTGCCCTGTTAAGGAAATCGAATATGCGCAACCTATGATAGGTCAGGTTAAACTGGCTGCAGGTTGACACAACAGCATACTAAGGCCCACCATCGAACCCGCTGTGGTACCAGAAGTGATCTCGTTAACCCCTTTCCTATACAAAACCAAAACTCTTTCTCATTGCGAAACATTCGCAAAGTAAATAGATGCCTTAATGACTCAAGCTTCTCCTTCTCTCTGTAGGTTTTGGAGAAGTAGTGCCGAGCCTCTCCGCGTGCGTACCTGGAGTGATGTGACCGAACAGCAGACTCGTAGCCAAAAAAAGAGTTTTCTTCTCTGCTCAGCATTAGGATCTTTTCACATCCCATTCCGGCTACATATGTATGTAAGCTTTGCCGCGTTACAGACTTCCAACTGTTTCCATATTTCGAATGCTTCGCAGAAGAATACGTGTATATTGAAATTGCAGGCAGCGAGCGGCATTCCCAACCACTTCCAAGACGGCGAAAGTGGAAGGGAATTCCCCCTCCTTACAAGCTCATCCGGCATCTATTTGCTTTGTATACCGCTGCACAACCAAAGCGAGGAATCTAATTTAATCGCCACATTTCCCATTTTTTAAAGGGAAATAAAGCAACAAAGTCTAAGCGATAGAACTTAAAGCTGCTACTTCTGCGGACACTAAATCTCCTCATTTGACTTCGTTCGCTCTTCTTCTCACAAGCGGCATTCCTCCCAAAAATTATTTTCAATACCGCAAACGTTTGGAGAAAATCCAGTTTTCGTAAAAAGTCACTAGTTTTATAAGCTCAATCTGAACCCTTTTTTGAACGCACTGATGTTAATACATACCAGGAGTGCCAGTTACTTGTCGAAATTCGACCACTTTTCTAGTTTTTAAGACCCTTGGAGAGGGCAGTTTAACTTATAAGGTACACAGTTACTTATCGGAAAATCTCCTGCTTTGGAACTAAAATATGACTAAATTTTTTCAAATCTTTGAAGGTGTTTGGAGGACTTTGGCAGGACTTGGAATTGAGTCGATATGAAATTCAACCAATTTTGAACCATAAAAACTCTCTTCTTCTACAAATACATTTCCGACGGTGTTATTGGTTTTGAAATCGGTTCTGTAGAATCGCCAAATGAACGGAGATAAAATTTGTGTTAGCGTATTAATATACAGATAACCTCGGGGGGTCTTCACGTACTGACTTGCCTTAATTCAAAAAATTTTGTTAATTCGCTGAGAGTTGCTTTTGCAATAAAAAAACATCGCTATTTCAGTGACCTGATGGACTAAAAGGATCACAAATCACCTACGTTTAATTACTTTTTGCACTCAGAGAGGCTAGCGAATGCTTTGTAATTCAGTAAAATTTTTATTGTAAAGAAGAAATTCTGGTGGTTTTACGAATTAGTTGCTGTAATGCAGTTATACATAAATACTTCGCTTTCACTCAAAAACTACTTAACGAACTAAATGTGCTTTCAAGCTTTCATTAAACCTTGTTTTCTGCGTAATTCGATTCAATCTTTTTTTGTGTTTTGTGTTCAAACAGCAAAGTGAATTAAAAGTAAAAACTGTATTTGCCATCAGCAAGGAGCCCATTATTCCCTCTTAACCGTATTGTTCTACAATTAAATAGTTTTACACTTTTTTCGCTCATTACAGGATGTACCTTCGCACCAGCACCACCACCCACCCACACTGACCGCAGCATTGGTGCGACAATTGTCTGCAAGCCACTGCCGTCACTACGTTTAATCACCGAATGAGTGAAGGAAGATAAAAAATCAAAGGGATAAGAAAACGTAATTTAAAAATGGCGCACGAAAGAGTGTGGACAATGACGACAAATGAAATCCGGACGATGAATAGCAGCAGTAGTGGTGAGTAGTGAGGAAGATGAAGCGAGGAAGCAAAGAAATAGCGCAAAACGAAAGAAAGCGAGGTGCAAAAAAAGATAAATGCACAGCGGTAGAAAAAAAAACAGATTGCTTTGCAGGACAACTGTAGCAATTGTACAGGATATAGTGAGCGAACAGACACATTGAGGACACATAAATACATATACATACACACATTGCGTAAGCGTAGGATTACTGGACAATGTCAATGCGGGACGCATGTGGCACTTGCAACACATCAAGTAAATTCCTAGATTGTCAACCAGACACGCCCTACGGCGACGAAATGTCACCGCTGACACCACATGGTTCAACATGGAGACGCATATGTATGTATGTATGTATGTCGGTAGTATAGCCAGCAGTCACACCAATGCCAATAACAACTACATAAGCGACAGCAAAAAATGTTAAAA
>NW_023458565.1:11149406-11189460 GCF_013731165.1 Rhagoletis pomonella
ACCAATGCCAATAACAACTACATAAGCGACAGCAAAAAATGTTAAAATGAGAACCCACAAAACCGAAAAAGCTGAGCAAAGTGCAGTTGCATTAACTGGTGCGCGCATACACACACGCACACTCACAAAACACTTGTACCCAGCAAATAGAAAAATGAAATTATCTTAAGTCTGGAGACATTCTTATTTCCTACAACCGAATCTCCACAAAATTTTCAAACAGGTAGAGATTTAAAATTCTCTGATTCATAACCTTCAGCAACTCTCCATTAAATTTTTGAGCCTTGGAGACTTTACTGAATATCATATTTATAACTTACATCGACTCTCCACTAAATCTCCAAACTTGAAGAAACTCATAATTACCCCTGGTAAAATTTTTTGTGAATTTGATCAAGTCTCCAAATTTGAAGATATTTAATAGGACTTAAGTTGACAACTGCATTACTTCTACACTAAATCTCACATTTTCACCAGGTCTCCAAACTTGGACACTTTTTGTGATACTTAACTTGATAATTATCATCATTTCTAGACTTAAAAAGATATATCACAATGAAGCTTAAAACTATTATTAAATATTCTCTACGAAATCTTCAACCTTGGAGAAATCTATCTCCAACCCTGAAGAAATTTGTAATTTTCATTATACAAATTAATAAAATTTTACTAAGTCTCCAAATGTAGAAAAGTTCAATATTTCTTAAGTTTGTAAAATTATCAATTCTTTACTAAATCTATATTCTTGGAAATGAAGGAGCAAATTTCGAGTTGATAAGGAATTATTCTCTAAAAAATCTCTCATTTTGGAGACCCTACGAAATCCAAGTTAATTTCTACCAACACTATCCGTTAAATAACCAGTCTCAGAAACCTTAATGAATTTCAGATGACTTACATTATCTGCTAAATTTTCACATGTGGAGAAATTTGTTACAGTTATTCTTCACTAAGTCTCCAAACTTGGAGAAATTCAATATTTTCTAATTTTGCAGTAAACATCAAATCTTCACTAATTATCTACGCTTGGATACTTAAACGATTTCCGACATTATGTCAAACCATTCTCCAATTGCTCTCCAATTTTGGAGACTTAAACGAATCTGAAGTTGATTCCAAGCACTTTCTCCACTGAAATTTCAATTACATACAGCGGACCTTAATGAATTTCAAATTGATAACTAACACTACAACAACCAAATTTTGATTCAACTAATAACCTCTAAAATTTCCTGCGAAATCGCTCCATGTAAACACCGTATTAGAAAAACGTTAGAGCTTTGAGAAATTCATAAACGTTTCCTCTACGCTAAATGTTTATTGGGTAGCAGCAAAACAAGAAAACATCACTCCAAAATAGAAAGGAAAACAGAAGAATGATATAAATTGAAAAGACACTAAAAAAAATCTAACCAACAGTTGTGCGCGATGGGTGATCCAAGCAGCTTGGGTTTCAATGCAGAAAAATTAAGTGGAAAAGTGACCGGACAACGAGAAATAAGTGTCCGGATGAAATGAAAACTCTTCACTTACCGCTAAGTCCAGCAGCCCCAATATACAAAAAAAAGAAAATGTCAAGTTAAGAGCTAAGCGATAGCAGCAGTTTGACCTCAGCTGGCAACCGCAGGCAGCGTACCGTTACATGCGCAGCTAGCTATACACTTTACTTTTTCATTCGCTTTCACACTTTCTCACTTCCTTTCTTTGCAACCTCACCGTTCATCACTTGAGTGAAATTGAAGTTGTGTGAAAATTTAATAAGGACTAAATGTGGTTACAAAAAAAAAAAATACGAATGTATGTATGTGTGTATGTGTGTAAGCCAGCTTTGAGTAGGGTGCAACCTGAAATTGGGTGTTGACCTCCAGTCGCAAGGTCCGCTTGACCGTCGCCGCGTTGCGCTTACCTTAGAGTCAAGCCGGAATGAATGGACAGGACTTTGCTTGTAATGCGATTCATTTTGCAATGATTTCGTGATTTTCTGACACTTTGTGGATGTCGCAAGTGCAACAATAGATTGTTGGTGAATGAAGAAGAAAAGTAAAGCGTCATTGTCGCTTGTCGCTAACGTTGGATAACTACCGGTTACAAGGCAAACGCTTTCCTAGTGCCGGAATGCTTTAGTTTGCAAAGAAAACTTAGAAAATCAACAGTTGAATTGACTCTGTCAGTGAACCTGCTATCAGCATTAAAGCCAAGTTAAAAGAGAAAAGGAAAAAATAGAAGCTGTTATTTGTGTAAAAGTGTCAGCAGCTATAAAAAGTAGTGAGTGAATATTGGTGCAGCATTAAGTAGGGATCGACCACATACACCACAAGGGTATGTATATGTATGAAGGTGTGTATTTGAAATTGGAACTGAGGTAAACTTATTGACTTTGTAACGATTGCAGCAGATGTGCTTCGGAAAGCTTGCACTTTTAAATTAGTTTGTAGGAAATATTCATTTCGATCTTACAATATTATGATTGTGTTGTGTCTTTACAGAGATTTCTGCAAATAACTTTTCTAAGTGAGCAAGTTGAGGGAGTAATTTGGATATGCAATTGCTGTAGCCACTAGTTATTAGGGCGGAAGTATCTACTCAAAAGTACTAAACTTTCAGAAATATAATCTGCGTTACTTAAGAACTTCTGCATTCTAGACATATGTGTATATATGTATGTATGTACTAGTGATCATGTGAACAGTTGAAATCTTCGAATTTAAGCACCAAAATGTGGTGTTCACTGGGTAAGTACTACATAATGTTGAAATCTTTTCCGAATAATGGTATTATATCTTTATCTAGTAGTTGTAAATAATTCTTCATGTACACATATTCATTATTGTGTTCACTTACAGTGTTGTTGCAGCAGCATCACTTTTGCCGATTATTCGATTTTTAGCTCTGATTGTCCAAACGCAATTCTTGATCGACTTAAAATATTTCAAGGGTTGTGACTGGACATCGTGGCTCGAAATGAGAATTCTTCAATACCAGCAACGGACAACGACGATTCTAGGACAAAGAAAGTGCAGAAATTTAAGTTTAGTTAAAATTTAAATGAATACAGGAAGTGGAAATCAAGATCCTAAGATACTTAAGCTGCTATGTATATGTACAAAATTTGTAAACTTATAATCGAAGATAGAAATAAATCATCGGCAAAAAAATGCGATTAATTTGAGAAACAAAGTGTTACTATGGTGAGTCTGTGATACTTTTTCATTAAATTTAATGTCGTTTCGAGCAGAGACCGTAATAGTTACAACTTTTATTACCAAAATCGCTCTTTAACAATAATTTTTTGACTTTTATTTAATTACTCCTTAAATAACAGTTATTTCTAATTTTTATTTTTTTTATTCCAAAATAACAATTATTTTTGATTTTTATCTAAATAGTCTGTAAATAACAGTTATTTTTTATCTTATAAATAAAAGTCTTCAATAACTGCTATCTAAGGCATATAATATAAAAATCAAAAATAACTGTTATTTGCAGATTACTTATATAAAAATCAAAAATAATTGTCATTCGAAAATCGAAAATAATTGCTTTTTTTTTTTGCATAAAAATTACAAATAAAAATTTATTTTTGATTCTCGGTAAAAAAAAATAAATCGATTGGTATGTATCAATTAGTTGTATAACATTTCTTTCATAGTGAATTTTTCTCAAAGGACATAAATAAATAAAAATGTGATTCATGGGTTTCACAATCCATTTTCCCAAGATATTTTCATTTTTATTGCAAAACAAATTGCGAATAGCGAAATGAGAATGTGTTTGTATAAAATGGGGTTAGGAAATAATGTTACTCATACGCCATATCGTACATGTCGTACTCATACATGGCGTATGAATAACATTTTCCCTGTTAAAGTATGTTTTTTCTTTTTAAATTCGGAATGCAAGCATAAGATGAAATATCCTTTTCAAGTAACTTGTAACTTTAAAGCTCACTTCATATTTAAAGAGTGCATTAAAATTTATGATTATGTCTAAAGTAAATCAATTTATTGTCGGTTTTAAATTGATTTACAACCAAGAAACATACATACGTCAAAAACCGATATTAGGAATGCTAGACTTTAGACATAACTTTATTTTCAATCCAACCCTTAAATACAAAGTGAGCTTCAGAGTTAATGGTTACTTCAGAGAACGGCCCTTAGTGGAGAAGGCAAATAAAATGTGTATGGTCTGAAGAACCATGTGTGGGACGACACGTCATGCTTTGGCAATAAAATATCCGACGCACTCATGCGATTAGAGCTTCCTCTACTTAGGCATTCATGAATTCTCTTACGCTTTATTAACACATCCAACTGGTTATACTACCAAGCGAACTGACAGGATCGAATTAAATAGAGAAAAAAAAGTAACAAAATTCTCTCGAATGGCACTTGGCCCGTTAGAGCAGCGCGGGAAAATTTCGTGAAATTATTGGTTACCAAACCATCTCAAGTCACAAAAATAGTCGCTAATTGATAGTCTCAAATTTAGTGACATTTATCCAAGTTAAGTTTCTCAATGGCAACTTTACATTTACAATTCGTAATTTAAGTCATTTCATTAATACCAGATTTTCAGCAGTTATTTGAATGCTTAAATACACATTTTTATTGCTCATTAAACTCACTAATCTGTCATACCATAAACGGTTATCACTCATTAACCACATTGCAAAGTGCAAAAATCACATACAATTCGTTAAAGAGGAAATACAGAAAAAACCAGTAAATAATGTTGTCAATCATTATGGCCAGTTATATGGCAAAAATCTCTCTAAAGTGATATGAAATGTTACTTTAAAAGCTACTTTTTAATAGAAACATTAGGCCAGTGAGTGCAAGAAGTAAGTAGTTGGAGTGCATTGCATAGATTAAGAGGTGCAGGGTGTTCGAAATCGAGATTATTTAGAAGATACTTTGACTGGTTTTTATAAAGGGTGTATGGAACTTTACATTGAATTACGTAATTATATGTAAACTGAAAATTGGCTTTATTAGAAAGTGTTAGTAGTGCCGCTGCAGATAGCGTATTCTGCAAGTCGATTTTCCGACCACTTATACCAGCAGTGTATCTCGCCAATGGTCCGCCCAGTGTTGTCTTCCAAGGATGCCACAGATTCTGGTATGTTAGCATAAACTAATGACTTCACGGAAGTCTAAAGCAAATAGTCTATAGTGTTAAATCACGGCATATCGTTGGCTAAGTATGACATGTGGCGCCATCCTGTTGGAAAAACATGCCTACAGTCAACATTTCGCTTGCCCTTGACAGTAGCGTCCTCAAAGTGTTGCCGCTTTGGTAATTTTTAACCAAAATTGGTAATTATTTCTTTATTTGTCAAATTTCGTAATTTATTTTGAAACTTTTTCTATTCGGTCCTACATGACACATAGGTGAATACAAGATCAGTGGCATATTAACCGTAAAGGCAACATAGGCAAGTGCCTAGGGCGGCATAATTTAGGGGCGGCAAAATTTGAGTTGAAAAAAAATTTGAATTGAAAGGGAATTTCTAATGCAATAGGAATAAATTCAGGCGTGGCCAGCGGTGAACAATCAAACACATTCTACTCTAAAATGTGTATTCATCTTTATGACAACACGACATTCTATCGTCGGTCAAGCTTTCCTTATTCTATGAGCGACGTGATAACGAAAACATAGCCAAAGAGCTTGGCCTATCTAAGGCCCTCTAGCATTCCAGAACATACTGTGCTGCAAAAAAAGTTGAAAGCCGGACCGATAAATCGCTGCACCAGATCTGTCCTACATCCTTGATTACTTTATATAATAATATATAATAAAATTCTGGGATGTAAAAAATAACTTTGAAACTGCATTCTTGTCTTTTAGGGGTCCTATAATATTTCGGCCGCTGTGGTGTAGTTTTAAGCAGTGTGCGCTTCCATTCCACAGCAGCTGGGTTCAAACCCTGGTCAAAGCAACATCGCAAAAAAAATATAGAAAAAAGTTTTTTTCTTAACAGCGGTCGTCCCTCGGCAGGCAATGGCAAACCTCCGAGAGTATTTCTGCCATGAAAAACAGCTTCTCATAAAAATACAATCGCTGTTCGGAGTCAGCGTAAAACTGTAGGTCCCTCCGCTTAGTGTGACAACATCAAGGCGCACGCCACAAATCGGAGGAGAAGCTCGGCCAAACACTAACATATGTGTAAGCGCCAATCTATTATTATTATTATTATTATAATATTTCAAGGCTCCTTCGAAATTATTTCCTGTAGGCGAGAGGCCTCGGACATTGGTGTATTCATGATTTTATTCGGGAGCATCTTACCTGTTTATTGTAGTTACCAGTCTCACTTTTTTCCTGTTGAAAAGTTTCCTGACAAGATAACGCTTTACGTTCAGTTACCAGTTCCTGTCAAAATTACTATTTCTTCGTACCAAATTACGAAAATAACACCTTTACTGAAGCACCCTTTACATAACTGCTCGACATTTTACTGACCATATTGTTCAACATAACTTTACAGCTTTCTAGTTGACAGTGTTTTCATGCTTTCGCCAGCTTCAGTTTTAATTTTAAGTTGGCATTTTATTACGACTGTTGCACTGATCTTCCTCTTAAAGCCATTGCATATTTTAAGACTATAAAAGCATTTGGGATATGAAGTACTTCAAAAGAGGATCCTTCACAGATAAAAAAGATAGCAAATTTTATGACACCACACAAGTCACGCTCTATGACAGTGTCGTATTTGGTTCATTTGTAGAAAACTCCACCAACTTCATGTTGGTCAGCAGTAAAAATTCGGTGTGTTACTAATTTTTTATTTTTTTTTCATCATGAAGCAGCAATGACTTAACCACAAGCATTCGTGTGAATACTCACCTCCCTATGAAAGAGGAAAATATCTGAGGGAAATAAAAAAAAAAAACCTAAGCTTTACATGCTTCACTTTTTTATGCTTTTCTGTGATTTCTGAACTGTGTTTTTTTTTGATTTTTTTTTACTTCCGACCATTCGTTTTCCAACATGATTTTCACTTTGCTTGTTCCCTTTATCCTGGTATGTATTTATTTCACTTGGCCATTGAAGTGCATATATTCTATGGAAAGCATTTGAAATCGCATACTCTCTTAACATAATGGAAAACGTTTCACAGGTTTTATGGCAATTTCGTGTTGTCGAATATGGATTGCTCACTTTCATCGCCAAACAAAGTCAAGTGCATTCGCACATATAAAAGTACTCTGTTTTTTTTTTTTTTTGAGAGTTTTGTACTCTTTTTTTAACGCAAGTAAGTTAGCCATTTTCGCTACATTTTATGTCATAACACACTCCAATTTTCAATGAAAGCACACATGTATCTTCAAAAATGCATAAAAAAGTCGTGAAACGTACGCAATACAAGAAAAAGTGACAAGAAACCATGTTCGAAGTGGATATGCTATACATATATGTATTTAGATGCTATTCGGATACCAAGCTGTCACCGGATAAATATGTATGTATGTACTATATAATGTTTGAGTATGTTTGTTGTTCTTTCACGCTAAAACGTCTGCATATGTTTGAAGGAAATTTCGCACGCAGTTGAGATATAAGCTAGACTAACATATAGAATATTTTTTGAAGAGAGCTGCCATCTTTTCAAAAGTAAAAACTAATTAATTAATAAGTTAAATAAGATATTACAACAATATGGATATCAAACTAAAGGGGTCCCAAACTCTTTATTCGAAAAAAGTTTTTGATGGGGATGCCAGCTGTTAAAAATATTATAGTCATTTAATTCATAAATAAATAAATGAAAGCATCACAACCTTATGGTAATCAGACGAAAGCGGCTCAAAAATGAGTTATTTCAAAGTATTATTTCATAGGGTTGCCACTCGTTCAAGAAGTTAAAATCAATCAATCTAAATAACAAGTTAAAAAATGTACATAATTATGGGTGTAAAATCCAAAGAGGTTTCATTAAGGTTTCTTTCAAAAACATTTTTAAAGGGGCTGCCACCTGTTTAGAAATTCAGAATCACTTTAAATAACATGTTAAATAAAATATTTTAATATGGGTATTGAATGAGTTGTATTGAAGAAAGCTTTAAGTCTAAAAGATTTCCAAAGAGCGTTGCCACCTGTTGGGGAATACAGAATAAATTTAATAAGAGGGCTGTTATCTGCTTCAAAATTTAAAATCAATTTAAATGCTTCAAAATTTAGACAAAACATTTAAAAATTGCTATCGTGCCAGAGAGATTTTAAGAAAACTGTACTTATTTTGAAAATATTTTTTACGAATATTACCACCGGCTTAGGTATTTAAGATCAGTTTAATTGAGAAATTAAATAAAATCACACTATGATTATAAATGTGAAAGTTTGTGAGCGAGTGTGTGAGTGAATTCGGTATAGAGATGGCCCTCTTCTTATTTGGCGCTGTAACCGCCTAAGTGATTTTTAGCCGAAATAGCCTACGAGTTGAAATAATGTATAGCATGTGTTGGTGTTGGTTGATTTTTCCGATAGGATGATAAGATGATTTATTTCAGAACGAATTTCCGTTATCCCTTGTCAAGTTTGGTTTGCAGACATCAATAATGTATAGCATATTTTGCAGCGCCGTTTCCACCTGCATAAAATTATACTTATAATTATAAGTTCAACGAAATTTCACAATATGTGTTCCATACGAACGAAATTGAAAATGCGATTTAAGAATTTCAATTCAATTGTTTTATCTATTAAGTTTAATGAAGTATTACAATAAGGGTGGCCATACGAAACAAAAAGTGCTGATATATGCTTTTATTGAGACACAAATGAAAGTAATTTAAAAAATGCACACATCTAGGGCTTATATTCAAAACCTGCTATCAGCGATTTTCATAAAAAGTACTTTCTGATGTTAGAACTTGTCTGAAACTTAACTGCCATCACTGATATTAATATTAACTTTACAAAAGAGTAGTAAATTCTTCGAACAAGCGATATACAGGTCAGCATTAACCTCAGTGATGACTTCCAAATTTCGAATAAGTTCCCAAAAGGAGCGAAAATATCACGATTAGTACCGAAAAACCTTGAAAAGTCTGTCACAAAAAGTTTTAGATATTCCGAAAAGTCCGTAATTTAACACGAAGTCACAAAAATTACCGAGAAAATAACAATGAGTACCGAAAAAATTCGAAACGATTTCAAAAATCCAAATATATTCCGATAAAATACAAAAAATTGCAAAATAGCTAAAAAAATCATGAAAAGAATAGAAAAAAAGGTAAGATTTTTCCGAAATGACCCAAAGAAATGAGAAAAAGTCTCAAAAAAGAACCAAAAAAGTTCAAAAAGTCCATCACAAAGTACCGAAAATATTCGATAAATATCAATACTTCCCGATGAGTCCTGAAAAAAACACATCCGAAAGAACCCAAAATAAGCCCAGTAAAACTCCAAAAGAAAAAACGAAATATCCGAAATGCCGCGAAAACTAGCTGAAAGTCGCGAAGTGAATCCCGAGAAAAGTGTCGTGAAATCTCGAAATGTCCTGAAAAATATTGGAAAGTTCCCAAAAAAAAAACCAACACAAATCTCGAATGAATCCTGAGAAAAGTGTCGAAAAATCCCGAAGGAAATGAAAAATATCGAAAATTCGAAAAAATTCCACGCAAATGTCGAATACGTCCCGAGAAAAGTTTCGAAAAACTCCGAATCCCTTTATTGTTTATTCAATATTTAAGGAAAACAGCACAAATTACCAGTTGGTTTCTCTTCTAAAAATATCAGGAAAATTTCCATTATTTTTGCCATAGAAAAAGCTAAAGAAATTATAAAGATCAAAATTTTAAAAGTCTTGGCGAAATTATATTCTACAACGAAAGAGGATTCTAACGGCACTTTCCGTAAATGAGCAATCTAATTTTTTAGTATGTCTTTTTAATTTAAAAATCTAGAAACAAATTGGATTAAATTCTCTTAAATATAGAGGAAAATTTCCCAGGGAAAGTTACAGCACAGTTATAAATGAAGTTTCCCTTATTTTCGCTTTCGCTTTCACACTTTTTAGGTAAAGTCAACGTGCATTCAATACTTGAGGTTACACATATGCTATCCTAATAGAGAGATTTATATACTCACGAAAACATTTGACTATTGTGAATTGAGTTTGAGATTTTAATATTTGACGTGCAGAATTTTTGAAGCTCAAATAATATATAGTTTTTTTTGTTGTTAAGTTGAATGCCTTTGAAATGAGCAGAGCATACAAATTTTTGCTATTTTGTTTTCTAATTTTTGCTTTCATTTCATGCGGAAGTTGCTTTCCCACTCAATTGCGCAGGAAAGTATGCTATTGAGAGTTACATAAAATGGCCACAGAAGCACAACGAACCAATTAAAACAAACGCAATTTTGCATAAAACGTGAGAGGCACGCGCGCATGCAACGTGAATTGCTCAATGCATAGCAGGGATGGAAAATCAAATCGTCAAATTGTAGGTACTTAATCTTGGGCGAAAAATTTTACCTAAAAACCTTCACAATTAATATGCAATTTTTTTTTAACATTTCACATCACGTCAAATCTGTTTAACAGTACGAAAATATGGCGTAAATCATCCATACCTGATTTTGTGATTCACCTTCTGAAATACTTTAAGCTCTGTTCAAACTGGAAGAACTTTTCGAAGCCAAACAAAGTTTTAGACAAGACGAATAAGTTTATATTGCCTCGACCCCTGTCTACTTGCTGCACCAACTAGCCACCACTCGCTGAGATCTCTTTTCACTATGCTTCTGAAGCATTTGCTCGCCCACACCCTCCCTGTGTGTAAGCCAGGCTCTAGCATTCGCTTGTTCTCTTCGTCGAAATATTGACTCAGGTTGTGAGAGTTCTACTATATAGTTTTTGTAAATCAATCGATATACTCTTATTCAGCCTTAATACACTAGTATATTCAGACTGTCTGAAACAGGTTTTTCATGGGCGAGAAGCAATTTCAGACGCTGAAAAATGTGGTATGACTTTGGTCTGAAACACACACATAGAAAAATCTCTTAACCGGCGTTTACTCAGCCGTAAGAAAGAAGAAAAAAGATAATAGTATAGCGGAGAATGAAAAAAAAGCAAATTATCTCCTAGTAACAAAGAAAAGTGAGCACGGCACTGTTGGCAGCATTCATTCGAAGCTATAAAGAACTTTGTTTACTTAGGAGCCACCATACTGTCAGTCAGAGATCAAACGAAGCAAAATTCTTGCCCACAGGTGCTTAGTTAGTCTTAGCAGGGCCTTATAAACGAATAGAAATCGACCATAACAAATCGCTGATCATTCTTGTCTACTTATATGACATAACAACGTAAGACATGCCTGATTGAGAAGAGATATGCTCGAGTGCATTCGAGATAACAAATCTGTACCAGTTTCACGGCCAGGGTTGCCACTTTGGTAAGTTTTTAGCAAAATTGGTAGAATAGAATTGGGTTGGTAAAAAGGAAAATTTTTTCTCATTTTGGTAGACTTTTTTTAATTATTTTTTTTGAAAAACAAATTAAACTTTTCGTTCCCGCTTCATTTTTTTTTCAGTTATATTCGTAATATAAATTTCTTTCAAAAGGTGTAGTTTACCTTATTGTGCTAATTTTCGAACGCTTTAATGCGCACTTTTTATATACATACGTATAAATGAACATCGATAAAAAGCGAACATAACAGTCAAAACTCATTTTACTGGAATCCCGTGGAGCTTCGATTGAGAATTAGATTCGCGTGAATGGAATCTGTCGGACCGGAATAGGCATGTATCCGAAGGTTGCCATTCGCACGCATCTAATCCTTTTCACTTTCACTTTTGACAGTATGGATCGGATTAGATCCGTGCGAACGACATCCGTCGGATACCGTAATAGGCATGATTGTGAATATTAAAAAAAAAATCCACCAAGCGCTTTTTTTAATCACTGTATTTGGCAATAAAAACTCCAGTTAAAGTTTTTTTGAAGTTTCGTTGCTTCCTTTAATTTCATCACTTTCGCTTTTGGTTGAAGGAAACTGAGAATATAACATTAATATTATCTCAAATAACGTAAAATTCGTAAAATAAAAATTTAAAAAAACTATAGTTTTTGTTAAAATAACCAAATAAAAAAGTTATTGGTAGTTATTTTCCAGATTTTCCAGATTTGGTAGATTTTTTTCAAGTGGATGGTAAGTATTTTTTTTTCGTCAGTGACAACCCTGTTCATAGCTCAAGAACAGCCCAGATGACTTTGCCTGCTCTAAGGTGGTATAACTACAAGGTGTAAAAAAATTCCAGGAAAATTTATTTAGCTAAGATGAAAATGTACCGAAAATGCTATACATGTATCGAATCTACTTCCAAGTTATAAAAGAACTGAAAAAAGTACAATTGTACCCACTTTTCCATCACTGATGCATACATATGCATATACATAAACACAAATCTACATTCGTTATACACAAGAGTACAAGAGTAGCAGAAGGAGAAGAGCAATCAAACTAGCAGAATAACAGCAACACCAAAAACACTTCAAACGCAAAAGCAGTAAATGCAGATGAAGCACGACAAATTCCCAAACGAGCACTCACCAATTTGCCAATGCCAAGCAACAATAAAATTTATAAACGCTGCAATAAACGCAAAAAAAAATAAATAAAAAATAATACACCAACCAACAAAAAAAAAACAACAAAGCAATATGCGCTCTAACTTTGCACTTGCCACTTTTGAACTTTCCAACATGCAACACGCAACATCAAATGGTGGCAAAGCTCGGTGTTCAACAGCAACTTTTTGCGATTTCCGTTTCGTTTTTCAACACGAATGCAGATGAGGAATTTTTTTATTATAATTCTTTGCTCATGGAAAATTTAATGAAACTGCGCAAAAATATTAATAATAACTATGTGGATGCACAAGGGAAAGGCATGGTGTAAAGTGAAAGGGGGCGGGGGGGGGACGTGGGAGTTGCTATTCGTAACAAAGTCAACGGCAATTAAAGTCGAAAGAGCGTAGTGAATACCCAGAATACCCAAAAGCGATTAGTGCATAGAGACTCGAATGCAAGCGGAAGCCTGTAGAATGCAGTTATAGTTGCGGCGTGAATGAGTGCATATACACATATATGTATGAGCGAAATTGCACACTTGTGAAATGTTCTTAATAGATTTTTCCTGGAATGGTAATTGCAGTTAGCCACATGAAGTTGTTGAGGATGCGCAAAATAAAATGTCGCATCAACTTGTTGTCCGCTTCAGTGAGTTCCTTGCGAGTGTTGATGAAATATAAGATGAGCCGTTTAAATCTTAGTCTAGCAAAAGCATAGTGGCTGATAATAGGGGTTCGATATGATATAATGGGCTCCTAATACATAGATAGTTCCCGGTGAAGACACCTTTTCGAACCGAGAGGTGGCACTTAGCCAGCTGCAGAAGCTCCTCCGACCGCTCAGCACTAACCGAGACGACCATAAGCCCGTCTGTCTAGGAATAGTCCGAAGCAGCCCCTACTTTTACCCACCCAATCGGGATAGCTTACCTCGATGGTGCCCTTCCTAACTAACTTATCAGCCACGCAGTTTTTTGCAATACCACTCGTTCTGGAACCTAAATCAGTACTTTATGAGCTAATGGCGGTTAAAATATTGCAGCAGCCTCACTCGGCACGTCCTCTAAGAGTAGGACTAGTCTGAAATGGTCCGTTGATTTCAACAAGAGCGGCGCTTTTCTCCGGCTCTAACTTGTTCTCTAAAGTAGAGTTTACCAGTGATTTTCACCAGACAATGACGCCCTATTTGCCTAAGTTATGGTTTCATGTAGCCAAAAAGTTACCACATCTCTTTGTCATGGCGCTTTCAATTCAATACAAGGCAACTGAGGTATTCTTTTTTCATAAAAAATTCACCCGACGGCTGCCACTGGAGTCAAGGTATTTCTGCAACCGGATTTAGCAGAAATTTTCGCCAAACTTAGTCAGTGATTCCAGACTGACTCGAGTTCTATCCAACCAGTGCTGTAGCTTCGGCGATTTAACCCTGTTTTGTTGGGCTATTACTACTAACCGTTGACCATCCATGGAGCATCACCTAGCAGCCGGGTTGCTCCACATCCGTCTGTTTTGGGCTGGCTCTGAGTCTAACCCCGTACCAGAAATCTATTTGTTCTACTAACTAAATGTCGGTTATTTAGCAGCAGCCGCCCACTCAATGGATGTATCCATTCATGAACCTTTTCTAGTCTTAGGTCACACAGGACGATTTGCTATTCTGAAGCCTGTTCAATCCAACAAAATCGTCGCGTGGTGAGTTTAAGGTCGACCCAGTTGGGATAAGGACAGGCCTCAGGCCATTCATACCTTGGAGCGCCTCCAACGTAGGCTCATTTTAGGGAGTCCCCACTAGCCACGCCGTAACGAAGATACATGTTAGCAGAACGATATTTCTACACACACACAGCTGAAATCAAGAACGTCCAACACTATCGGAACCATTGCCCAGCCTTAGCTAAACTGAGACATCGATGTCTCTCACAAATCTGCCCCAATTTCCCGGGAGGGCATTGCCATCAACTTAGATATCCGGCAGCGGGTCTGAAGACGTGAACAGAGCTCTTGAAGACTAGCATCTTTACCTCGGGTGAGAGTAAGCGTTGACCGACCGTGAGATGCCTACCCACACCAACAGAGCTCGACAATTTTGTAGATAAGGCCAGCAGTCGAGTGACCAGAGGAGTTCACAAACTTATTTAACCTAGCGCGCGTCCTGTTTTCTCTAACAATAAATTTGAGGGGGCCAGCCAGCAATCGTCTGCTAACTCTACTTTCCCCCAGGCTCTACTATTCTCGTGCTTTACATGCAACTTAATCCCACTACACATCAACATGACTTCCATGAACTTCACAGCACCACCACAGCATTGAACGCCATCAATCCAAAGGTAACTCATGGCCTTAACCGAAACCGCATCTTCGAGATAACTGTCCTAGTAGCGTTTGATTTGTCGAATGCTCCCCAATCTAATTGCGTACATTGAGACATAGTCTGCATCCATAAGGACTAAAGCGGGGAACGGTAGATTATATAAGTGGTCGACAGTCAACTTTACTCGTTGGAGATGAAATCTCCGAACCAAGAATATTTAACAGGTTTGGACGCCTACTACTATTTAACATCAGCATCTCGGAAGTTTCGTCTTCTCATTTGCTGGCAACGGCTAGAGATTGGCGCCGCAATGGCTTTAACGACCTGCGTTTTGTTATCGTCGTTATGCTTAGAAGGATTCAGTGTTTCAATTTCGTTGGGAAAAAGTCAAAGCAAAAACAAAACCAAACAAGTAATTTTTTAGCAAAAACCAAAACCGACTTCAATTCTCATATAAAAATTCAAAATTATCGGTAATTGTCGGATCTAAACAAAATTATTATGGGACTATTCTAGATTCTTTCTGATGAAATCGAAAAATCGGTTAACATGGTCCAAAGTTACGCGGTGACATGCATAAAAATAAAAATAAAATTACGCCTCTGACTTTGAACATCGAATTCGTAGGTTCGATCCCTGCTGAAGTCTAGAAAAAAAGAAGTCTGATGAGGAGATGTGGTGATCTCCGAAATAGTGCTATAACTTCTACCGCTTAGACTTTGTTGCTTTTTCTATTTTTCCTAATAAACAATCGTGGTACAAAGCTCAATAAAAATATTAAAAAAAAAAAAAAATAAAAAGAAAAAATCTGACGAACAAATAAACTCCTCCTTTTTTGAAGCCGGTTAAAAAGAGATCATAAAACAGTGCAGATCAAACGTTTCCGAGTCAAAAGTTCGCTGATTTAAGCCACATGAAGCATTTCGCACGCCGCAAGCCAAGTGACTGTGTTGAGCTGTGATTTCAGTTGCCATCCAATGCGCTTTACTTTCAGCACTCCCTCTCCCACTCCCACCCACACACCACACAGCCACAATTCTCGTATACGCTAAAGGATATTAATTTCCCAAAGGTGTTTTGGTTTTGCACACGACAACGCGACGCAACAATAGCAACAAAACCCACATTCACAGCGGCGACATTTCACTCTCAAGCAAAAACTTAACAAAAAAACAAAAACGACAGGGAAGTGAGTATGAGAAGCGGTGGCTCGGTTGGAACGCGGCTGCAGGCAGATGACAACATCCGAATGTGGCATACATTGTGCGTAGTTTTGAAACATTTGGTGAACGTAAGTGGTGATTGCAGCCTTAACTGAATTTGCCATGAGAGACAAGTTCATGCCGGCAGAAGAAGTGGCAGACGCAGTTGAAATGAAATGTGTTGCGAAGCGAACATTTCTGCGTTTGGTCATCAGGTGGCTTTAAGTGTGACTGGACTGTGGATTGATTAGGTCGATAGAGACGTACAGACGGTTCGGAAGAAGTCAGCTGGAAAAAAATTTGTATTCCTATTTTCAAATTGAAATTCAATTTCGCTTTAAGCGGGGCGAAGGAAGGTAGAATATGTTCTAAACTTTGACTGTGGACAGGCGGTCTCACAGACGGTCGAGCTCATGGCGAAGAAGACTGAAAAGGCTATGTGTGTTTATTTTTAATAACAGTTTTTGGTACCTTACAATAAAAATTTATTATTTCGACATTAACAGCGCACTTCTGGCAACTGTTTTTCCACTCATCGAAGTCTTTCGAAAACCAAAAGACTTTCGTAAGAAAATTTCCAATTCTGGTAGCTATGTATGTTGAAAGCTCTTTTCGTTCTTTCGAAAGACTAAATGAAAGAACGAGGAGGTCTTAGCGTTATTCGGTTTTTCTTTAAGCAACAAGTTTTCTAAAAATTAAATATAAAATATATAAAAAATTTTATAAAAACAAGTCAAAATTCAACTAAAACTAAATAAGAAGGAAAAATAAAATAGACGATTTTCTAAAAATTAAATGAAACTAAAAAATATATTTTCCTTTTCAAAACAATGAAATCTAAGTATTAAAAAAAATAGCTTGAAAAAATTAAACTCCTAAATATATCAAAAAAAAATATAACCTTTCTTTTTAAAACCATAAAATGTAAAAGTTAAAAGAAAATTAAGTTAAAATTTAATGAATAAAATAAAAATGAAATAAGTTGCTAAATATAAAATGAAATTAAGCAAGAATAGTTTCCTTTTAAAGCAAAAAAATTTAAAAACAAAATTAAAAATGAATAAACTTTCCTTTTTTTTGCGACTTTTGAAGCAGTGCTAGCAAAATGAGTATGCTTTTTGTCAAAAGATCTTTTCACCATGAAAGTTGGCAAGTGTGCATTTTTTGTAAGACCCTCTTTGCAGAATAAAAATTAAATTTAAAATAAGTGTATATACATTTTTTAACAATAAAAATTAAAACAAAACTAAATAAAAATAAAAATAAATAAATAAAATAATTTTATAAAAATTGAATCAAACTAAAAAACGTACTTTTATTTTTAAACCAATTAAACCCAAGAAATAAAAAAATTAAGGTTAAAAAAATTCAGTTCAAAAATAATATATGTTCTTGAATATAAAAAATTGGTGTAAATAATTTTTCTTTTTGAAAATATCAAATGTAATAATTAAAAGAAAATGAAGTTAGAAAACTTTACCAGTAAAGAAAAATAAAATAAATTGCTAAAAATTAAGTAAAATTAAACAAAAAATATTTTTCTCTTAAAGTAATAAAGTTTAAAAACTAAATTAAAAATGAAAAAAAAATTATTTAAAAATAAGTTTATAAAAATTAAATGAAATAAAAAATATAAATATATTTTTACTTTTAAAAACAAGAAAACCTAATATCCAAAAGAATGTTTTAAAAATTTTTGAAATACAACAAATATATTTATATTTCTGTTTACTATAAAAAAAAATCGCTGCCCGAGGACTCGAACTAGAGATGGGTGTGGGATAGCGGGACCCCCGGTACTGATTTAAAATTGGCCGGGATGGGCTATATCGGGAAGATCTGTAAAAATATGGCGCGAACCCTCCCGCCAAAATTCTTTGTCGACACTCCCGATAAAACCACAACCCCCGCAAATGCACAAAATCTTCCTTAAAATGGTGTTTGAAATATGCACTTTTCTTAAGCAAAACAAAATAATCGGAAGATATCAAAAATCGTTAAAAATATCGATAACAAAATAGATAAAAATAACGATAACAAAATCGATAATAAAAATTGCTTAGAAAATCGATAAAAAATTGATAACAAAATCTTTTACAAAAAAGTATCGATAATAAAATCGTTAAAAACATCGATTACAAAGTCGATATAAAAACTGATTATTATATCGATATGTTTCGAAGATATCGATAGCAAAATCGATAACAATATCGACTAGATTATCTATAACAAAATCGATAACAAAAGCGATAAAAATTTTGATTATTATATCGATAAGTCCCGAGAATCCCGAAAATATCTAGAATCCTAAAATAGTTTACAGATTGAGTCTCTGTCTCTTCCTCTATCTTCATCTTTACTTTTATCGGTGTCCTCACCCTAATCTTTTTCTTTATATTTATCTTTGTTTTTACTTTTGCGTTTATCATTTTCTTCATCTGAATATTCCCCTTCACTTAAGTAAAGTGTTTAAATTTACATTGATCTTTTAATTTTTTGCCTTTATCTTACGCATATATTTTGTTTGTTTTTATTTTTAACTTTGCCTTTATTCTTTTCTTTATCTATGTACGTACTCCCCTTTACTTTCATTCATGTATTGGTCTTTTTCTAAGTTTTATTCTTTAACTCAAGAAGCACTTGTTTCAGCCCCAACCATTTCCGTTTACCATTTCCGTTACATCATTTCCGTGTGCAATTTCCACTGAATTTGCCAATTTACTCCCAACCAACTAACCGCCGCTAACGGAGTTTCACTTCAAAAATATTTTCGTAGAAATGGTATAGAATTCTTGAAAATTAATATTTTTCGTTTTCTTCAGCAGACTTCCAATAATAATACCAAATTGTTTATTTTACCATTTTTTAAAAGTAACTGTTTTGTTTATGTGTTTCAAAAACCCGCAAAAATGCAAAGGGGACCTATAAGAAATCATTAGTATTAAGAAATGGTAAAATAAACAATTCGGTATTATTATTAGGCTCCTGAGAAACAGAGTGTTCCGATCGAAAAATATTGATTTTCAAGAATTCTATACTATTTCTATGAAAAACTGTTTTTTCCCATATAAAATATTTTTTGATTTAAAAACAAAAAAAAAAACAGGAGTATATTTTTTCGATATAGGACAATCATAGGGGATGAGAGCACTAAACTTCGATCTTTACTTTTATATATACATATAGATAAAAATATGTATATTTCTCTTAATATAAGCTTTGGTAACTTCATAAGGAATTTCGACTTTGAGCCTTTCGAAAGAGAACACTACACTGCGCTAAACAAAATGTCTTAATCAGGTAATAAAAAGCAAAAACATAATTAATCTTTACAAAGAATAACTATTTGATTTATCAATGCAGAAGCGGATTTAAACCATTGCAGATAGAGTTTACCCTTCCTTAAGATAGTAGATTTACGAGGCCATAAACTTATAAAATTTGTATGCTTTGCAAGTTAAGATGACTGTACCCTTAGGGATTTTTTATGTTATATATTTTAAGTTTTCGTGCCATAAATACATCGATTAAATTGAATCAAATTTATTTTATTACCCTACCCCATGTAGAAGTAAAGAATTTGGTTGTTCTGCTTCATTTATTTAACTCAGGGTGCATAGGTGCCATTTAAGAAGAAAAAAAAAACTTACAAAAACAACTGATTCAAACGGAATGTGCAATTATACATAGTTATACGCGTATTTATTGCCAATGCATTTTCGATTAACTATAGTTTATAAAATTCGAAAAAATAGCTTAACAAAAGCTACTTTTATTTGATAGAAAATCCAAGTGGTGTGAAAAACATATTCACCCGTTGGCACTGGCAGTACTTCGGTTGCCATGTGATTGATGTGACCCAGAGGTAGTTTATCAACGATTTCATCTTGCTGAAAGCGAAATTATTTAAATAATTTTAGATGTATTTATTTATGTATGTAAGTGGTTTATATGTTTATCCATCCATGTATGTATGTATGTATATAGCAATATGATTCAAAATAGCTCACGACTTACCGGTCCATATGGGCAACTTCTATTTATGGTCGAATATTTCTCGAACCAGCTGTGAAAGTATTTAACAACAGGATTATTGCGTTTCTTTATATATTTGCATGCGTCGATGGTGAAATTATATAAAAAAGGTTTATAGCCATTAGCTTTACGTAGCAAGGCGAAGGACATCTGAAATTTTCAGATTTTTAATATTATTTTGATTTATTTTTCTTAAAAATTTGTATTTTCTCTACATACCGAAATATTGTTAACTGGCTCATTTCTTGGAAATTTTGCACGTAATGTCAAGTATTTATAAGTGCGATTAACAGCCTTTAAACGGCAAAGGGGGAAGGTCAGGTAAGATTTGTCGACTTCAATGCATTCGACATTGGTAAACTCCACCGCTGGCATTACAGCAATCTGCATAAAGTTTATGATGTATATGTATATAAATGCATTCTGCTGTGTTGTGTAAGTTTTTCTGCTTTATATTAGTATCACTTACAATAAAAATGCTGCCGATGATCGATGCGCAAAAAATACGTTTCTTCATGCCTACTGCTGGATTGACAATGGCGTATAGCCGCCAAAAATTTAATGACTAGAATCAATAACTAAATCTGTCAGCCGTTAAGTAAATGTATTAATTTACATATATTAATGGATTTTCATCGAGTCAGCGCGCAGCTTAAGTGGTGGACATTAGTGCGTATAACTTTGACACTTGAGCCAGAGTTCGTTTCATAGAGCTACATTTCTAGCCATAACATATGTGTATAAAGGTACATACATACATACATAACATGTAACAACGGCCGATTCAACTGTACTAAGTCTGTCAAAGTCCAAATCGGCCTAATAGCAGCTACCGAACAACGGGCCTAAATATTTCTTTCATATTTTAATGGAAATTTCATTGCAGATGCATAGATATGTAACAACACATTATTACATTTTAATTGCTTAATTTTATATTATATCAGGTATATCGATTTGGTAATCAGTAATTAATTTATTTTCCGCGCAGTAATGGTGGTAGTGGTTTGAAGTCGTATTGGAATTGAACTCTATTGACTCAGAACTGAAAATATAATAATGACTTACTAACACATATGCATGTGTATATCGTTACCTTAATATAGAAAGGCCCACTATGACATATTTGTTTATATACGAAATGGTTGAACGGCTTGAAAATAAGGCGTGAGTACGGCTTGACAAAGCATTAGGCAATTCATTTATATAGAACATAAATACAAATAGGTTAGGTTTGAAATTAAACATTGTTTTAATTTGTTCGTGTCCAGTAAACGTCTTTTTCATAACTACTTCGGGAATTGCTCTCGTTACGAGTTTCGAACTACCCCTAAATGATCCCTAAATACTCCCAAAACTGGCATGAAGTAGTTCTGATGTGGTTCTGAAAAAGGTCGCGAACTTGCCCCGAAAGAATCCCGATCAAGTCTTGAAACAAGCCAGAAATGGTCGCCTTCTAGTTCTAAAATGATCCAAAACTATTCCCGAAATGTTCCTGAACAAGTCGCGTAAGAAACCCGAAATGGTCCTCAACTAGTATCCGAAATAGACCTAAACAGGTCTGGAAATGGTCCTGAACAGGACCTGAAACCATCAAAAAAGCCGTGAAACGATCTCAAACAAGTTTTAAAATCTTCCCAAAATACTCCCGAATTGGTCCTGAACAGGTCTGGAAAAGATCCTGAACATGACATGAAATGGTCCGGAAATACCTATTATGAATTTTCACGGTTGAAACTCATGCTCGCACTTGTTGAATCACAATATGAGGAAGTGTAAACAATTTTCAGTGTACACTTCAAAGCTCACTCTTACAGAATTCAGCCTCAGCGCCAGAAATAATCCCGAAATGTTCCTCAACTTGTCGTGAACTAGTCTCGAAATAGGCGTGAACTAGGCCAGAATTGTACAACATATAATACATACAAATTTATTTCATTGGAAGTTATTGGAATTCATTGACATTTTCTAAATATTTTATATAGTACTGGAGTTTTAATTAAGCTTTTTATATACCCATTTATTTTCTAAACAAATTAGTGTTATAATTCTATGAAGAAGTGAACGCAAAGATTGCTGTAGATTTTCATTATTCACCTCAGACTGCAAAAATGACTAATTAATATGAATAACCGAAAAGACTAATGACTTCAACTTTGCAGTCTTTAGTCAAATATGTGACTGATTGTTGGCTGCAGTTAAAAAGTGTTAGTCAGTGAATGTGACTGCAACGATTTAAAGTCACGAAGACTGCATTCTTCAACACCTCGGCTGCAAGCCCCAAGCTAAGGGAATTAATTTTGCTTTAGAGAAACGTGTATAAAATAGTAACGTACTAACAATTTCGCAATTTGGCAAACTCCAAATGGATTTTAGGCCCATGGCTTCTTCGACAAATTTCCTTAGAATTACACGTGGAATCCTCCTGTGCTACACGCGCACAGTCGAATAAGTTTCCCATACAAATTGGCCCACCCTAATGTACAAATGCACATATATGATTTTTAGGTGTTCTAAGCCCAACTACGGTTGCTAAGGTTCGTACACTTCACGAACTGGTTGTAGGTGAAGATTTCTGGATGGGGTAACATAATGGGCCACTGCTTAGGCGTAGGTGCGCTGACCTTATTCTAAGTTCAGCCGCCACTTTGACCTACCCTAAACTAACCCTGGACAAAACATTGTCTACCACTCGAAGAGGTAAAGTTTGCACCCAACTTGATCATACCTTAGTTAGCTATTTCAAGAAACAACGGACAACTACTAGACAATCAATAAGCCGTGGCAGCATTCAGAAAGGAAACGCTTCTGCTTAGCTGCGCACAGCAGGTAATCAACAATATTTCACGTACAGTGAACCAACAAGTGCAAGTGTAATTGCTTTTTAATTGCAGCGCCCTGTCAACTCCCTTCTTGCCATTCGCGCCCTCCGTCCGCTGTTTCTACATAAATATATCAGGAACACTTTGAGACCCCTCTACATAAGTAGTATACAGTGAAAAACTCAACCGATGGCTTGTAACACGACGCTTTCCACTTGTCACTTGCCACTTGCCACTTGCCATTCACCCGTCTGGTTGCAGCTAAATTACTTTCAGCGGTTTTTTGAAAACGCCATAGGAATATTTGTTTGTATGCTGACTAGCCACATCAACAACCTGTAAAATATTTATTTATCCTTTCAACAAACCGCACGCATTTTAGCTACCCATTAGAATTAGTGACGGCCTGCGGGTATGGTGGCGCTCGACGCTTATCAGTGCGGCTGAATGCTTGTGCTGGTGGCATTGATTGTACTAACATACATACATATGTACATAAGTACAAACATATTTTACGCGCCATTGATGTGTGCAGCTTCGAGTCATTTTAAATTCAATTTTATTTTGCCGACATCATTGTTGTTGCCGGCGGTGATAAATAAAGCAAACTATGGGAGATCGCGGAACTTAATTAAATCCCAAGCCAATAATTTCCGCAGCACATCGATGTGGCGTGTTACAACTGGGCACAGGCATGGAGGTGCTGATGTGAGAAAAGATTTGAACAGCGTGCGGTGAATGGGAGGCAGATAAAATTTGAAAATAGCGTGGAAAATCGGGCTTATACATACATATGTACATATTAATATTTACACAAGTATCTATGTATATAGGACATGACAATATATTCCACATGGAATTTATGTAAATTAATAGTGTGAAATATTTGAACTTCACGATTTTCGTGCAGCGCAGTTTTTTATGTGTTTGCGTCAGCAAGTCATGTTTATGTATTAATGAAAATTGAACAATTAACACCAGCAAGATTGCTATGACATTTTGGCGACCCCACAAATACGTCTACTAAATAAGTAGGTATGTAAGAGTACATACGCGGGTTTTACGGTGCGGTGACATAACTGGCAATTACCCTCCGCCGTTAAGTCCAATTTAATTTAGAGGGCGAACAGTACATTAAAAGAGAGAGTACTTACTAAATGTCATAGAAATCGCCCACAAGGGTGGAGAGCTTGGCAGTGAGCCCATCTTTATCATATTTTATAATTCTCCATTCAGTTTTAGCGAAATCGGTGCATGCTAAGTATTTTTGCTAACAGCTTATATGGAGCCGCAACACTGTGCAATGCACTATGGGTAATTTGATCAGTTTATGTGGCCAAATGTCATTTTTCGTATGCACAAAAATAAATAAAACAAGTAAGAAAGTCTAAGTTCGGACGGAGCCGAACATTAAATACCCGGCGAAAGTATTAAATATGTATATGTTTTTCGCCTTTCCGAATGCTACCGCTACATGGTAAACCGGGGTGTATCCATTTTGAGTAAATTAGCGTCCTTAAATTTCGAAATATTGAAGTTTCAAGCATTTCTGAAATTTACTGTTATATGAAGAGCGACCGTAATTTTAGTTCGATTTCAATAATTTTCAACGTTTTGCTTCTATGTGGCAAGCACGAATTGGTACGAATTGGTAGAACGTTTACCGAGATACATATATGTGATCATAAGTGGGCGGTGCCACTCCCATTTTTCAAAATTTTATCCTAAACGTATTTCTTGGTAAAGAATTGTTGCAAGCATCAATTTTGAATAATATAGCTTCAATAATTACTGATTTATCGAAGATTTCGTATTTCTCTAAATTACCGTTATATGGGATGTGGGCGTGGTTATTGTCCGATTTTGCCAATTTTCAATAAAATTCGTCCTACACCCAAAAGAAGTGCACATACCAAGTTTCGTTAAGATATCTCAATTTTTACTCGAGTTATCGTGTGTTATACCGAGGTTAACAACTGTGCCAAGTTTGGAAGAAATTGATGCAGCGGTTACCAAGATATACACATGTAACCATAAGTGGGCGTGGCTACGCCCATTTTCCAAAAATTTATAATATTCTTATTTTTCGCCTAAAACTTATTGTAAATATCAATCTTGAGTGAATAAACTTCAGTAGTTACTAAAATATCGCAGTTTTCGTATTTCTGAAAATTACCGTTATATGGGAGGTAGGCGTGGCTATTGTCCGATTTTGCCAATTTTCAATAAAATTCGTCCTACGCCCAAAAGAAGTGCACATACCAAGTTTCGTTAAGATATCTCAATTTTTACTCGAGTTATCGTGTGCACAGACGGACGGACGGACGGACGGACAGACAGTCACAGCTTAATCGATTTCTCTGTTCATGCTGATCATTTGTGTATACATTTGTCTATATCTATCTCGATTCGTTTTGCCTGTTACAAACAACCGTTATGTGAACAAAGTTATAATACCCTTGTGCACAAGTGCGCTCGGGTATAAAAAGATTTGATAGAGAAAACTTCAAACAAAATAACGGGGTATTTTATTTTTGTAAAAAATTAACGACAACTACTTAGCAGGTGGCCAAAGTCATCGTATGTGTGTGAAATATTTAAATCGATTTTGTGTTCTTTTTTTAGCTAATTTCAAACAACTAAATTTTATTAAAAATTGTTTAAAAAATTTGCAAAAATATAGAGAATAAGGAGAAAAGTAAGTACTTTTAAAATCTATAACTGATTTTTTTGAATTTTTATGGCGATAAAAATACATACTCCTGACATAGTCTTTAATACATTTTTTTCTTAAAAGTGCTATCAAAAACATAAAATAAAGAGTTTTGAGTTTAACCTGCCAATTTTATGTTGCGAATTTTGCCTTTTCTGAGAAAACAGCTTCTTTTGTACATATTCTTTATACGGTCAGTAGTGAACGATTTACCAGTAGGAGGAAGAACCCAAAAAGGGAAGTACACAAAAAGCTGCTTACAATTTTGTTGCTGCAAAGGCTGCTCCATTTAACTTAACAGCAGAAAAAAATTGGAAAGTCAGAGCTTTCAGGTTTTCAATTAAATTTATACAATTTGGTACGATTTTCTTTCATTACCCACTGTATAATTTGTTTTTGTAACTAAGTGCATTTTTTTCTTTAAAATAAATATTTAGAAAGAAACTGCATTTAAACTACAATCAATAAAACCACAAATTAAAAAGTGACCCCTTTGACCCATCGGCCGTCGAGGGTTGGGATTTTTCTTGGCAAAAATGTGGGAAATTGTTTACCAATCATTAAAACAATAATTTTTTTTTTTTGATAATTTAACATAATTAATTTTGATCACAGAAACGGGTCAAATTACCCATAATACGACGCTCAGAAAATTCAACACTTCAAAGAAATTCAATAGTCCGATTTTCCTCCACTAACTAATAGCTTCTAGCAATCCCTCCCTAGCAAAAAATTGCTTCCGATCAGATTAGCCAAAGAACGCCGATTGGCGGATAGGCCAAAAAATGTAAAAAGCCGACCCCTACTACGTTCGGAGAAAAAAAAAACAATTTTTCAAAACTACATGTCAAAAATACTTTAGACTCGGGGGTGTAGGTGCACGGACTAATGTGCATACATACATACATACATACATACATACATAAGTATCTGTGCCTACAGTAACTACTATATTACTTCTCCGCATAATAAAACACTAAACTTCATCTGATTTATTAATTTCAATTTAATGGCTTATAAATCAATTGCGGGACCATAGAGTTCACTCTAATTACAAATATATGCGTACATACATATATGCACATACATCCATCCATATGTAAGAATTTTTGTACATATTTAATCCCAGCTGATTACCGATGTTGCACGTACAATAGAACAAAAATTATACGCCAACTTGTTCGTATGTCCATACATAAATATGTAGCGCTGTGGCGATGAGTTAAGTGTAATTGGAATTTATTACGCTTTAATTAACATTTAAGTTGATTCGCATGGACGCCACAATACAAAAAGCCACTCATAACACCTTAATGGGAGCACACTCGAACATAATGCGAATAAAATGCATATTTACCTATGCTTCAAACACGTCTACAACATATATATATACATACATATCTATATAAAAGTACATGTCAAGTCACGTATACAATATAGATATACATACATACATACGTACAAATATGAAGGCAAGCTACCTGTGTATGTTTGTGCAAAAAAAAATCATAACTTTTTGCCCATTTCACTTCGCATGGCACGTGCTTTTGTTTGCGCAGGTGTGGGGGTGTCATATGTGAATGTGGCTTTGTTCACTTTGCTCTCGTGTAATTAAAATTAAATGTGAGAATTCATTACATCCCAGTGGGAAAAGTAGTAATCCATTACATGCGTGATAAATAAATAATGGAATGTATTTTTTATGAGTTCTAGATTCTACTACTTTTTGATATGTAATCAGCATTCGAATGTTTCGAAAAAGTCGCAAAAAATCGTATATATAAATAGGCAAACATATTTTCCTTACACCCCTTTTACGGCTAAGCTATGCTTCTAAGGTATAGCGAATTATATATGTATCATTAGAAAGGTATTTTTTTATGCTGATGTGCAGAGACTAACTCAAATTTCCAATTAGTTTAAAATAAAGCGCAAAAATCAATTCAGAAAATTATGTTATGTTATGCTAAGTGCTAAGTTCAACTCCCCTCCACTCAGCTCACGCCAACTAATGTTATTACTTCTCACCTCAACTCAGCTCAACTTAACTTTTATCTAAAGCCACTTCATTTCAATACACCTCATCTTAACTAAACTCAACTCAGCTAAACTTACCTCAACCCCTCTTAATTTTAGTGGTTGAATTTCAACCGCTGGGCAAACACTAGTAGTTGAAATTAAATCTCATTTATTCCTACATTACTGGTAATGCTTAATTGAATGCCCCACTTTTCCTGGGATATCGACGTGGGAAAAATTAAGCATTTTCGAATGTGAAAATGGCTGTTTTACTGATTATTTTTTCCATTACTATACATTAAATTTTCCCACTGGGATTCTACTATACACATGTATGTATGCATGTGTGCGAGTATGGTATACCTGTTGCCCGGACAACCTGCTACAATGTAGTGCTTAACGAAAAAAAAAACTCCAAACCAAACAATGCACGCACATACACGTTCGTATATACACACATACATATTTACACGCATATATATCTACAAATTCAAATAGATACATACATATGTTACCTCCCACCATGCAAAACATGAGAAATAAGCAACAATCGCCAATGGCAACAAATTGGCGACTCACCGATTTATTGCTGTGGTGACAAATCGGCAACATCACTTCGTTCATGTCAATTTTGAATAAAAAAGTTCTCAAAAATTCCGAAACTTATGAATTTGGCGTCAATAGTATTGGCCAAAAGCATCCAAATTATGCCCAAGGACAAGATTGAAAAAATAGGAAGTCGCACAGCGAGAAAATGAATTAATTCCGATTGTAAGTTGCAATTTGGTACAAAAAAATAAATGAAGTATTAAAAAGAATAAAATTATTCCAAAAATCGCCTGAAGCGATAAGAAAAGGACTCATTCAGGTAATAAGAAAACGACTCGCCCAGGCGAGTTGCCATCGGCGGACGTTTTAGAGCGACCGGTAATAGGAAATCGATTCGATGGCAATATTACCGGCAATAAATTTGTTTCCGAGGGCGACACGTTTTCTTATTGCTGGCAACACAAATTGTTTGGTGGGCTTGTGCAAAATTAATACACGAACATGCTTTTGAAGTGGCCACGTCATAAAGTTAAGGAAGTTGTTGACAGCGCTTTATTGATTTTGTATCTACTCTGCTAGAAAGACGGCTGGTATCGAAACAAAGCTCTTATACCTGCGAAATATCTGGGACCCATACTAAATAAAAAATTGCATACTAATCGCATTTAAGCATGGGCCGAAAACTACGGCAGCCCTCTCTAAAACGGTAAAGACGTAAATCGGACTACTATGTAGAAAAGACCCAATGAGCGGCCCTACTGTGGATAAGCGGGTAGCTGCGCACAACACCCACCGAAGTGATGAATGTGCTGCTAAATATACTTCCCATAGATAGATAGATAATTAATAGAGGCATGCACTGCGACCAGCAGGCCTATTGTGCCCCCAGATATACTTCCCATAGAGCGATATTATGGCGAATGCAAAGTGCGAAAGTTATTTAACTGGAGAGCGAATCTCCTCAACTCTGAATGGACATTTTGGTTTTTATTTTTTGAAAGATATGAATTTTTGAGTTTTGGAAAAAATCTAACTTTTTTCTTTCGCAACCTATCAATAAAATTTTATCAAATTAATACTCAGTTTTAGTATTTTTAGCAAAAAGTATTAATGGTAATGGCGAGTAAAGGACAACAAAGTATAGTATACCCTCGGTAATAGCGACAGATTACAGCGACAGTGGTTGTCACGATTACCGCGCTTTTGTTTATTATGAAATTAAAGATAAAAACAACAAAAATGTCGTCATCAATTTTATACACCTGCATTCATTTTATAAATTTGCTCTTCATACTACTCCACAAACAAATTTCAGCTAATACTGCGTCAGGAAATCTATATATCCAAGCAAGCTTCGCAAGCTGTTGAAACCGCTCGATTTGTTCGTCTAATTCGGTTAGTAACTGTTGCCTAAAATGCTGCTGATAATGATGGAAGTAGTGAATTTTTAGTAACATGTTCACTCCAATATTCAAAAACGCCCCCATCAATTCAAACGGCGTTTCTAATTGAATTTCAAAGATGTACATATGTATGTATGCTTATAGATAAAATGTCACAGTTAAGGTAATATTTTACTTACGAACGCATCAGTTGGACTTAAACACTATTTTGGCGAAGAGTCTTCCAGTTGCTTAGTGTCATAGTTGTTGTTGCTTTTGCTTGTTCCGAATAGTTCGTATGCAAAGAAATTGGAAAAATATGCAGAGAAAGCTCAATTTTGACCGGCTATAGATTCTAAAAGTGATCTAACTATTCAAAATCTTCTAAGAGACATCTTTATCGACGTCTTTTACTCCATGCATATAACAGGATGTCGGTAACGTCGATAACGGGGTTTTACCGGAGATTAGTGTCAACCAGGCTTTGAGCAAACGGCCCTTAGAGTTCTGTTACACTAGTCCAGGACTATACATCTGTATTGGTCTTATCGCCGTTAGATTCCATGACCCTAAAATTGTTGCAAAGTGTAATATTTTATTAATAACTTGAGAAAGAAAGAAAACTTTTGTTTTTACCAAAACTCAAAAATGCATGTCATACAAAAACAAACAAAAAGACACATCCGTGAAAATTTTAGGATCTTGTAAGAACATGCGGAGGTAATAATAATAAAAGATTGGCGCTTACACATATGTTAGTGTTTGGCCGAGCTTCTCCTCCGATTTGTGGCGTGCGCCTTGACGTTGTCACACAAAGCGGAGGGACCTACAGTTTTACGCCGACTCCGAACGGCGATTGTATTTTTATGAGAAGCTGTTTTTCACGGCAGAAATACACTCGGAGGTTTGCCATTGCCTGCCGAGGGACGACCGCTGTTAAGAAAACCCCTTTTTTCTATATTTTTGCGATATTGCTTTGACCAGGGTTTGAACCCAGGCATTGTGGAGTGGAAGCGCGCACTGCTTACCACTACACCACAGCGGCCGCACATGCGGAGGTACCATGCAAAAAAATTTAGCCAAAAAAAAATATTAGTTTTTGATTTATTCAATTTCAAAAATTGAGCAATTTTGCATTTTTTTTTTTGATTTTTTAATACAGATATGTTTGTAACCCCTAATATCCTCTTTAAAAAGAATCCGAACGAATGCTTTTTGTAGCTATACTAGTTTTTGGGATATTCAAAAAATTAATTTGAAAAACTGGGAAAATAGTGAAATTTTGATATTTAAGTCCTGAAACGAATTTGTTGATAAAGTTTTTAAATTTGATGAAGCCTTTATTGAGCAATCTACCGACCTTTAAACTTCAGCCATTTAACCACGACAATGACTATTTCCAACACGTCATAAAGATATTGGAACTTTAGATTTTTTAATTTTCGGAGCTTGAGCCGGAATAGTGGTAACATCTCTTAGAATTTTAATTCGAGCTGAATTCGGACATCCAGGAGCTTTAATTGGTTATCATCAAATTTATAATGTAATTGTTGTGAATTTCGGAAGAGAATGTGTTAGGGTCTTTCTATATTAAGGTAACGATATGTACCTTGACATTCAGTAGATAAATTAGAATATTTTTGTATATAAAAGCACATATATCAAGCTACTGGCTGGCTTCAAACAATTTAATATATATATATTTAAGCTTGTTTGCACCTTTTGGTTGACACTTTTCTGAAAAAATCCATATGTACGAATACATGTATGTAGGTAAGTTTACGCAATTAATTTTTCGGCAGTAAAAGTTCTACCCTTTTTCCGTTCCAATAACTTTGTTTGTTTAAAACCTACGAAAAAAATACTAGTACGCATGCACGGCGATGTGTGTGTCTCTAATATTTCTACTTCGATCCTGTCATATCAAAATGAATAACAAAAAATTTAAGATGCATATGTATATAGGTACATACATACATATGTGTATTGTAACCTTTTTATCGTAGTAAATAAAAGAAATTTTCTCAACAATAGAATCATTTTATTAAAAATTCATAGATATATGTACATTAGACTGCATCACCAAAAAAAGTTGCGGTTTTTTCGCCGGGATTAAAAAATTTGTTATATTTTAAGACGTCCACCAAAATGTTTCGGATAAATATTAAGATTGAAGTGAGCTGGACCGATTTGAAAATACCTCCAAAAACGGAGTTTTTATGAATAAAAATAGTTTCTTATAGAACTTTTTGAAAAAAGTCCCCCTCAGATGACAAACTAGATTAAGCTTAAAAAATCTGCATAAAAATATTTAAAAATCTTTTCAACGGAATCGTAAGAATGAAATTTTTTATGATTGCTTTACGAAAAACTTGATTAACTGGGCCAAAAATGTTCTGATTTAGACTTATGGGATCTCAGTAAAAAGGTATTTTCACACCGTTTTTATTTCTGGCCAAAAAAAACCGTTATTCGTTTCCCATCTTTTTTTTTCGAATACCAAAACATCGTAATTCAACTTTGAATGAGGTTTGTTTCTCCTACCTTTCTCTTCCATCCTTTGAATGAGTTTATTAGCAAAGAAATAAAAAGGGTGAGAAAATACCTTTCCAATGACACCTCTGAAGTCTAAATCCGAAGAGTTTAGGTTCAATTATTCAAGTTTTTCGTATACCAATCTTTGAAAAAAGTTAAAAAACAGCATCAAAAATCTCATCATTACGATTCCGTTCAACATTTTTTTTTAATATTTTTATGCAAATATTTTGAGCTTAAACCGTTTTGTCATTTGAGGGGATTTTATCAAAAAAGATCTTTAAGAAACTATTTTGATTCATAAAAAACTCAATTTTTGGAGGTATTTTCAAATCGGTCCAGCTCACTTAAATCTTAATATTTTTCCGAAATATTTTGGTGGACGTCTTAAAATAAAATAGATTTTATAATTCCAGTGGAAAAATAGTACCGATTTTTTTTTGTATGGGGAGCGATGCAGTCTAATGTACATTTTTCTTATTTAAACACGTAATACTTGCAAAGTTTAACGAACGAATATTTCGCATTTAAATAGACACATACATAAATATTTCTCATAAACGTATGTATTTGCAATACAGGCAAATATACATTAGGGTGGTGCATAAAATACCAACTACAAACTAAAAGGCATTCACGGAAATTTTAATATTTTAAACAAATTTCTAAGGGCCGTTACCAGAGCTTGAAAAATTTTAATTTTTTTTAAATCGCAAGAATTCGACAAAATGTTTACTTTGACCAGCTATAGCACAGCCAGTTTATGAATTTATATGAAAAAGTTTCAATACGCTGAGTTGTAGCTGGTAAGAGTAAACATTTTTTATAACATTTGCTATAAAAAAAAATATGTTTTTACTTTTTACGTAGAACAAAATAAAAAGTTGCGTGCCCCATACAAAATTTAATTGTTCACATTTTAAGCACCACCATATTATCTAATTTTTTTTTTTACATTTTGCTGATTTTCAATAAATAAACTATAAAGAATTTGATGCACACGCGTACACACATATGTATGTATGTACATGCAAGTACGTAAAAGTCAGACCAATTGTGAGGACAAAGTTGCAGGTGTCAAAGACAGGAATTTCAGTAAATGTGCAATATTGGAGCATACTCGTATATATATAACTATATGTACATATGAAAAACGTGAGTACACCTTTCCGCCTTTGTTGTATGAAGCTGAATGCTTTTCACAAGCACATTTTTTATGCGCTCGTACATATGTATGTATGTGCTTACATCACTTAACGATACAAGGTGACACCTTGTTCTTTGACACACTTTTGTAACGAAATTGTATAAAAAAATTACTTATAAATATTGTGCAACATCAATAAAGTTATCTGCGCATATATGTGACTTCTATTAAAACTTAATAACTAATGCATACATACATATGTATTAGGAACGTTATTTTTTCGCTTTTTACAACCGCTTGATTTTCGGGATGTCGTTATCAAAATCCCGAGATCCCGGAATTTGTCCCGGGTTTTAGATATTCATTACTTTTCAACAACTGAAATCGAAAAAATTGCTTATATCTCTCCTACCATAATAAATAAAATAATAAATAAATGGATTTGAAACCTACTTTTTATTTAAAGTGGCGTTTTTAATTTGTCTCTCGTACGTCAGGATTTATTTCAAAGGACTTTGTAATTCCAAAGATATGATTAATTCCAAAAATTATTTAAAAAATTCAATGCAATTTAGATTTTAAACGTGGGTACCAAATGAAAGAAGAAATCTCCTTAGAATTAAAAAAAATAACAAAACTTTTTCGGTTCACAAGAAAGAATATGTAATTTTTTATGCTTAACATATAATTTTTTCAAAAACAAATACTGCGAAATTTCAAGGATAAAATTTTGAAAGGACATTTTCAATACTTACCAGTCTTTATGCACCAAAAAGTGGAATCTGTTTAAGTTCTACTGAGTTTCCTCTTTATTTTGTTACCCATACATCTTCTCTAAGCGCATTTCACTGAATTTTTTAAATCATTTTTGAATTACTGACGTCAGAGTGAAAAACTAAAAACGCAATTTTACTATACTTGGCCCATGTTTTCGCGAATATATTGATTTTTTTGTATAAAATTTAATATCACACGGTGTCATAATAATAATGAGCCAGATTGTAAAATGTAGGTTTTATATAAAACAAAGAAATATTGCCAATACTGGTCAAGACAAAGAGTTTCTATTATTGCCATCAGTGCAAAATACAAATCCCGAAAATCCTGTGATTATTCGCCAAGAATCCCGGAATTTTCGGAACCTAAAAAAGGCCGGAATCGCGGGATTAACATACCTAATATGTATGTATGTATACATGCCGACACGTTTCAGTAAATATCAAGCGCTTTAATGGATTTCATAGAAAAATATTTTATGACACACATTCTTACTGCAACAACTAGAAAACTTTGCTAGTAGGAGAAAACTGCTGGTTACGAGGTAGAAATATCGTAGGGGGGGGGGGGCAGAAAAAATTTTATTCGAGAATTTTGGTTAATTATTCTTTAGGAGTTTGGCAAGAACACTAACAACAAAACCATTGTTATCTGAAGGCTAATGGAATAATTAATCTTCTCTATTGAAAGCCACAAGGTTGCACTTTACATTACGAGTTAAAAAGGCAGGAGTTGCTTTGACAGCAGTAATCTACTAGTTGCATAAAACCATAATCAAGTCAAATAAGAATGTTGTATGAGATTTGGTGCAATACTTCCAAATAAGGTTGATTGGGTTACCAAGACTCACAAACCTTTCAGTTTACTGGAAGACTGAAGAATTTTCTAGACAGAGTTGTCTCACCTGCGATAGAAGAGAACCGGTGTGATATTCAGTCATCGCAAAGCAACCACAGGAGTTGAGAGTTGAGGCTTTGTAAGCTTTAAAAGACCTACTGACCGTCTCTGTTCCACCTTCGGCTAGCGAAATCCAGCGATTGCGCAAGTCGTTCATTTGGACCAGCACTCGCTCGCTTCGCATATGGTTTATTTGTCCAAAAATGGTCCAAATGTAGTCAAACTCCTCTGTCAGGCGCAGCCTAAAGGGAGATCCAGCCTTCACTTATTCGCTTTGAGCGCGCCGCAAGTGAGCCGAAGTCTCTGATTACCTCTTGGTTTCACAAAAGGATGTTTATTTCCCGAAGTCACACAGTTTAGTAGTTGCATCCTTAATGGCAGCTGCCTGAGCCTGGAAAACATTACAATAGCCTGGAGGATCAAACTTGAGCCTGTAGGGTTCTGTACAAAGGACTTCTCCTTCAACCCTTCGTCAGACTTCGATCCATTCGGGTAAAATTTTATTTTTGCCTCCTCTTAACAGCTATCTCAGAACCACTCTTCCCTCTAAGCGATATTAATAGAGAAATAGCTGATTAGCGTCAGTCCAGCCAAGCAATTATCCATATTATCAGCGACGAAGTCGGAGGTGTAAAGAATATTAGAGTGTGCGAATCGTGAGCCAGCTAAGCGTCCAGTACCTCTAAGTCTGGCCGCAGGCCTTGCGACCTTAACTTTAATATCGCGTTTGCGAAAATTTCCGAAACGCGAGCGCACCTGAATCGATGGCCGAACTAACTCCTCCCAATCTTTCTTATTTTCATAGACAATTAGGCAGCCGTTAAGGCGTTTCCGGCTGTGATTACAAAATCACTTGCGTACTAATGCGGCTATTTGAGTAGTAAAAATTATTTACGCTCTTACATTCACCAAACTGGCCTGGCCACGGAGACGGAGTGCCATGACGACGAGAGCCACCGGAACATATTCTGCATGAATGCTGAGAGGTCCAATCCACTTAAAACTTGGGGTGTTTGTTGAAGCCCCTTTAGGGGGATTTACAAACCGATTAGGTGGCCTCTGTCTTAGATATTCAACCCTTAGATTGGGTAATTGGGTTCCCTATATTTTGCAGAGCTCAATCTGTAATGGATGCCTCGGGATTTTTCGTTTTGGAACTACGTATACAATATGGTACCATTAGCAAACTTCGGTAAGACTTTTGACAAGTCATGTTTCCGATTTTTCAGTCCGAGGTGTTAGGAATTCTCAAAACCGCGTTGGTTGTCTCTTTTTTTCTTTCCGAGTTGCAAATGACTGCCTCTGCAGGGCAAGCATTCATTGAAATAGCTTTGAGTGATCGCGGCTCAACTGCGTTTTTCTCTTTACTTAGGCATATTGCGGACCAGAGAACTAGAGATTTTTTGAAATACATTATAGAGCGAATCGTGATTAAGGTATAAAGACCGCAACGCCATGCTGGAGAACTGCATTCGATTTATGTTAGATCCAAATGATCCACCAAGCCTAACCAACCTAACCTAGGAGTGAATCGGTCATCATCTAGCTTCCAGATCATAACCATCACCTTTTCAAATAACAACGTTAGTCCGCCTTACTTGATTACATACTCGCCATACTCACTCACACCTTAGAAACCTCGTGCAATTAAAGTTTTAAGCGCTTTCCCATTGGAACACCTTTTAATTGCATTTCATTTCATAAAATTTTCCTGTATCCAAAGAAACATAAAATAGTAGAATCAAAATTATTGAAAAGTCAACATGAAATTCGTAAACGATTTTGTCAAAATTTTATAAAAAATTTCCAAAACATATTTTTTTACTGAACAAAAAAATTATTTAGATAAAATTTATCATTAGAAAGTAATTAAGCATGCTCAGCGTTCGAAAATTATGCCAAAAACTGCATCAATTATTCCAAGACCGTTATCCATACATTTGGTTCGTATCCGTCTTTACGGCTGTCTTCACCGGCTTTTTACACTACGAACTCAAGCACAATAGCCGTGATCTGATCTACTGGAAGGAGCTGCTCGACTACTGCTACAATGAACTGGAACATTTTGCACTCATACTCATTATGATTGTCGTGCTCATCAAAGTCACCTTTCTGGCCTTCATCATCGCTATGAATTCGCGTTCGTTCACATGGTTCGACGAACTCTCCCAACTGGAGGTGAAGAAACGCTATGCCGACTTCTTATTCATTCGTCTGATAGCTGATATCGACAAAATCGAATCGAAATATCTGCGTTGCGCCAATGAGAATGAGATTGCATCGCTGAAAAGCTTCATATTGGCGCATGAGGATATGCGTAAGACGATTGACCATTTCCGTAAAGATGCGCGTAGACTGTTGACGCCGAATGAGATCGAGGTATCGCTGCCGATCGATGAGGTATACGGCCTGATGGATGATGAAGAACGTTTGATGCGCCGCTCACGTTTCTATCATATGGACATTTCGGCAGATGATGAGCTAATCAAGTCATTGGTGAATCCGTAATTTAATTTTTGTGAAGCTTTCTTTATTTTGGGGTTAATTTGCTTTTATTGTGCTACATAGAGATTTGAATGTTTTAAAACAAAAGAAATTTTGGTTTAATAGAATCCATATTTTACCCACTCATAGCATCGTTTGAATAAACTATCGTGCTGGATTTTTCGCTCCACCGGAAATTTGCAATAAATGCAATATATTTGATGCGGAAAATGTTTAATCGAACAAACTTAAATATGTACGTAAATTATATTTAGGACTCGGTTTCAGCGGTTATTTTTATTAAACTTGAAAACCCGTCATATATTTGGAGGGAACACTTCTCCAACATCGCAGATGTTGACGGAATCCGTTCCCCGTAACCGAAATCAGTGAAGCTATTCAGATATGGCGGCAATGAGCCTAGTGAGCAGAGTTGCCACTTAGGTTTAGCGATTATTTTTTATGCTCAGTGGAACATCTGAGCATTTGTGGACTACCGGGATTTCAAGAGCTCTTCGCTTAAAAGGGCAATTCTGGCTAAGGTCGTAAGAAGTCTTTCGTAAGACAGATGAGCACACAAGTCTTAAGGCTGGTTTTCACTATGTCATATTTTGACAAACAATTTTGGCAACATATTTTGACACAACTTTATCTTCTTTTTTCATACTTTAACCGATTATATTAAGGGCCAAAAAAACAGTTAGCCAATTTAAACAACTGAATACCTATTCTGACTAAATCAATGGGTAAACATTTTTTTTGTTCCATTTGCCAATGTCTTTTCACTTATTTGACGACAAATGCCATTCTGTTTGACAGAGTGAAAACCAGCCTTTAGGAAAAAAAGCTCCCTCATACACAAATCGCGGTGAAAATCCATTTTGAGAGAAAGCACTTGTATATCATTAACTCGCGTCACTTCTGCAGTCGCAATGTCCGAGTGAGCACAGGCGTGCCAATCAAGAGATCCCAGTTCGAGTCCTCGCGGAGCGGAATCTTTTTGTCTTTTTTTTTAATTAAAATTTAATTATTATTTTTTGTTTAATTTAACATTTACATTTTTTTATTTTTACAAAGGAAAATAACATTTTTTTAATTAAATTTTGAGAAACTTATGTTATGTATTTTTTTCCCTTGGTAAAATTTTCTTTTTAAATTAGTTTTTTTTATTTTTTTTTTATTTGTTTTAAAAACAAATTTTTTTATTTTATTTAATTTTTATGAAACTTTTTGTTTTCTTTTTTAAATAATTTGTTAGTAAAATTTTTTAAGTTTTAGATTTTTTGATTAAAAATTTTTTTTTAATTTTCATTTAGATACTTTATATTTTAAAATTTATTTTATTTATTTTTTTCTTTTTACAAGCATTTTTTAATTTATGTTGTTATTCTTTTGTTAATTTCATTTTCTTTTAATTTTTAGGTCTTATTTAAAAAGAAAAATATATTTTATTTCTTTAATTTAACTTTAAGGATCTTATTAAGTTTTTAAAATTGTTTTTTTTTTCCTTTTTTGGAATGGAACTATTTTTAATATAGTTTAATTTTTAAGTACAATTTCCTTTTTTTTTTTGAATTTCATTATTTTTCTCTTAAATTTTTTTATAATTTTTTTGTTTTAAAATGAAAGCATATGTTTATTAAATTAATTTAAGTTTTAAAACACTTTTTACAAAAAGACAAACAGCATAACGCTAAGACCTCCTCGTTAGCAGATCTTTCAATTAGTTGAAAGACAGTTGGTTTTTGATACGGCTACGAATTGTAAGAGTAGTACACATCGTTATGCGCTGATGTCAATAAAGGCAAGTCAGACCGAGAAATAATTAGACACAACTGACTGAGAAGTCAGGTACTATTCTATTACAGCTCTATGAAAAATACCAACACCCTTTCTTATGTGCAGCTACTTCTGCTTGGAAAACATTAACCACTGGCAGAAATATGAAAGTATTTAGCTATGCCGGAAACTTTGTTACTCTTCAAAGAGACTGCCAACAACAATGCCAAATTTTTTATTATACCATTCTTTAATACTAGGGACTTTATTTGGGCCCTCCTTTTCATTTTTTGAGGTTTTTTGGGTCCTATATAAAATAGTTAGTAATAGAAAATAGTTCTAGCGGGTGAGAACATTAAAATTCCTTTCAGCTTTCAAATTACTCAAAAATCTATACCCAGTTTTAAGTTCTTAATAAAAGGTGTCCACTTTTAATATAACCAAAATTTATGTCTAGCTTTTGATGAAAAAATTAAGGAAAGTTTCAAAATTGCCACAAATTTATATCCTGTTCTCAAATACCTAAAAACTAATGTCTAGTTTTGAAATAGCCAAAAGTGTTTGTCCAGTTTTCCAATGACCAAAAAAGTTTACTAGTTTTTACATTCATAAAAAATTTTATCCAGTTTTAAAATAACTAAAAACGAACGACCCATTTTAAATCAGTTTTTAAATACCTAAAAAAATTATTTTCAGTTTCTAGATATCCAATAAATTATGCTCGTTTTTAAAATTGCTAAAAAATTGGAAAGCAATTTATGTCCCATATGCCATAAAATTAATGTCCAGTTTTTGAAAGCCATAATTTATGTAA